>NW_026712214.1:299210-651710 GCF_030504385.1 Musca domestica
GGTAGTTATCCTAAACTATTCATTATTGTCTTATATTCATAATTCTCAATGGACTCGTACAATTTGTCCCATTTTATTTGTTTCCTCAATGGATTCGTACATTTTTTTTAATTCTCAATGGACTCGTACAATTTGTTCCATTTTACTTTGTTCCATTTTATTTTATTCATTTTTAATACGTAATCTTTTGTGTATTTATATGCAAGATGTATACTTTACGTGAATGAAACAAAAAGGATCAAAAATAATTATAAAGTTAGATTTTCTTTGGACTTTTACTATTCAAATTTTTTATATGTTCTTTGTGAATCCTTCGTCCACTCCTTGTCAACACCGTTATTCTATTGTCTTTTTCAACTATTTATTTCCTATATAGCGCTTTGTTTTTCCCTTTGGTGGTTTTAATAGCTACATATATTCTATCTCCCTTTCTATATTTTTTTTGGGCACTGCCTTTTATTTATTCATTTTTGCATTGCGATTTGCCATGTGTTTTTTAAGTGACTGCCTGAGGTCCGTATTAACTTTCTTTTGTTCAGATAAAAGATTTGCATAATTTGCTTTGCCATTTCTATTAAAAAATAAGTCACATGGTCTTTTCTTTGTTGTTGAATGGATAGTATTATTGTATCTATCTACACATACTCTTAGACATCTAAAAATTTCAATTATTGTTGAATGTAGTCGTTCAACCTGCCCGTTTACTTCACTTCTTTGTACCGGCGTTAGATATAATTTAATACCCAGGGATTTAATTAATGATTCAATCAAGGGGTTTAGGATGCTACGTTCGTTATCAGTAACAAGAACTTTTGGCACTGTGAAATAAAGCAAAACTTTAATTATTTTCTTCTGTACTTGGACCAACGATCTATCCTTAATAGCAAAGAATTTAGCGAATTTGGTAAACTTGTCTATACAAGTAATGAATTTTTGTTCCTGAATTTCCATGATGTCCATGTGGAGGACTTCGCAAGGAAATTTAGGATCAGGTGTTTCTTGACGATGTATTTGTGGAGGTTTTCTGTCGTACTTGCATCTATTACAAACGTCACAGCTAGCAACGTATTTTCTGATGTTAGCGCGCATATGCGGGAAAGTAGAATTGCTCTAAAATTTGTTCACCATTTTCTCTGGGATTACGATGAGCTCTTCTATGCTCGGTTTCTATTATTTCGAATTGACGTTCTTTTGAAGTTATATCAGTAACTAGTTTCTGAGCAATTCTCACTTTATATTTTGAGAAATGAGCGATATAAACTTCTTGTAAATCACCAAGAAGACCTTCTCGTGCTTTTATTCCGTTAAGGATATTTGGTCGAAGTTTTTCCTTGAGCAGGGTTATAAGTTTTTCCTGAGACCAATTTTTCGAGGAAATGAAATGTCTCGTATACCCACGGTGTGGTTCTTCAATCGCTGTCATGTCCATTCCCATTCTTAATATAAAGACGTTTTTAGGTACCTCCACATGGGGTATCAAGTCAGAGGCATCTTGTTCTGCACTGTGAACTGTTGCCATTGATGAGAGATCATCTGCTCGACCCTCTGAAGCAGTTAGAGTTTCATCTGAGTTCGTGCTCATTCCCTCACTCGCCGTTTCAGTAGAAGAGTGATATGAATGATGTGAAGCGGCCTTAAACCTTGAAAGAGCATCAGCCACATAGTTTGATTTACCAGGTTTATAAATCAACTCGTGGTTATATTCCTCTATACGTGCCTTCCACCGTTTTAATTTGGCATTAAAATTCCTATTCCCTAGTGCAAACGTCAAAGGCTGATGATCAGTATAGATCCTGATTTTCTTTGCCCCGTATAAGTAATTTCTGAGATTATCAAGGGCTCATACAATGGCTAGCATTTCTTTCTCGTTCGTGGCATAGTTTTCCTCAGTTTTATTGAGAGACCGAGATATGTATGCTATGGGTTTTTCCTTTCCCACTTCGCCTTGTGACAGAACGGCACCTAACGCGGTATTAGAGGCATCCGTTGTTAAGTTAAAAGGCTTCTCAAAGTCAGGGAAAGATAGTAGCTCTGCTGTAGTTAACATAGATTTCAGTCTATCGAAAGACTTTAAGGACTCGTTATTTAGTGTAATTGGCGCCTTTTTGGATTGACTGGCTTTTACTTGGGCATATTCGCCTCTTGTAAGATTTGTAAGGGGTTTTGCGACTTTTGCATAATCTCGAATAAATCTCCTATAGTAGGAAGTCATTCCTAAAAAGCTTTTCAACTCTTTCAAGTTCGTGGGGGGTAACAAATTTTCAATGGACTTTACCTTGGCTGGATCCGGTTTGATTCCCTCAGAACCAACGACATAGCCAAGAAATTCCACCTCCCATTTCATGAAATGTGTTTTATCGAGATTCACCTTAAGATTAGCCTCGCGAAGTCTCCCAAAAATAATTTCTATATTCCTCAAGTGATTTTCTATATTTTCTCCAATTACTATTATATCGTCAATGTATATAAAACAGAGTTTTCCTATATACTCACGGAGGACATCATCTATCATCCTCTGAAATATTGCAGGCGCATCCTTAAGGCCAAAAGGCAATCTTAAGAATTCATATTTACCGTTAACCGTTGAAAAAGCAGTCTTTGGGATGTCCCTTGATTTCATGGCTATTTGATGAAAGCCTGATGTAAGGTCTATCGTTGTAAAATACTTTGATTTACCTAGACTAGCTAAAGTCGACGTAATGTCCGGAATTGGGTAGGTATCTGAAATTGTCACAGCATTTAGGCGTTTAAAGTCCACTACCATTCGGTATTGCTTTTCACCATTAGGTTTAGGTTTTTTGGGCACTACCCAAATAGGTGAATTTTAAGGACTCTTTGAAGGTCTTATAACTCCTTCCGAAAGTAATTCCTGTATCTGTCGTTCTACCTCTTCCCTCATACAGACTGGGTACGGATAACTTTTAGTATATATTGGTTCTTCCGTAGTTGTCCTTATTTCTGCTTGAACGTTTGTCGAGGCAAGTTCGCTACCATCAAGTGGTCCAAAAAGTGGTTTGTATTTATCAATGAGGCTTTCTATTCTTTTCCTGACCTCTGGTGCATACTCTTCGCCTAATACATAATTTGATTAATTTGTTACTTTTTCTTTTAATGGAATTTTAAAACAATTTTTCAAAACTAAAACATTCTCCTTTCTATCAACTAAAGCACCTAACTCGTTAAGGGTGTCGTCTCCTATTATACCATCAAAGGTTTTAAGCGTTGGCAAAACATAAAACTCAACGGGCTCACTTATCCCTAAAAATTTAAAAAATGGTCCAATTACTTTCCTATCTATATTAATATCTCCTCCCACTGATCGAAATTTATTGGTTTTTCTAATGGTATGCTACCATGTGATAAGTGTGGGTTGCAAAAGTTCTTGTTAGAACCCGTGTCGATCAAAAAACATAAAGTACCGCCATTAACGGAAGGGTATTCTATATAGGGTAAGCTTGATGGCCTTCCCCCATAAAATTTACTTCGCCTACAGTTTCTTCCTGACAAGAGTCTCTCTCCAGCCCATTTTCAGCCATGAGGTCCTCGTCAGAAAAAGTTTCTATGTGATAAAGTTTTGCCTGTTTATGCCCTGTTCTTTTTTCATATGCGCCTCTTTTTTCAGCTGTCCTAGGATGGTTAATGTAATTTACCCGACGAGACTGTATTGTCCTATCAATATCCATTGGTTCGTGTTTTATGGCCGGATACCGTGGAGGTAACGCTGGCTTATTATAATTCGCATGTTCATTTACCCGAAAGTTAGAATTATTGTTATTATGCTCCCAATTTCTAGGCTGAGAATTTTTATTCAGCCATCCCGATCGCTTAGGGAATGATTTTGGAGGTCTTGAAGGCACAGGACGATAAGTCGTTTCTGTGGAGATTGAATCATAAGCCTTCGTCTTCGAATAAATTATGTTATTTCGCATGGTCAGATTTTGTAACTCCAAACAAGCGGAATACGCTTCAGGCAACGTTCCTGGCCGCTGTATTATAATCATACGGGAAGCTCTGGTTTTAATCCGCGTATGAATATGTCTAACGCTCTATTCCTGTATGTTCCTACTAAGGCTTTGATCGTTTCCTCACTGTGGGACTCTGTTTTTAATTTATTAATGATGAGTGAAAGTTGATGGTTGACTGTCGAATAAAACTCATCTACGCTTGAGGATCCCTGAGACAGCTGGTTGAGCTGATGTTCCAGAGTTTGAATATCCCGTTTATCAGCGTAGTGCAGGGAAAGTATTCTTTTTATTTCCGTCCAATGACCGTCAAATACATTGTAGGATACCAGGGCTGTGTCGGCAGCGCCCGTAACTTTTGACGGACACTTTGTATAATTGCTCGATAAATAGGTTTGTCCCTAACTATTTCAAAGTCCTTCAGTATAGTTTCCACTGAATGAACCCAGGAAATATACTGAGTGGGATTGCCTTCAAAGGTTCTTAACTCTTTCACACTGTCGGGGAGGCGACTTATATCTTTCAACTCTGTTTCAGTCCGCGGTCGTTGAAGAGATCATTCGTCGGTGACCAGTGGTGGTATCGCGGCCACCTGCCTATTTTTTAGACGCTTTATTCTATCCAAGACATTTCCTAAAGCATTGTTGCTCAAACTAGCTTCTATCGTCCCTATCCTGTTTTCTATCGACTTCATCTGTTCCATAAACCGATTTATGGCTCCAGTCATGGTCGTTACCGTGGCCCTAAGTTCCTCCATTTCTAATTGTTGACAAGGGGGAGAAATAAAAATATTCACGTACCTGTTATGTCCTTTATGAAGAAGGTCCTTCTTGTTTTCACTTCACTTCACTTTACTTTTTTTTTACAAAATTTTTTTTATTTTTATTCTTTCTTAATTTTCCATTTATTTTTGTATTCGACTCTTTTTCTTTTTTTATATATAAAAAACTTCTTTATTTCTCAATTTTATTATTTTTTGAATTTTCAATTTTTTTGGATTTTATTCTTCTTTAATTTTCAATTCTTGTTTTGAATTTTTATATTTTGGTGAGCCTTGGTTAGGCAGCGCGACGCGACCTTTTAAAACCCTTTTACTTCTCACGGAAGGACCGTATTTCTCCGGTTTGGAGATCCACTTTTATGATCGTGGATACCTACTGAGGTACGGTTTACTTCACTTCCGCCTCGGTAACCTACGGTTATATGTTTCGGTTGGATAACTATCAGGAATACCGGATTAGCAAAGGAGGAGTTAGATTTTGTGAATTAATTTATAACTCACAGGACCACTAAGCACTTAAGTCATGTCCCTGCTCGGGCGCCAGTTAAAGGATTTTACACGATCGCGAATAAAAAAATTAATTCCAAGGCGCTTTAAAACACGGATATTTAATTTTTTAACAATTATAACAATTCACAATTTAATGATACTCAAAATAATTAATTCACACTTTAATGATACTCAAAATAATTAATTACATAGAAGATATTAATATTTAATGAACTGCACTCGAAATAGCCAAAGTCAAGACTGCCGGTTGCCTTCCAACTTTGTTGGCTCGATGGTTCTGTTGATTCCGTTCGACCAACACGCGCCAGTATGCAGGTGCTGATACTGCAGAAAGAATTTCTCATCGCTTGCAATATCGAAATTGGATCGGAAGCGCGTGTTGCAATCAAATTGGAATGAGCTTAAGTTGCAGAAGCGACAGTGTCGCCAATGTCGTTAACTTTATTATTATTATTATTATTATTATTATTATTATTATTATTATTATTATTATTATTATTATTATTATTATTATTATTATTATTATTTTTATTATTATTATTATGGTTATTATTATTATTATTATTATTATTATTATTATTATTATTATTATTATTATTATTATTATTATTATTATTATTACTATTATTATTATATTCATTTAGTAGTTTTCATACAAATATAGGACGGATTTCCAAAACTACCTCCACTACTACTGTAGCTGCTGACGACATCAGAGGCCTAAGTAACACATTTCGGGATTACAGCCTTATTCAAATAACAAATTGCGGAATTCCAGCCAAATTTAGTATTATTAAGTTGTTTTCTTACAAATATAGGACCAATTTCCCAAACAACTTACACATATTAACCACAGACAACAACAGACACCTAAATAACAAGTTTGGGGATTCAGTCTTATTCCTTCACCTAATACCAAATTTAGTGTCACTGACGCACGGTTGAAACCACCTCCATATTTTTCGAGATTCCAGCTTTATTCTGTGTTCCAGCAAATTTAGTGTTATTTAGTAGCATTCGTACAAATATAGGACGCATTTCCAATACCACCTCCATACATAAACCACAGACACCAACAAAGCTAAATAATTAATTTCGGGATTCCAGCCTTCACCCAATACCAAGCAGTGACACCAACACAGACCTAAAGTACAGATTTCGGGATTCAGTTTCATTCCTTTACCCAATCTCAAATTTAGTGTCATTTAGTAATTTTCGTACAAATATAGGACGCATTTCCAAAACTACTTCCATATTTTAACTATTGACAACCTACTACTACTTGGACCAACGATCTATCCTTAATAGCAAAGAATTTAGCGAATTTGGTAAACTTGTCTATACAAGTAATGAATTTTTGTTCCTGAATTTCCATGATGTCCATGTGGAGGACTTCGCAAGGAAATTTAGGATCAGGTGTTTCTTGACGATGTATTTGTGGAGGTTTTCTGTCGTACTTGCATCTATTACAAACGTCACAGCTAGCAACGTATTTTCTGATGTTAGCGCGCATATGCGGAAAGTAGAATTGCTCTAAAATTTGTTCACCATTTTCTCTGGGATTACGATGAGCTCTTCTATGCTCGGTTTCTATTATTTCGAATTGACGTTCTTTTGAAGTTATATCTGTAACTAGTTTCTGAGCAATTCTCACTTTATATTTTGAGAAATGAGCGATATAAACTTCTTGTAAATCACCAAGAAGACCTTCTCGTGCTTTTATTCCGTTAAGGATATTTGGTCGTAGTTTTTCCTTGAGCAGGGTTATAAGTTTTTCCTGGGACCAATTTTTCGAGGAAATGAAATGTCTCGTATACCCACGGTGTGGTTCTTCAATCGCTGTCATGTCCATTCCCATTCTTAATATAAAGACGTTTTTAGGTACCTCCACATGGGGTATCAAGTCAGAGGCATCTTGTTCTGCACTGTGAACTGTTGCCATTGATGAGAGATCATCTTCTCGACCCTCTGAAGCAGTTAGAGTTTCATCTGAGTTCGTGCTCATTCCCTCACTCGCCGTTTCAGTAGAAGAGTGATATGAATGATGTGAAGCGGTCTTTAACCTTGAAAGAGCATCGGCCACATAGTTTGATTTACCAGGTTTATAAATCAACTCGTGGTTATATTCCTCTATACGTGCCTTCCACCGTTTTAATTTGGCATTAAAATTCCTATTCCCTAGTGCAAACGTCAAAGGCTGATGATCAGTATAGATCATGATTTTCTTTGCCCCGTATAAGTAATTTCTGAGATTATCAAGGGCTCATACAATGGCTAGCATCTCTTTCTAGTTCGTGGCATAGTTTTCCTCAGTTTTATTGAGAGACCGAGATATGTATGTTATGGGTTTATCCTTTCCCACTTCGCCTTGTGACAGAACGGCACCTAACGCGGTATTAGAGGCATCCGTTGTTAAGTTAAAAGGCTTCTCAAAGTCAGGGAAAGATAGTAGCTCTGCTGTAGTTAACATAGATTTCAGTCTATCGAAAGACTTTAAGGACTCGTTATTTAGTGTAATTGGCACCTTTTTGGATTGACTGGCTTTTACTTGGGCATATTCGCCTCTTGTAAGATTTGTAAGGGGTTTTGCGACTTTTGCATAATCTCGAATAAATCTCCTATAGTAGGAAGTCATTCCTAAAAAGCTTTTCAACTATTTCAAGTTCGTGGGGGGTAACAAATTTTCAATGGACTTTTCCTTGGCTGGATCCGGTTTGATTCCCTCAGAACCAACGACATAGCCAAGAAATTCCACCTCCCATTTCATGAAATGTGTTTTATCGAGATTCACCTTAAGATTAGCCTCGCGAAGTCTCCCAAAAATAATTTCTATATTCCTCAAGTGATTTTCTATATTTTCTCCAATTACTATTATATCGTCAATGTATATAAAACAGAGTTTTCCTATATACTCACGGAGGACATCATCTATCATCCTCTGAAATATTGCAGGCGCATCCTTAAGGCCAAAAGGCAATCTTAAGAATTCATATTTACCGTTAACCGTTGAAAAAGCAGTCTTTGGGATGTCCCTTGATTTCATGGCTATTTGATGAAAGCCTGATGTAAGGTCTATCGTTGTAAAATACTTTGATTTACCTAGACTAGCTAAAGTCGACGTAATGTCCGGAATTGGGTAGGTATCTGAAATTGTCACAGCATTTAGGCGTTTAAAGTCCACTACCATTCGGTATTGCTTTTCACCATTAGGTTTAGGTTTTTTGGGCACTACCCAAATAGGTGAATTTTAAGGACTCTTTGAAGGTCTTATAACTCCTTCCGAAAGTAATTCCTGTATCTGTCGTTCTACCTCTTCCCTCATACAGACTGGGTACGGATAACTTTTAGTATATATTGGTTCTTCCGTAGTTGTCCTTATTTCTGCTTGAACGTTTGTCGAGGCAAGTTCGCTACCATCAAGTGGTCCAAAAAGTGGTTTGTATTTATCAATGAGGCTTTCTATTCTTTTCCTGACCTCTGGTGCATACTCTTCGCCTAATACATAATTTGATTAATTTGTTACTTTTTCTTTTAATGGAATTTTAAAACAATTTTTCAAAACTAAAACATTCTCCTTTCTATCAACTAAAGCACCTAACTCTTTAAGGGTGTCGTCTCCTATTATACCATCAAAGGTTTTAAGCGTTGGCAAAACATAAAACTCAACGGGCTCACTTATCCCTAAAATTTTAAAAAATGGTCCAATTACTTTCCTATCTATATTAATATCTCCTCCCACTGATCGAAATTTTATTGGTTTTTCTAATGGTATGCTACCATGTGATAAGTGTGGGTTGCAAAAGTTCTTGTTAGAACCCGTGTCGATCAAAAAACATAAAGTACCGCCATTAACGGAAGGGTATTCTATATAGGGTAAGCTTGATGGCCTTCCCCCATAAAATTTACTTCGCCTACAGTTTCTTCCTGACAAGAGTCTCTCTCCAGCCCATTTTCAGCCATGAGGTCCTCGTCAGAAAAAGTTTCTATGTGATAAAGTTTTGCCTGTTTATGCCCTGTTCTTTTTTCATATGCGCCTCTTTTTTCAGCTGTCCTAGGATGGTTAATGTAATTTACCCGACGAGATTGTATTGTCCTATCAATATCCATTGGTTCGTGTTTTATGGCCGGATACCGTGGAGGTAACGCTGGCTTATTATAATTCGCATGTTCATTTACCCGAAAGTTAGAATTATTGTTATTATGCTCCCAATTTCTAGGCTGAAAATTTTTATTCAGCCATCCCGATCGCTTAGGGAATGATTTTGGAGGTCTTGAAGGCACAGGACGATAAGTCGGTTCTGTGGAGATGGAATCATAAGCCTTCGTCTTCGAATAAATTATGTTATTTCGCATGGTCAGATTTTGTAACTCCAAACAAGCGGAATACGCTTCAGGCAACGTTCCTGGCCGCTGTATTATAATCATACGGGAAGCTCTGGTTTTAATCCGCGTATGAATATGTCTAACGCTCTATTCCTGTATGTTCCTACTAAGGCTTTGATCGTTTCCTCACTGTGGGACTCTGTTTTTAATTTATTAATGATGAGTGAAAGTTGATGGTTGACTGTCGAATAAAATTCATCTACGCTTGAGGATCCCTGAGACAGCTGGTTGAGCTGATGTTCCAGAGTTTGAATATCCCGTTTATCAGCGTAGTGCAGGGAAAGTATTCTTTTTATTTCCGTCCAATCACCGTCAAATACATTGTAGGATACCAGGGCTGTGTCGGCAGCGCCCGTAACTTTTTGACGGACACTTTGTATAATTGCTCGATAAATAGGTTTGTCCCTAACTATTTCAAAGTCCTTCAGTATAGTTTCCACTGAATGAACCCAGGAAATATACTGAGTGGGATTGCCTTCAAAGGTTCTTAACTCTTTCACACTGTCGGGGAGGCGACTTATATCTTTCAACTCTGTTTCAGTCCGCGGTCGTTGAAGAGATCATTCGTCGGTGACCAGTGGTGGTATCGCGGCCACCTGCCTATTTTCTAGACGCTCTATTCTATCCAAGACATTTCCTAAAGCATTGTTGCTCAAACTAGCTTCTATCGTCCCTATCCTGTTTTCTATCGACTTCATCTGTTCCATAAACCGATTTATGGCTCCAGTCATGGTCGTTACCGTGGCCCTAAGGTCCTCCATTTCTAATTGTTGACAAGGGGGAGAAATAAAAATATTCACGTACCTGTTATGTCCTTTATGAAGAAGGTCCTTCTTGTTTTCACTTCACTTCACTTTACTTTTTTTTTACAAAATTTTTTTTATTTTTATTCTTTCTTAATTTTCCATTTATTTTTGTATTCAACTCTTTTTCTTTTTTTATATATAAAAAACTTCTTTATTTCTCAATTTTATTATTTTTTGAAATTTTAAATTTTTTGGATTTTATTCTTCTTTAATTTTCAATTCTTGTTTTGAATTTTTATATTTTGGTGAGCCTTGGTTAGGCAGCGCGACGCGACCTTTTAAAACCCTTTTACTTCTCACGGAAGGACCGTATTTCTCCGGTTTGGAGATCCACTTTTATGATCGTGAATACCTACTGAGGTACGGTTTACTTCACTTCCGCCTCGGTAACCTACGGTTATATGTTTCGGTTGGATAACTATCAGGAATACCGGATTAGCGAAGGAGGAGTTAGATTTTGTGAATTAATTTATAACTCACAGGACCACTAAGCACTTAAGTCATGTCCCTGCTCGGGCGCCAGTTAAAGGATTTTACACGATCGCGAATAAAAAAATTAATTCCAAGGCGCTTTAAAACACGGATATTTAATTTTTTAACAATTATAACGATTCACAATTTTTTTTTTAACAATTATAACGATTCACAATTTAATGATACTCAAAATAATTAATTCACACTTTAATGATACTCAAAATAATTAATTACATAGAAGATATTAATATTTAATGAACTGCACTCGAAATAGCCAAAGCCAAGACTGCCGGTTGCCTTCCAACTTTGTTGGCTCGATGTTCTGTTGATTCCGTTCGACCAACACGCGCCAGTATGCAGGTGCTGATACTGCAGAAAGAATTTCTCATCGCTTGCAATATCGAAATTGGATCGGAAGCGCGTGTTGCAATCAAATTGGAATGAGCTTAAGTTGCAGAAGCGACAGTGTCGCCAATGTCGTTAACTTTATTATTATTATTATTATTATTATTATTATTATTATTATTATTATTATTATTATTATTATTATTATTATTATTATTATTATTATTATTATTATTATTATTATTATTATTATTATTATTATTATTATTATTATTATTATTATTATTATTATTATTATTATTATTATTATTATTATTATTATTATTATTATTATTATTATTATTATTATTATTATTATATTATTATTATTATTATTATTATTATTATTATTATTATTATTATTATTATTATTATTATTATTATTATTATTATTATTATTATTATTATTATTATTATTATTATTATTATTATTATTATTATTATTATTATTATTATTATTATTATTATTATTATTATTATTATTATTATTATTATTATTATTATTATTATTATTATTATTATTATTATTATTATTATTATTATTATTATTATTATTATTATTATTATTATTATTATTATTATTATTATTATTATTATTATTATTATTATTATTATTATTATTATTATTATTATTATTATTATTATTATTATTATTATTATTATTATTATTATTATTATTATTATTATTATTATTGTCTAAACTAGTTTACACTTAAATATTCCTAGTTAATGTGAACTGTTTCATCGACTAATAATATCTGAAATATGCTTCCCTTAATGAATATTAATTACTTAAGTAACTGAAATGTATTGAACTGAAACATCACTTTGTACTAATGAATTTTCTTGCTGGGTATAAGCCGAATGTACAAGCCTTCTTTTGTAACCAACCACACCGTAAGCACACAAGCTCTCTCATCAATAAATCATTATAAGAATTCGTAACCGACTCTGTTTATTCCCTAGTCTAACATAATTTTGCGTAATCAAAAATACATAATTTCTCATTTCTGAGAAATTATTTAATAATAATCAAAGGTGGTCGTGGATCGCCAGTGTCAACGAAACACTATTGCTTTGTCTAACCTCTTCTTTAATTACAGTCCACACTCTCTGTCTCAAAAGCTATCTTTAAAACAGGTTCCAATTACTCAGCAGCAAAACCTGCCAGCGCCCTTATCCGCCTGTACATGGTCCATCGAGCCTTCTGTAAAAGCAGCCCATAAAAATGGTAAACACAAAGAGAGAAAGCTCTAGCCAAGGAAGATCTAATTCCCAACAAAGAAGGTAAAATAGAATTTGAAAACTCCACTTAAAATAGTTCTCCGTTGACACTCAAAGCGAAAACCAAAAATAACAATAGTTACGAATTATTGGTCGTGTGAGGCATTCTCGGTGTTTTGTAAATTAAACTAACATAAAATCGCCAAATTCCTTATATTTTGTTGTGCAAAAAACCAAGTATATAGGGATAATATTCAAATTCACCCAACATAATTGCGGCGAAAAGCATACAAAAGTTTTAATAATATTTGCCTATAAACGGTCATAGAAGCGGTTGAAACAAAAGAAAACGTAAGATTTCTGATTGTTTTCTATTAATTGCCTACATAAGGTCATAAGCGCGTTTTAATCTAAAAAGAGAACAAATTTGTTTGCCCAAAAATCTGCGTATAAAAAAAAAAAAAAAAAAAAAAAAAAAAAAAAAAAAAAAAAGATCATACACTCATACATTTCAAAAACTAACAAAGAACCAACCAACAACAAAGTAAGACCGTTGTAGAAATTTGTGCAGAAAAGTGGAATTTACCATTCCCTTCCACACCCTCCTTTTTTCAAATTACCTTGTGTGTGGTATCGATTTAGTTTATTCATCTCCCGTTTCTTTTGTCGTCATGGTACACGACCCAGACTGTTATACAAAAGTGTGATAATCTTCAAAACAACATCAACAAGTCCTCTCTGAGCGCAATGTTACAGTGTTAAAGAAGAACGGAAAAAGCTTTTGTATCAATGTCAAAAAGCTCAAGTATTAATAGAAGAGTTCATAACAGAAAAGGAATTGGCAACATAGTGATAATCGGTGGTTTGTTGACATTTTGATATTCATTGCCATAGTTTCGTTTGCTTCAGTAATAAAAAGTGATTTTACATTTCCCAAATTAACACATTACCATATTCGGTCCGGAAAAATATTAAAAACAATTATTAGTGCCAATCGAGATATAAAAAGGTAATTAATTTTTTTTCTGACCACTTATCGGAATACGCACTAGAGAATTCAAATAATCACCAACAAAAGCTTGAAATGTATCATTAATCTGTGGTTAAACAAATAATTCTCTACAAACATATGCAGCACACATTAGTCGAATCATCAGTGGCTTTAAACAGAAATTTGCACTCACACCCCTCTCAAAAGGAAACATCTATGTTTTGCATAATTTTCCAAATAAATTTGTGATACAGATTTAGTCATCTTAAACACAAATGAATTTGTGACTACGTTTGGAGTAAAACAGAAGATTTGTGTGATTAATTATCGTCTGCATGCACACGATCGGTTTATCCATAGTTGCAGTTATTACTAAAAATTAATCTGGTGACACAGTAATAATAAGTATTTGGTATATCTATCCTTTGTGTTTCCAACCACACAATAATTTTGCTGTATTCCGAAGATTAAATTGAGCGTTGTTTAGGATTTGGTGTTTACTGCGGATCATATTGTTTTTCCATGGTTTACAATCAACCAAAAGGTATACGCTTGAGCTACAGTGTCTATAGCTATTCATCTATCATTGAACGTGGTTTCTAAAAAGATTTACTGACCTAAGTCTATACCCCCAAGCAAAAGTTTGTAAAACCAGAGCTCAATTCATATTTATAGGAACAAAAAACAGATTGATTCTACAATTAATTTCCTTAAAGGTTCACCATTAACCTCTAATCTGTACACTCAAACTCAGAGCATATAGATTAATCTCATTCTTTGATACTCATTCATTGAATTCAATTTGCTTCACATTAAGATATTGCGGAACACATAGTTTCGTGAGAAACGTGAATTTTTACATTCATACTTTTGGCGTGAGGTATACATTTGGTACAAGTGTAAGATATTTCAACAGGTTCTATCAACCAATAAGTTGTTTGTTTCTTTTATCAATTTTGAAGTCAGATACGACAAGCTCAATTATTCGTTACTCAACTCAATAAACAACTTAAATATTTTCAAACAAATTTGAAGAAAGATGACTGAGTCAACTAGTGAGTACGTCACATTAAGAGAAAGCTCGTCAACAAAACCCTCTTCCATGCACGACAAATTCAAATTTAGATGTGATCATGTGATCAATTTTTGTACTGCGTTTGGTGCAACGGATGTTACAGATCAAACAGATTCTGTATTGAAAATAAAATTGGATGATTTGGAATGTAGATACAAGCAACTACAAACCGATTATGAGAATTTGATGTTATCCCCCGAATCCACTAATACCAAAGACTTTAAAGAGAATGCCAAACTAAACTTCAATGTTGCCTCTGAAGCTTATTATGAGACTCGATCTCAACTTACTGACATTTTAAAAATTTCTGAAAGTGGTAAACCTACCCATAGTTCTCTCAATAGTCAAGTTTCTAATAACTCTAATATATCCATAAAAGTCCCACCATGCGACACTGAGGTATTCACGGGTAGCTACGAAGAATGGCCATCTTTTCGTGACATGTTCACGGCTGTTTACGCAACCCACTCACAGCTCACTCCAGCACAAAAGCTCTACTATTTGCGAAACAAAACCAAGGGTAGCGCAGGAGCTATAGTGAAAAGATACCCCCTTTGTGACGACAACTTTAGCTTGGCATGGGATGCGCTGAAGACTCGATTCGAGAATAAGCGAGTGCTAGTAGATAACCAATTACAGATCCTATTCAATATGGTTGTGGAGAAGAGAGAGAATAGCTCGTCATTGCAAAAAATACATTCCACTGTCAATGATTGTCTCTGCACTTTAAAGTCCCTTGATGTAAAAGTAGACAGTTGGGATCCCATTTTAATATATTTGATATCCACTAAGCTTCCCGAAGAAACTATTGCCCATTGGGAACAGTCCTTAAAATCCCATAGGGAACTTCCCAGTTGGTCTCAATTAGATGAATTTTTGTTAAATCGAATTGAGGTGGTTGAAAGAATATCTAGCATAAAGTCTACAAAAGAACGTATCAGTTTACCCTCATTCTCTCCTGCTCAATCTTCTTATAAAACTCAAACGTATACTTCTCAAGAAAAACTCAATCCATCATGTCCAGCATGTGGTAATGATCATAGTATACGAACATGTTCAGAGTTCCGAAAATTCAGCACACAAGAGCGCATTGATTTTGCTTTTAAACACAAAATGTGTAACAACTGCCTCTCTGATGCTCACTTTAAAAGCAAATGCAAAAGCAAAAGTAGTTGCCTTCGTTGTAGAAGACGCCACCATACACTTTTGCATTTAGACGCATCCAACGAAGACACATCCAATGGTGGCAACAGTGAACACTTCAATACAAACGCATTTAATTCAAAGAATAGAACAATCATTCAAGATACTTCCTCACCCTCTACTTCCAAGCAGAGTTTCAAAGTCCATGCAAACGTATCACATAATAATGAAACAATTTTGCTGAGAACTGCATTAGTAGAAATTGAGCACAATCGAGAACTCTTTACAGTCAGAGCACTGCTTGACTCAGGTTCTCAGAGAACTTTTCTTTCCGAAAAAGTGAGAAGAATGCTCAGAATTCCTTACAGAAAAGCTTTATTCGAAATTGGTGGCATTGGTGGTATGACTCAAAAGGCTGACAAGGAATGCGACCTTGTACTCTACTCTAAAAGATACAACACACGATGCCCGATTAGTGCGATTGTTCTCCCCAAAGTAACTAAGAAATTGCCGTCAGTGTCGTTCGAAAAACCCAACTCCCTTGAACTTGAAAAAATTGACTTAGCCGATCCCAATTTCAATACGTCTTCAAACATAGATCTGATACTAGGCAATGATTCGGAAAGATTCATAAACTTAGATGGTATGAAGAAGAATATTTGTGGTACTACTTCTGCATACAATACAATTTTTGGTTGGGTTCTCAGCGGACCTATGGCAGTAGAAACTGTTCAGTCCTTTTCTACTAATGTTGTCCCTTCCGAAGACGAAACCCTTTGTGGCGTTCTCCGTAAATTCTGGGAAACGGAAGAAGTCCCAACGATGTCTCCCTCCGCTCCTTCAGATATTTATTGCGAAGAATTTTACTCAAGTACAACAACTCGTGATTCGGATGGTCGATACGTTGTACGACTCCCATTTAAAAAAGATTTTCCCGAAAATATTTCTCTAGGCTCCTCTCGATTCCTCTCTCTTGGTCAATATACGCGATTAGAAAAATCATTAGTTAAAGACCCAAATCTCCAGCATGGATACAAGGCTGTTTTAAACGAATATCTGTCTCTTAACCATATGGACGAAACGTCGTCTCAAGAAATATGTGATCAAGGTAAATTTTATTCGTTTTACCTCCCACATCACGCCGTTGTGCGTCCCAATCACAAATCGACAAAAGTAAGAGTAGTATTCAATGCCTCTCGAAAGTCAAAGTCTGGTTATTCTCTAAATGATGTACTCTACACAGGTCCCACACTCCAAACAGATCTCATATCAACAATTCTCAATTGGAGAAAGTACAAATATGTTTACTGTGGAGACATACAAAAAATGTATCGACAAATTAAGATACATCCCGATGATAGAAAATATCAAAGAATTTTATTCCAAAAAGACTCAAAAAGCCCTATTAAAGATTTTGAATTAAATACTGTCACCTTTGGTGTGAATTGTGCGCCGTTTTTGGCCATAAGAACTCTATTACAACTCGCAAACGACTCTCAAAGCTCATTCCCAAATGTTGCTAAAATATTACGCAATGAAACCTATGTTGATGACATTCTCACTGGTGGATTTTCTATAAATGAAACCATCAACTCCCAACAACAGTTAATATCTGTTCTCAAATCCGCTGGATTCCCACTCAAAAAAATTATAGCTAATAACTCTGAATTACTTTCTCATTTGCCTCCCGATGACGTGTATGATTTAGATCTCTTGAGATTTGCAGAAAAAAGTTCCACAAAAACTCTTGGTATTAAATGGAATGCCCTAGAAGACACATTTTCTTACTCCCTGCTTCCCATTGAAAACCAATTAATAATTACAAAGCGTAAAGTGCTCTCAACTGTAGCAAAGTTATTTGACCCAGCGGGTTGGATAACTCCCATAATTATAAAAGAAAAAATGTTAATGCAACGACTGTGGTTGCAAGGCTCACATTGGGATGAACCAATCAGTCCCGATTGTATCCAAGAATGGAACGATTTTCTCTCTGATATAGCTCATATTGAAACCATAAAAATACCCAGATGGATACAGTACGTTCCCACTAGCAACATACAAATACACGGATTTTGTGATGCATCAAAATCAGCATATTGTGCATGTATATATATTCGCTCTCAGACGTCTACTTCAACAACGTACTCCAATCTCTTTGCTGCTAAGAGCAAAGTAGCACCCTTAAAGGTTGTATCTCTTCCAAAACTATAACTCAATGGAGCACTTCTTCTCGCCAAGTTAGTTAACTATGTTATCAGCAAATTCGAATACGATTACTCCTCCATAACGCTATGGTCCGACTCATCAATTGTTCTGGGATGGCTCTCAAAACCTCCCATGTCATGGGAAACGTATGTTGCAAACCGTACTTCTCAAATTATGGAACTGACTCCTAAAGCAACATGGAAATACGTCTCCACTTGTGAAAACCCTGCCGATTTAGGCACCCGAGGTTCCAACACAAAAGATCTCTCGTGCAACTCATTATGGTGGTCTGGACCTTCCTGGCTAAGTAAACCAGAATCCCTTTGGCCCAAGAAAAACCCATTAGTGGTTCCCATTGAAGCTCAAAAAATTGAAACACTTCACACAATAACTGAAGAGGATGATATTTTGTTAAGATTCTCTGGATATACTCGAGCTTTACGAGTTCTATCATACGTTTTTCGATTTTTCAGTAACGCCCTTAAAAAAGTCCGTAACACTCCGATATTTAGAACAACAGACTTAATGCTTTCTGAAGTTCACTTTGTTAAATCACGATTAATTGCACTTGCCCAGGGAAAATACTATCAACACGAATATGAATCTTTATTGAATTCGCAACAAATCTCCAACAAAAGCAATCTATGCACTCTAAACCCATTTTTAGACACAGACAAAATTATGAGAATAAACGGAAGACTCTCTGATTCAAGTCTACCATACAAAGAACGCCACCCAATCATTCTTCCTGGTAATTCTCGACTCTGCCACCTCTATCTTGTTCATTTGCACAGCTTCTTGGGGCACGCAGAGTGTAATCTCATGTGTAGATTCACACAAACCGAATTTTATATTTCCCGCCTCAAGCCCAGAGTAAAAAGTATAATTCACAAGTGTAAAACTTGTATCTTATGCAAACAAAAACCCAGTTCTCAAATCATGGCTCCATTACCAACGGAAAGGTGTTCTTTGTCACCTCCCTTTTCTATTACCGGAGTTGATTTCGCCGGCCCAATTGAATTAAAAAGTTCTTCACTTCGCAACAGCCCAATAATTAAAGGATACGTAAGTGTATTTGTCTGCTTCTCTACAAAGGCAATACACCTTGAACCTTGCTCAGATTTATCCTCCGCGGCATTTGAAGCCGCATTTACGCGTTTTATTGGTAGGCGGGGACTCCCCTGCCGGGTAATGTCTGATAATGGACGTAATTTCTTGGGAGCAAGCAGAACACTACTTAAAGAATTTTCCACATTTTTAAAGAAAGCATCGTCTGAAATGTCTAAAAAATATGCAGCTCATGGTTTTGAATGGAAATTTATTCCCCCGCATGCACCCCATATGGGCGGCCTATGGGAAGCGGCCGTCAAGAGCTTTAAAACCCATTTTAAGAAGATATGTGGTGCCCATAAACTAACGTTTGAAGAATTCTCCACATTACTTGCTCGAATTGAAGGCATTTTAAATTCTCGTCCCATTTCCGCAATCTCTGAAGATCCTGCAGATATGACTGCCTTGACACCCGGACATTTCTTAAGAGGCTCGCCACTGATGGCATTCCCTGAATTACCATCCCAGAAATTATCGATTATTAATCGTTGGTCAAAAGTTAAAGCTCTTCACCAAAATTTTATAGTTCGATGGAAAGAAGATTATCTAAAATCCCTTCAAAAACGGTATAAATGGAAGACAAAATCCAATGACATTAAGGTAGATGATTTGGTAATTGTCATTGACGACATGCTCCCACCCCATGAGTGGAATCTTGGGAGAATTGTAAAAACTCATGCCGGTTCCGATGGAAGCGTACGTGTAGCCGATGTAAAAGTAACAACCGGAATAATAACTCGGCCAATAGTTAAATTGTGCTACCTACCATTCTCAAATTCCGACAACGATACAAGTTCCCAATAAGGAACAGTGTATCACAACCTAAATCATTATACCACCCGCTACTAGTATATATTTTTTACTAATCTATCTAATAACATTACAGATCACCCCAGCGCCAACAAATCAACATACATAAATGCAAATTGTGCAATCTATTTCACGCCCTCAAAAATTGTCCAAAATTCCTAGATATGACTCCAAGGCAACGGAATCTCTTGGTTTTAAAGGAATCCTATTGTGTCAATTGCTTAGCAAGAAGCCATCGGTTTCGAGATTGCCGTTCTCACAACATGTGTCGAAGATGTGGAAGACCTCACCATACGTTACTACACACTGTCTATCCAGAAATCAGAGGCTCACGATCATCACCTTCAAGAGAAAGCAATCGACAGCCAACTGGTAACCGAAGTGACAGCCAGAACAACAACAACAAGAACAATGGAAATACTGCAACTCTGAATCCGCAAATCCTTTCTGAGGCTATACGAGCCATTGCTACGGTTTTATGCTCCACTCCAAAATAATCATCGTTGGACCCGGCGGCATGTCTAAACTAGTTTACACTTAAATATTCCTAGTTAATGTGAACTGTTTTATCGACTAATAATATCTGAAATATGCTTCCCTTAATGAATATTAATTACTTAAGTAACTGAAATGTATTGAACTGAAACATCACTTTGTACTAATGAGTTTTCTTGCTGGGTAGAAGCCGAATGTACAAGCCTTCTTTTGTAACCAACCACACCGTAAGCACACAAGCTCTCTCATCAATAAATCATTATAAGAATTCGTAACCGACTCTGTTTATTCCCTAGTCTAACATAATTTTGCGTAATCAAAAATACATAATTTCTCATTTCTGAGAAATTATTTAATAATAATCAAAGGTGGTCGTGGATCGCCAGTGTCAACGAAACACTATTGCTTTGTCTAACCTCTTCTTTAATTACAGTCCACACTCTCTGTCTCAAAAGCTATCTTTAAAACAGGTTCCAATTACTCAGCAGCAAAACCTGCCAGCGCTCTTATCCGCCTGTACAATTATTATTATTATTATTATTATTATTATTATTATTATTATTATTATTATTATTATTATTATTATTATTATTATTATTATTATTATTATTATTATTATTATTATTATTATTATTATTATTATTATTACTATTATTATTATATTCATTTAGTAGTTTTCATACAAATATAGGACGGATTTCCAAAACTACCTCCATACTGTAGCTGCTGACGACATCAGAGGCCTAAGTAACACATTTCGGGATTACAGCCTTATTCAAATAACAAATTGCGGAATTCCAGCCAAATTTAGTATTATTAAGTTGTTTTCTTACAAATATAGGACCAATTTCCCAAACAACTTACACATATTAACCACAGACAACAACAGAGACCTAAATAACAAGTTTGGGGATTCAGTCTTATTCCTTCACCTAATACCAAATTTAGTGTCACTGACGCACTGTTGAAACCACCTCCATATTTTTCGAGATTCCAGCTTTATTCTGTGTTCCAGCAAATTTAGTGTTATTTAGTAGCATTCGTACAAATATAGGACGCATTTCCAATACCACCTCCATATATAAACCACAGAGACCAACAAAGCTAAATAATTAATTTCGGGATTCCAGCCTTCACCCAATACCAAGCAGTGACACCAACACAGACCTAAAGTACAGATTTCGGGATTCAGTTTCATTCCTTTACCCAATCTCAAATTTAGTGTCATTTAGTAATTTTCGTACAAATATAGGACGCATTTCCAAAACTACTTCCATATTTTAACTATTGACAACCTCAGAGGCCTCAATAATGAATTTCGGGATTCCAGCCTTATTCCTCCACCCAGTACCAAATCTAGTGTCATTTAGTAGCTTTCGTACCAGTATAGGACGCATTTCGAAAATCACATACATGCCTTAGAAACAGACATCAATAGAGACCTTAAAACATATTGCGGTATTCCAGCCTTCACCCCATACCAAATTTAGTATTAGTAATTATTATAGTATTATTATTATTCCAAAACCACCTCAATATCTTACCTACAGATACCAACAGAGACATAAATAACAAGTTTCGGGATTCCAACCTTATTGCTTTACCCAATACCAAATTTAGTGTCATTTAGTAGCCTTCTCCAAAATATAGGACATATTTCCAAACAACCTTCATATCTTATCCACAGACACCAAGAGAGGCCTTAATAACTAATATCGGGATTCCAGCCTAATTCCTTTCCTCAATACCATATTTAGTATCAATAAGTAGTTATTATACAAATATAGGACGCATTTCCAAAATCGTATCCATATCGTAACCACAGACAGCAACAGAGACCTAAATAACAAATTTGGGAATTCAGTCTTATTCCTTCACCTAATACCAAATTTACTGTCATTGACGCACTATTAAAAAAAACCTCCATATCTTTCGGGATTCCAGCCTTATTCAGTGTTCCAGCCAAATTTAGTGTTATTTTGTGGCATTCGTGCAGATATAGGACGCATTTCCAATACCACCTCCATATATCAACCACAGACACCATCAGAGCTAAATAATTAATTGCGGGATTCCAGCCTTCACCCAATACCAAATACACATCTAAAAAAAGACACCAACACAGACCTAAATAACAAATTTCGGGATTCAGCTTCATACCTTTACCCAATCTCAAATTTAGTGTCATTTAGTAATTTTCGTACAAATATAGGACGCATTTCCAAAACTACTTCCATATTTTAACTATTGACAACCTCAGAGACCTAAATAAAAAATTTCGGGATTCCAGCCTTATTCCTCCACCCACTACCAAATCTAGTGTCATTTAGTAGCTTTCGTACCAGTATAGGACGCATTTCGAAAACCACATACATAGCCTTCTCAAAATCATAGGACACATTTCCAAACCACCTCCATATCCTAACCACAGAGACCTATATAACTAATTTAGGGATTCCACCCTTATTCCTCTAGCCAACACCTAATTTAGTGTCATAAAACCACCCCTGACAACATAATAGATATAATTAAAAAGTTTCGGCATTCCAGCCACATTCCTTCACCCATTACCAAATTATGTGTCATTTAGTAGCTTTCGTACAAATATAGGACACATTTCCAAAACCACCTCCATAAATCAACCACAGATACCAACAGAGGCCTAACAAATTTCGGGACTCCAGCCTTATTCCTTCAGCCAATACCAAATTTAGTATCATTTAGTAGTTTTTGTACAAATATAAGAAGCATTTCCAAAACTACCTCCATATCTTAACCACAGACACCAACAGAGACCTAAATTACTAATTTTGAGATTCCAGCCTTATTCTTTACCCAATACCAAATTTAGCATCATTAAGTAGTTATTGTAAAAATGTAGGGCCTATTTCCAAAACCACTTCATGACCACAGACAGCAACAGAGACCTAAACAACAAATTTGGGGATTCAGTGTTATTCCTTCACCTAATACCAAATTTACTGTCATTGACGCACTGCTAAAACAACCTCCATATCTTTCTGGATTGCAGTCTTTTCCTTTACGTATTACTAAGTTTAGTATTATTTAGTAACATTCGTACAAGTGTAGGGCGCATTTCCAAAACTACATTTCCACAAACAACATCAGAGGTCTAAATAACAAGTTGTGGGATTCCAGCCTACATCCAATACCAAATATATATATATATATATATATATATATATATATATATATATATATATATATATATATATATATATATATATATATATATATATATATATATATATATATATATATGTATATATATATATATATATATATATATATATGAAATCTGTTTACATTTACGTTGACAGATCTAAACAAGGTTAATCATTTACAAATTAATTATGCGTTAACCCATTGTTAACGTTACAAAACAATAATTACCAATCTAAATTAAACATGCCGCCCACCTTGCAACATATTGAGATGTTGTAACTAAAATACAATAAAAATACATTTTTTTCAACTTTTTTTCTAATACATTTTCAATTTAATTCAATTTTTTTTCTTTTATTTCTCAATTCATATCATATTTTTTTCAAAAAACATTGTGTAACACTATATGTTACATATGCCCGACAATACCCACCCAAATATGGCGTCGCTTGCACCCTATGAGTTACGACCCTGGCATACCAAGGCCACCCGACCAGGCCTATTAAAATCGGGATCTGCCAAAGAAAGACCTAAAAATGAGTCACGAATGCGCTCGGGGATTACCGCTGTAGGCGTAAGCGCATGGTCCAAATTGGTTACCACAGCCACAATTGAAATGGACTGACTCCGGTCATAGATCGAACTAACGGTCAGCCGACATTTCACAAAGGCGACATTTATGTGAGGCCGCAGATGAAACCTTATGGGTTTCGGACCTTAAATTATTTTCCGACTCCTCCAAATGAGGTGTGGCAACCGGAGCCGCAGATGGACCCGAAGATCCGGACTCGGTTTGTAATGTAACATTTTGGGGGGATGAATCAAGGACCGGAGCCGCAGATGAATCCGTTGATATGGATTCGGACTCGGTTTGCATCGGTTCAGCGAGGGCCGCAGATGAATCCGCTTTATCGGATTCGGACCCATGTTCTGATATTTTTACAGCCGCGATCGGCTCAGCAAGGGCTGCTTCCACTGCAGCTGACGACATTCCAGCTTGGGGATCGGTGGGCCGAGGTTCATTGTAGTCAATACCGTCATCAACATTCAAATGTTCTTCTTCCGAATAGATTTTCACCGACATACTATATAATGAGAAGAGAACAATATTATTCGTTTGCGGGAGTGTGGTCGGTCAAAACGACCAACTTTGTAATGGGCCGTTTTCCGTTCGAACGTCCGCGACTCTAACATGACCGTCGGTGCCCGGAAAAACATTTTCTATACGCCCTAATTTCCACGACGTTGGGGGAAGCTGATCATGACGAACAACGACTAGATCGTCAATCGCCATTTATCTTTGGGGAAATTTCCACTTATATCTCATATGCAACTGCTTGAGATATTCATTTTTCCACCTTAAACTAAACTGGTGGGCAAGGGCCTGAACTTTCCTAAACCGATTAATTAGACTTAATGGTTGCTCTGTGATGAGAGGTTCAGGCGGGGCTAACAAAGGTGCACCAATCAAGAAGTGACCTGGCGTCAATGCAACGATTTCTCCTGGATTATCCGACATTGGACACAACGGCCGAGAATTAAGACAAGCTTCGATCCTAGCCAATACCGTTGCTAATTCTTCAAACGTGAATTTTAAAATTCGAGATTGCTTACAAATGTAACTTGAAGCTCTTGACTCCAGCTTCCCATAACCCTCCCATGTGAGGGGCACCAGCAGGTATAAAATGCCATGATAAGCCCTGGTCGGATAAAGACGAGGAGGCCGAGTCAGCGCTTTTTTGGAGGAAATCTTTAAAATTTCTTTGAAGTTCACGCGATGCTCCAACAAAATTTGTTCCATTATCCGAATGGGGGGGATGGGGACAACCACGTCGAGCAATAAATCTATGTAACGCAGCCATAAAATTAGCAGTCGACAAATCGGACACTGCTTCCAAATGAATTGGCTTTGTAGAGAAACATACAAAGACATATACAAAGCCCTTTGTCATTTTACAAGACCGACACATATACGATTTTACATCAAACGGACCTGCGAAATCCACGCCAGTGTTTGTAAAGGGTCGATTAAGAGTTGTTCTCTCAGGGGGAAGGGCAGCCATAAATTGACTGCAAGCACGTTTCTTCAACAGAAGACACACTTTACAGCGACGAACAACCAGCCGAACCAAACTTTTCATACGCGGAATCCAATATTCTAATCTCAAAGTTCGCATCATTAACTGGATATCACCATGAACAGATTTTTGGTGGGTATATTCTACCAACCGTAGAGCAAAGGCACTCCTATAGGGGACTATTATAGGATTACGTTCCGAAGGTGCAAGTGTGGGCGAATTTACCAGTCCACCATTCATTCGCATGACACCATTGTCATCTATGAAAGGATTGAGAGGAGCCAACAAACTCTTACTATCTAACGCCTTCTTGTCTAACAGATTCTTATAATCGCTGACGAAATATATTTTTTGAGCCGTAATTGCACAATAATTACGTGCGTCAATAATCTCTGCCGAGGAAATGCGTCTAGTGGGATAGTAGTAATGGTTTCTATACCGGGGATGCCTTTGACGAATAAATCGAAACGCGTATACAATGAAGTGAAGAGCTCTACGCAAACAAGAAAAGTCTTCCAAAATCTCTTTAAATGTCGACGGAAAGAAAGCAAAGTGACATTTAACGGGGCGCATTTCCATTTCAGTACTAATCGGAGCCAGATCACGAATAGACCATTCCGATTTAGTTTTACCTAGCCAACTAGGGCCGTTCCACCACAGGGGGGAGGCGGACAATTCTATCGGAGACAATCCTCGACTTCCTAAATCAGCAGGATTATCTTCAGATTTAACATGGTACCAATTATAATTGCCAACATTTTCTTGGATTCGACACACCCTATTCGCTACAAAGGTCGTCCAAGTAGAGGGGGTTCTCTTCAACCAGGCAAGAACTATAGTCGAATCTGTCCAACAATAAATTTGATTAAATTCCAGATCTATTTCCCGCACAATAGTTTTCAATAGGTCTGATGCTAAAACTGCTCCACAAAGTTCCAAGCGAGGAAGCGAAATTGATTTCAAAGGGGCAACTTTCGTTTTGCACGATAGCAAATTAACGAAGATGTTTCCATCGGGGGACTCGACACGTATATATACTACCCCCGCGTATGCCTTTTCTGAGGCATCGGAAAAGACATGCAGCTCAACAGAAAATCCTGGAACATATTGAACCCATCTAGGTATCCTAATCGAGTTAGTATGCGGATATGTTTCGACAAAACTGCTCCATTCAGCCTCAGTAGCTGCCAGAAGTTGATCATCCCAACCAATGTTGTCCAGCCAAATCTTTTGCATGATCATTTTCGCCCTAACAATCACAGGGGCCAACCAACCGACAGGGTCAAACAATTTCGCGATTGCCGAACGAACTTCCCTTTTAGTGAAGTGTTTATTGACAATAGGACTCACTTCGAAGAAGAAACAATCTAAACGCGCATTCCAACTAATACCCAGGGGTTTAGAACTACTAGCTTCTACAAACGATAAAAGCTGAGCATCTACCAAATGCTCAGGGGGGAAGCGATCCAAAATAGCTCTATTATTTGCTGTCCATTTTCGCAGCTCGAACTTTGCCGACGATAGTGCCCTAATCAACTGGTCCCTAGCTGCCAATGCAGTCTCGATGTCGTGAGCTCCTGCCAAAACGTCATCAACGTACATACATTTTCGCAATATATGCGCCGCGAGGGGAAACTCTGACTCAGTATCATCGGCCAGTTGAAGAAGCGTTCTAATCGCTAAATATGGTGCACAATTTACACCGAACGTCACTGTCTGTAGTTCGTAGTCTAGGACCTGTTTTGTTGTTGAATTCCGATACAAAATTCTCTGAAGGGGCGAATGCTTTGAATCTACACGAACTTGCCTATACATTTTAGTAATGTCCGAGTTAAACACGAATTTGAAGATACGCCAACGGAGGATCAAAAGAACTAAATCTTGTTGTAGCGTTGTGCCTACGTGCAATATGTCGTTAAGACTCTGCCCATTCGAAGTTTTATTTGAGGCCTTAAACACTACTCTAAGTTTCGTGGTCTGTTTTATGACGGGGTGATGTGGTAGATAACACGAAAGGACATCCATAGAAGTATTTGCGGGTACCGGCCTCATGTGGTCAAGTTCCAAATATTCCGATAACACCTGGTCGTAAACTAGTTTTAATTCAGGCTTTTTCAATAGAAAACTCTCATTCCGATAATATTGTTTGAGGACGTTCGTGCGAGAATCTCCCAAATACCCAATAGCGCTAATCTCAGATTTAAGTGGCAGCGTAGCGATATACCTACCCTTTGAGTCCCTACGAGTAGTCCGGATGTAATTCTCCCCACAAAAACGGTCCGATGGGGATAATATTTTGCGTTTAGGAGGCTTTTCGATTTCCCAAAATCGCAAAAGGGTCTGTTGGATTTTGTCTTCCTCTGCTACATCGACAGTTGTGGCAAATGTTCGAACTTGTGTGGCTGGGATAGGACCCGTAACAAGCCAACCAAATACAGTATTTTGAGCAAGCAATGCTCCAGACAAAATGGGACGACAACCATCTAACAATATTTTTGGATAAAGATCAGCACCTAACAGCAGATCGACGGGACGAGATTCAATAAGGTTAACATCTGCCAAGCGAAGGAATTTGTGACCTTAAGTCGGAATTAACCACAAACGAGGGAAGATTTACAGAAATGGCATGCAAAACTAAAACGTTGGTTTCCAATTTCAGAGAAGGGTCGAAAGGACTGCTAACTTGTAAACGACAAGCTTTATTAGCCGTGGCCGAGAGTGAACAACTAACTCCTGAAATTACATCATTCGTAGAACGCGCAGGGAGCTTCAAACGAGTTTGGAGTCTCTCTGAAATGAAAGAGGACTCGGATGCAGGATCTATTAACGCCCTGGCAGCAAAAGAAACACCTAGATGAACAATATTCACCATTGCGGTACCTAAGAGTACAGCCTTGTTCTGCGCGGCGTGAAATACTTGTCGGGGCAAGCAACCGGCGGATGTGCATGGCACGCAATTTTCTGAATTAGGGGGGACAGTCGAAGGCGTAGCACTCGAATTTTGGGGGGCATTGCTAGTAACTGTGGAAGTTCGATTTGAGTTACTAGAGGTAATATCATCCCGATGCAACAAAGTATGGTGGGACTTGTTACACTTCGAACACCGACGTTTGCTATCACAATTCTTAACAATCGTTAATCGTTCCTAAGACAGTTGATACAAAGATGATGACGTTTCATTACTTTGTATCGATCAGCGGGTGTGAAACTCTTAAAGCGGGGACAGTCATACAATTTATGACGCTGATTTTGACAAATTAAACAATTTGAACCTTTCGAAGCGCGGGGAGAACGCGGTGGCTCCGGAATTCTGATATTTGAATGATGCGCTTGAACTTTACTATTATTTGACCGCTTAGACTGATCTGTAGCACGCATATCATGGAGGCACATGAGCGTACGTATGCGCTCAGTGAGAAAGGCATCCAAGTCCTTCCAGGACGAAAGAGAAGATTTATCCTTAACACTCTGCTTCCAAAGAGTCTGAGTAATTTTTGACAATCTCTGGAGACACAAAAATACTAATATCGGATCCCAATTTTCCGTATTGACATCATACACGGACATCGAAGAGAGGCATCGATTGATACCACGTTGGACCGACTTTAATCCCGAACTAGTATCACTATAGAGGACCGGAATATCAAACAAAACTTTCAATTGGTTATGAACCAGAAGCCGAGAGTTATCATAAGTTTCAACTAGAGCCTTCCACGCGAGCTCGAAACTACGATTAATTAAGGGGAACTTCGATACAATCTCGCGAGCTTCACCAAAAGTCTTTCTAACCAGATGACAAAGTTTTTCAACGTCGGTAAGACAACCATTAACAATATATATATAGCCGTAAACAAATCCCTAAATGTTGGCCATGAGTGGAAATCACCTTCAAATATGTCCGTATCGCACGGCGGTAGGGCAAGGTTATGGACACAATCCAAATGAGAAACTTCCTCTGTAGTCCTAAAACTGGCACTATTATTTCTCACAATAGAGGAAAGCGGAGTTTGTATCTGCGAATGATTTTCGCGGAAAGCATGAGTCGAAGTACTCAAATTGTTGCCCGTAGCTTGCGAGTTTTGTATGGGCGACTTAGCTGAAGTCTCGCCCGGCGTTTCTATCAACGAAGCAAACGAACCACAAAGACTACCATTGATAGAGGAAGTACGATATTTTTTGAATTGCCCTATCTTTCTATTAATTGCGGACTGGCAGTCGACATAGATTTGAAATGACGAATTGTATTTCTGATCAACCGCATCGATAACTTCTTTCGTCGTCTCTACTGACGACATCATATAATCACAGCACTTTTCAAATTTGTCCTGTGCTTGCGTCCAAAGTTTTTCTAATGCACTAAGATGAGACTGCAGCGCATGAATATCGAGCTGGTCATCACGCATCGTATTGAAACGAGCATTAAACTGGATGACCGCATCCGAAGTTCTAGTGAACATATCAATTGGGGTGAATGACTTTGTGAATAAATTTCCCGAAATTTGTACTACAAAAAGCAAGAAGGGAACGTCTAAAGCACGATTTGCTCAGATAATTTATACAAAATCCACGAATTACTGATTCTTATTCACAAAATATACGAAGAAAACACAAAAGTTTATACAAAAACTCCAAAAGTTTCAAAAAATCAACCGAGTTTTTCCAAAGTTCAAGAAAAATACCGAAAAGCTTCCGAAAATCTAACAAAAACGGAATATAGGGCCAAAGAAATCGAAATTTTCCGAGAAATAAATGCCTTGAACCTCTCACACAATAGTGAAATATCAAAAAACCGGTCTAAAATCACCAAAATTGTCATCTCCGATGAGATATTTAGCAACCAAATGCAAATATACGATGAAAAATATGTGAAAATGTTCAAATAAATAATAAAAATTTCAAATATATATTCAAAGAAATATCAATAAATAATAAAAAATTGTTAAATTGTGTAATTTTCCAAAAAAACGTATTTCGCGCACAAACAATTCAAAATATTCAATTTTTTATTATTTTCTACCGAAAATATTGAGATTTTATTATTTTTATTTCCACAGTTAACCTACTATTTAGGCAATCAAACTACCAAATGTAGCGTATTCTCAAAAAATAAACTTTAAAAAATAAAAATTTTATTTAAAATCTCCAAAAGTAATTAAAATTTTGAAATTCCAAACGAAAAATATCAATTTTAACACTTTTTATTTAAAAAAGTCGTATTGACCGATTGTAGGATGTACGCGTAATTAATTTTCGAAAAACGTCGTTTTCTAACACCCAATTATCATTCAATAATAAACAAAAAATAAAATTTTAATATTTTATGTTGGTCCGTTTATCGAGGTTCACCTGTAAAATATGTTACGTTGCGTTTATCAAGGGTCACCTGTAACACAACAGAAAATACCAAACGTATGTACGTATATGTGTGTAAAGCGGCTGACCGACTAAGCAACGATACTAACCGTATGATTTTTATGGCTGTACCAATTACAACAAAACCAATGCAATTGAAGTAAGTGTATTTTTTGAGGGTGATTTGTGAAAAATATTTTAAATATTAAAAATGCAATTTTGCAAAAAATTTAACAATTTTAAAATTTCAATTATACCAATCGATGGGGAATTTGATGCATACTAAAATGACACCGCACAACAATATATTATTTTCAACAGAAATTCTAAAAATACACTTTTCTTCATTTTTTTTTTTGATTTTTCTTTATTTTCAATTTGCCGTCGGCAAAACAATATTTGCAAACTAGACGGAGAGGACGGGGTATGCGACGCGTTGTAAGACGGCCACAAAGAATATCAACGACGCGATTGTTGTTGTTTTTACACAATTTGTTTCGATATTTTTTTTTTCTCTTCAAGAATATTATTTATTTAAATTCATTGGCACTTTTTTCACTGTACGTACCTGATTGTTTTTGATAGAAACACGGTGATGATGTTTAGGAGATGATGTGGTGGACTGTATAGATGGTGATGATGATGTTATGCTTTGCAATTAGAAGAAAAAAGAAGAAAACGATTACTTCTTTTACCAACAGCTCGTTCGTAATCCGGTACGAATGCACCAATGGTTGCGCCAATGCGGGGAAAGATGCAAAGCTCAAACCAATAAATAAATAAAAACACAATAGGGGGGTTTTAGTTTTAAGAATAATGGCAAAGGCCGTATTTATTAATAATAATAATAAATAATAGTTGGTAAGACAGATTACCTGATTTGCACAATAGCGGGGGAGCGCGACTTCGTATCGAGCGATAGAAGAGACGAGAGTAAAAACCAACGATCAAAACATGAAGGAAGGTGGAGGCTTTGGCGCCATTCGCCACTCGTTGAAATCTGTTTACATTTACGTTGACAGCGTTAACCCATTGTTAATGTTACAAAACAATAATTACCAATATAAATTAAACACCATTATTATAATTATTATTACTATTATCGCAATATTATTACTAAGTTCGCAATAGGTTCTACAGCATATAACACAAAATTGCACATTGAGGTCCACGTCTTCGTTTAGCACCCATATAACGGTACCTCCCGATATTTGGTATTTTGATGATTTAGGCGACATTATTCACCGAAATTGTTCAAATTGATATTAAATTATTCGTAGTTGATATTAAAGCCTTTGACAAAAAACTACCTATGCAGGTCCACGTCTCCGTGTAGCCCCCATATAACAGGGCCTCCCGATATTCGAAATATCCATAATTTTAACCACATTTATCAATGGAATTACCTGAAATTCTACACAAGGAGTTCTTTGTGAATACTTTACTTTTTGACTTTTGAAGAAAATACAGTTGCTCTTTTTTTCTGCATTTTAGTTCATAATTCAAGTCATCTTCTTGAAATTTTTATTTAACAGCGTTAATTTCGACTTGTTAGCATTGGTTTTTTATGGCTTGTATAATGATATGGACCTGGCGTGATTGGATTGTACGAGGCGTCGAATTTTAGGCAAACGCTGTAAAGCATAAAAGCCTAACTTTTTATACCCTCCATTACAATGCTGATCAACGATAAAGGAGAAAGGACATACCGAGAATCTCAAATATCAAGTTTCAGCTAATTTGGTTGAATATTATTGACCAATATTTTTTTATAAGTATCTATTCTCCTAATTAACATCAATTGTTGGATACATGATGCCATGGTACAATAAAAAAGTAGGGTAAGCTTATGAAATCAATAAAAAACCACTCTGAATCTAGATTATTGTTTCTTCAATATTAATAATACAAATTGCATCTAGTTATGTTGTTTATTTTCCATTTTCCCCAGTTTTTAATTCGAGAAAAAATCTTGAAAAATGAGTGGAACACGGAGTATTTATTCCACTGTCTAGTTGGTTACGTGATTACAGTTTACTTTCATCCCAATTGTATGAGGTTTATATGGTGGTATTGAGAAGGTAAATGCATTTCAAATAAGAATTTCCATCTCTGCATTTTCTGTAACTTGATCATTAGAAATATTCAAAAACAACATAAAATCAATAAAAGAAGATCTATTGTCCTCCGTGCTCTTTTCCAGAACGTGCAATAATTTACAACTTTTCCAAGTTTTTTTTTTCTAAATTGTCCATTTGGCATTTTAATGTTATATAACTACTGTAAGTTTCGTTTCAAACACAAATATAAACTCAATAACTCAGATGGTACATTATTTTATTTGAACGGAATATGACACGGAGGACAATAGATCTTCTTTTATTGATTTTATGTTGTTTTTGAATATTTCTAATGATCAAGTTACAGAAAATGCAGAGATGGAAATTCTTATTTGAAATGCATTTACCTTCTCAATTCCACCATATAAACCTAATACAATTGGGATGAAAGTAAACTGTAATCACGTAACCAACTAGACAGTGGAATAAATACTCCGTGTTCCACTCATTTTTCAAGATTTTTTCTCGAATTAAAAACTGGGGAAAATGGAAAATAAACAACATAACTAGATGCAATTTGTATTATTAATATTGAAGAAACAATAATCTAGATTCAGAGTGGTTTTTTATTGATTTCATAAGCTTACCCTACTTTTTTATTGTACCATGGCATCATGTATGCAAAAATTGAAGTTAATTAGGAGAATAGATACTTATAAAAAAATATTGGTCAATAATATTCAACCAAATTAGCTGAAACTTGATATTTGAGATTCTCGGTATGTCCTTTCTCCTTTATCGTTGATCAACATAGTAATGGAGGGTATAAAAAGTTAGGCTTTTATGCTTTACAGCGTTTGCCTAAAATTCGACGCCTCGTACAATCCAATCACGCCAGGTCCATATCATTATACAAGCCATAAAAAACCAATGCTAACAAGTCGAAATTAACGCTGTTAAATAAAAATTTCAAGAAGATGACTTGAATTATGAACTAAAATGCAGAAAAAAAGAGCAACTGTATTTTCTTCAAAAGTCAAAAAGTAAAGTATTCACAAAGAACTCCTTGTGTAGAATTTCAGGTAATTCCATTGATAAATGTGGTTACAATTATGGATATTTCGAATATCGGGAGGCCCTGTTATATGGGGGCTACACGGAGACGTGGACCTGCATAGGTAGTTTTTTGTCAAAGGCTTTAATATCAACTACGAATAATTTAATATCAATTTGAACAATTTCGGTGAATAATGTCGCTTAAATCATCAAAATACCAAATATCGGGAGGTACCGTTATATGGGTGCTAAACGAAGACGTGGACCTCAATGTGCAATTTTGTGTTATATGCTGTAGAACCTATTGCGAACTTAGTAATAATATTGCGATAATAGTAATAATAATTATAATAATGGTGTTTAATTTATATTGGTAATTATTGTTTTGTAACGTTAACAATGGGTTAACGCATAATTAATTTGTAAATGATTAACCTTGTTTAGATCTGTCAACGTAAATGTAAACAGATTTCAACGAGTGGCGAATGGCGCCAAAGCCTCTACTTTCCTTCATGTTTTGATCGTTGGTTTTTACTCTCGTCTCTTCTATCGCTCGATACGAAGTCGCGCTCCCCCGCTATTGTGCAAATCAGGTAATCTGTCTTACCAACTATTATTTATTATTATTATTAATAAATACGGCCTTTGCCATTATTCTTAAAACTAAAACCCCCCTATTGTGTTTTTATTTATTTATTGGTTTGAGCTTTGCATCTTTCCCCGCATTGGCGCAACCATTGGTGCATTCGTACCGGATTACGAACGAGCTGTTGGTAAAAGAAGTAATCGTTTTCTTCTTTTTTCTTCTAATTGCAAAGCATAACATCATCATCACCATCTATACAGTCCACGAATCATACCGAGTATAGAGAACGGGAGAGCGAAATAAAATTAACCAAAAATTAAGCGTTTTTGTTTTTTACAGGTGTAAGAGGGATAAACATATGCCTTCTCTCTTAGCGCCTGGTCAAGAATCCAGACTTTTGATATCTCTCTATGTTTAGTTCAAATTATGAATAAACAAATATGCGTTGTGTCCTATGTTTTTTTCTCTTCGATCATTTGCTCAAACGTATTCGAAACAAAGACAATGAAGACGATTTGGTTACCTGACACTCGGTTGTTTGGAATTACACTACTACTTATATCAATCGAGTGCTGATTGCATGCCAAAGCATATATGTCTACTTTTTATATCTGTATGTATTCAGCTCAATGTTATAAACATTTGGTCTGCTCCAGAACCTGCAATAATTTACAACTTTTCCAAGTTTTTTTTTTCTAAATTGTCCATTTGGCATTTTAATGTTAAATAACTATTGTAAGTTTCGTTTCAAACACAAATATAAACTCAATAACTCAGATGAGACATTTTTTTATTTGAACGGAATATGACACGGAGGACAATAGATCTTCTTTTATTGATTTTATGTTGTTTTATCTTCTTTTATTGATTTTGAATATTTCTAATGATCAAGTTACAGAAAATGCAGAGATGGAACTGCTTATTTGAAATGCATTTACCTTCTCAATTCCACCATATAAACCTCATACAATTGGGATGAATGTAAACTGTAATCACGTAACCAACTAGACAGTGGAATAAATACTCCGTGTTCCACTCATTTTTCAAGATTTTTTCTCGAATTAAAAACTGGGGAAATGGAAAATAATCGACATAACTAGTTGCAATTGGTATTAATAATATTTAAGAAACAATAATCTAGATTCAGAGTAGTTTTTTATTGATTTCATAAGTTTACCCTACCTTGTAAATTATTGTACCATGGCATTATGTATGCAAAAATTGATGTTAATTAGGAGAATAGATACTTATAAAAAATATTGGTCAATAATATTCAACCAAATTAGCTAAAACTTGATATTTGAGATTCTCGGTATGTCCTTTCTCCTTTATCGTTGATCAACATAGTAATGGAGGGTATAAAAAGTTAGGCTTTTATGCTTTACAGCGTTTGCCTAAAATTCGACGCCTCGTACAATCCAAATACGCCAGGTCCATATCATTATACAAGCCATAAAAAACCAATACTAACAAGTCGAAATTAACGCTGTTAAATAAAAATTTCAAGAAGATGACTTGAATTATGAACTAAAATGCAGAAAAAAAGAGCAACTGTATTTTCTTCAAAAGTCAAAAAGTAAAGTACTCACAAAGAACTCCTTGTGTAGAATTTCAGGTAATTCCATTGATAAATGTGGTTACAATTATGGATATTTCGAATATCGGGGGGCTACACGGAGACGTGGACCTGCATAGGAAGTTTTTTGTCAAAGGCTTTAATATCAACTAATGTCGCTTAAATCATCAAAATACCAAATATCGGGAGGTACTGTTATATGGGTGCTAAACGAAGACGTGGACCTCAATGTGCAATTTTGTGTTATATGCTGCAGAACCTATTGCGAACTTCAAATGCGAAAGATAGCGTGTTTACAACAGACGGATATCGATAAATCAATTTAGAATACGCTGAGCCAGAATATACATACTTTGTGGAGTCTAACATGAGTATTTCGAGGAGTTACACCCTCTATAGTATGGTGGATGTTATAGAAAACAAACTCGTCTTTTGTATGAAGTCTCTTTATTAATTTAGTATGTAACTTTTTATTCGCGTCTTAATAAAAGTGTGTGCTAAGATTTTATATATTTTCTTTCATAATTACTTTTTTCCTGACAAATAATATATTCACATATTTTTTGACGTTCGGGGAGTAATAATTGTATAGAAAAAGTTCCGTCGGATAAATTGCAATAGCCATTTAAAGTGAAGCCACAAAGAAAGTGAAAACCGTATTCTTATACTATATAAGTAATTCTGAAAGTTTTTGGAGGATAGCCTAATTGCGAAATATAACGAGGCCTTTGAATTTTTAAATGAACTATGTATTGCACCCGAAAGTCAATGAAATTTTGAAGGTAAGTAATTTAATTTACATACATTGATCTTGGAACGAGATGAGTTTACACCCGACCTCCCAATTTTTTGTAAGTGTTTTTCCCAATAGCCGTGGTTAAAATATATATTTTTGTGATAAAAAGGGGATCAACGCCCTGTTAATTCTGTAAATATTGTAAATTTCAGCCACACACGTATAAAATAACAGATATGAAATATAAGTGTTGAATTCTTTAATACATATTTGTGAATTAAATGAGTAACAACATTAGGTGTAGTCCAACATAATTAATAAATAAATTCCAGAGAATTCTGCATTTGAGTTCTATATGTATCATTTTATATATGCATGGAACAGTGCAAACTCGATGAAGTTTTAATCGATTTTTGACATTTTTCATGCAATTTCTGTACTCCAAACTACAAGAATAGACAAATTTAAGCTAGCCATTATGATTGCATTGGAAAAAGAGAGATAGCCATATACGTAAAGTTGTGAAGTAAAAACTTAACGGTTTAAGACAAATCCCGTTACTATTTGGCGTCATTCTATTTAAAGTACTGTTATGAAAAGTAGAGAACACATTTTTACAAAAGGAGCAAGAGCTAGTGTTAAAAGACGAAATTTTAAATTTTGCTTTAGAATTTGGCCAATACACATATATTTCTTTAGCTTAGAATAACTAATTAAATTTTTTAGTACACCCCACTTCAGCAACACCATGTTTACCTTGGTAAAATTTGTCGACGAACATATGTATGCAATTAACTCAAAAACCATTCAACAGAAATCCGAAGCGGAGTGCTCAGTAAAATATAAAGGTGCATCCTATTTGGCTCAAATTATCTTAGTGTGGTAAGTGGTATATATTTATATATTTATTTAATGCATTTCTTTAGATGACAGGGATAATCTGTGTAACGTAAAGGAAAAAAATCTTCGAGCTAGAAGTTGGTTGGAAAGAAAATTCAGAAAATTCAAATCAAAGTTTTGCAAACGTCAAATTAAATTCCATATTTTTAAAGTTCTGAAAATCTTTAACGATTATCGAAATACGTGGTTTATATAGGTTATTTTTTTTAAGCTAGATAGAACTTTAAATTGTAAAAAGTAACACAAAAAATTTGCTCGAAAAAGGGGCCAAAAATTGGACGTCTAGAACGCACTTCGTCAAGAACATCCGCGGTGCCCATATGCCAGAAATCATTTTCAAATGTTAATGTCACTTATTCATGTTTCGAATAAAAAAATTGATTAAAATTTAATTTTCGTGTTATTTTTTTACAATTTAAAGTTCTATCGGGCTTATAAAAACACCCTTTATATATTCTCTATGGCCAATACAAATATACATATCATTTGGACCCAAGTCTCCAAAAAGTCTAGAAGTGTACACCAAAGAACATTGACTTAGCCAAAAATTTCAAATTTCCCTTTGTTCGCACTTCCCAAAAAGGTATGGACGTTGGCCCGAAAAAAAATTGACTTATTTAAAATTATGAACGTTTAATGTAAAATGCCATATTTTATGTAGTTCTGAAAAATTTTATTGATTGTGGAAATGCATGGTCTAGAATCATATTTGATGGCCACTTTGCGCTACCAAAAAGACAGAAAGGTACGCCAAACGCATTTCAATGCAATATTGTTGGAGATCTTACTATATTTCGAGAATAACTGATTACACTGTCTAGATCCATTTTCAAAGGCTAGTCCGAATATGCATATCATTTGGACACACTTTCAAAAAGTCTGGAAAATGGCTCGAAAGAAAATTATCTTAGTCAAAAATTTTTAATACTTAAATTTAAATACCATATTATATTTAGTTCCGAAAACCGTTATAGACTATCGAAAGACACGGTCTAAATCTATTTTACATGGCCAATTCGAATATGCATACCGTTTAAAGGAAGCCTCCAAAAAATCGGAAAGTAGACACCAACGAAAATTGACTTTACCAAAATTTTTTATACTTGAATTTAGATGTCATAATTTTCGAGATCAGAATGTATTCAGAGAATAAAGGAAATCACCTTTTAGATCTATTTTTGATAGCCAGTCCGATTATGTATACCGCTAAGAAGCACGACTTCAAAAATTCGGAAAGATGGCCCGAAAGGAAATTGAGTTAGTCAAGTCAATTTTTTGGTGGCCACTTCCTAATTTTGGTACAGATATTTGGATTGGCCATCAAAAATGGATCTTGATCATGTATTCCATTAATATTAAATATTTTCAGATCTCGAAAAATAAGGCATTTACATTCAAGGATTCAAAATGTTTACGGATTCAATTCTCTTCGGTGTCCACTTTCCGTATTTTTGAAGGTGTTCGTCGAAACGTGTAGTGGACAGTTTTAGGAGCATGCCCTCCTAACATACATTTCGTAAATCCAACTATACGAAAAGTATATTTACTTAATTCTCTTTTGATATGCATTTTAAGATAGAATATTTTTCATTTTTTCAATAAACTCCTTCACAATATTCCATGTCGTTCAAATGTCCCATGAAATTCCAGTTTTCTATTTTTTCCTTCTTGGATTAGTTATTAGTATTGAGATTCCTTTAGGCATATGCAAATCATATCATTATCAAGCCTTCTTTTAATAAAATGCAGCTTACTCACCAGTCTTTAAAAAATCAAAAAAATATTGTCTCCTCCTAATTACTACGCTCTAGAAATAGCAATTTCAGACATAAATGGATTCATATATTTTTTGCATTTTACTGATTCTACAATTTACTCTTACTTTTTCGTTTTTGTTTTGATCTGTGAGGTCAGTCGATAACTGGAATGAATGGACTGTACAGTACCTCTTGACAACTGACGTACCCTGGAAAAGCAGTCTATATTGTACTTAAAAATACCCTTCATCTACAAGGTGGAAATCGTAATTTATCTTGTTCCAGACCCTAGCAATCTTAAAAATATATATATTTTTTTCCCAACAAGTTTTTATTTGACAAACCCAAATTAAACAGCGACCTCTGAACTCTTACAACATAGTATATTTCGATATCAACAACAATCGTTCCAGCACATTCACTCGAAATAAGGTAAAGTAAAGGTAAAGTCCTTTCGTTTTGAACCTCGCAGAAGTTAACATCAACTTTTAACGAAAAATATAAGTCCACATTTTCAAAGCCATCATTTATATGAGAATAAAATATTATCAATAGTGTGTATAAACTAGTCCCTTTCTTTTGATTTTTATCCATATTTTAATAAAAATATACACTTCAGATTAATTTATCACGTTCCTAAACTCGCAATACTGATATCCAACAGAAGTTTCACAAACGGGGGAAAATTTGCCTTGCCTGTTCATTTTAAGTGAAATTTTCCAAATAGGTGCAAAAAATCCAGCACTGAAGGCTACGCAAAAGGCTAACCAGTAAAAATAACTGCTTCAATTCCCTCCGCCACTAAGCAACAGGAGAGCTCGAGTACTAAATTTTGGACGAAACCATCTGTGGTCCAGATAAATCAACGCCTAGAATTTGGACCCGTAACTGCCTTTCCATTCAAGGCACAATACGAAAGACTACGCATTATTTTCATCCCCAAGCAACATTCATTTGCCAGCAAAACAGATACCTTAACTGGATTATTCTATGTAAAATCAAATATAGACCTCTACAATTGCATCAGTTTTTTTTGCAGATTTTTATTGTATTTGTATGTGCTTTTCTGTTGAATCTTATGTTCATTCGTACTCTATAATTAACCCATTAGAACTGAAATTATCATAAAATTACAAAAAAAACTTAAGTTCATATTTGTAAGCATATTTGTAATTGTATATATTTTTTTGAATTTAAAAACCATTCAATGATGTTACTATAACGACTCACATTTTTTAATATATTGTAAAATATAGAGAATTTTTAATTTATTTCACATTACTTCTCATAATTCTTTTCATTATTTATATTATGCTTTGTGTATATGTTAGATACGTTGTCCTGCAACTTCAGCTTAATCAATTACCGAAGCTGATTGACATCACTCACAACTCCTCTACAAACTATCTCCGAGGAGGTAGTAGTATTTGAATTGTTTAAGATAAGTTGTTGTTTTTGTTGCTCAACTCGATAAACTCAAATAGTTGTAAAAGTACTAAAAATGAGACAAGGGATCCTTAGCGACCAGTTAGAACCTCTACGTTCACTTGTCTGTATTTACATATGTATTAGAAATAGACAAGGGATCCTCTGCGATCACTTCGAACCTCTGCGTTCACTTGTCTTTGAGTATCGAAAGCTTAAGCATCAAGGCCTCTGTCGCCACTTCACATACCAAAAGGTAATTATTTGTAGAAAAGAAAATAAGATCTGAATTCAATAAACCAGCAGACTTATTTGGATTGAAAATTAATAATTTGTGTTTTTAATTGTGCTTTTTATACCTTTCATATTAACATTTGGTCGCATCGCGCCGGATTTTTGGAGAGCGAAAAGTTTGCCTGGATATTAATTGACTTTTTTCTATTCTTTGCCAAAGGAATCATCAACAGCCCTTCCCCCTCACAATTTGCATAAACCATCTTCCACCAATCTAATCAAAACATCATAAATCAGGTACGTAAATTCAGTGTATTTTATTCTTGTGAGCATTGCAAAAATAAAAAGTGAAAAAGTGCTGTTTTTCTAATTTGTTTGTAGGTACTGGTCGGCTTTGGTACACGCTATCTCGCGGTATTTTGCTATACAGTCCACTAAAATTTAATCCTGTCCTTTTTTTGAAGTGCCTAACCCCCTTATTAAGTTCTGTTAAAATCACTTTCTGTTAAAATCACTTTCTGTTAAAATCACTAATTTTGGTTTTCAAAATAATTGGTTAATTATTTTAATACAAAGCGTCGGTTCAACTACATACTAACACACTCTCGATTTATTTTTTTCTCCCCAACTCTCACTGTTGGTTCGTTGTCATTGGTCGGCTTGTAATGTGGTACCTAACTATCCCCGTCACACTGCTTGTATTTTATTTTCTTTCGTGCGATATCCGCTGCGACCATTGTCGTCGGTCAGTTCGTAGTGTGGTAGTTAACACACCTCCGTCACCGACCGACCATCAAACATTGCTTGTGTTTTATTTACTGCACAGTGGGTCCGTATTAAATAAATTGTGAATTTCAATAGTAAAATTCTTAAATAATTTTATTTTACAGAATTTTCAGATATCTAATTTTCAAAGTGATTTTAGAAGATTAACAAAAATACCCTAGTAATTTGTGTTGTAGATTAATATATTTTTTTTTAACATTTACCAATACAATTTATTAACTTTCGTGAATAATAATAATAATATTGATAATAATAATAATAATAATAATAATAATAATAATAATAATAATAATAATAATAATAATAATAATAATAATAATAATAATAATAATAATAATAATAATAATAATAATAATAATAATAAAAATAATAAAAATAGTGGTGATTGTAACTCGTACACCCTACAATTGGTACGAACTGAAATATTAATTATTGTTATTATTTGGTGTTTTTTATTTATTTTCTTTTTTATTTAATTTTTTTTTGCATTTTGGAATATTTATACAAATAGTATATTGTTTTTGGAGTACTTCTCAAAATTTATTGCTTTTCTGACTCTATTTTTCTACCATTGATAAAGATTTCAGCAGAAAATCCGTGTGTTTGCCTACTTTTAGTTGGGTTCCTTGAATTGTGGTTAGCCTCTTCAGAGTCATAGTATTTCCACCATCTTCGATCTGCGTTGCGTTGTTGTAGATTAAATATTTTTTAAACATTTACCAATACAATTTATTAATTTTCGTGAATAATAATAATATAAAATAATAATAATAATAATAATAATAATAATAATAATAATAATAATAATAATAATAATAATAATAATAATAATAATAATAATAATAATAATAATAATAACAATAATAATAATAATAATAATAATAATAATAATAATAATAATAATAATAATAACAATAATAATAAAAAAATAGTGGCGATTGTAACTCGTACACCCTACAATTGCTACGAACTGAAATATTAATTATTGTTATTATTTGGTGTTTTTTATTTATTTTCTGTTTTTATTTAATTTTTTTTCCATTTTGGAATATTGTGGTTAGCCTCTTCAGAATCTTAGTATTTCCACCATCTTCGATCTGCGCTTTTATTTGAGTATATCATTGGAGTTAAGATACTTTGGACCTTTTCCGAAATTCAGTTTAGACTTCTATAAACGAATCTCGAAATTGTTTTTCTTTCTGGGAAAAGTAAACAGAATCTTGTAAAAAATGTCGGTTGCCCCCTTAACTCAGTTTATCCGTGCTTCTGATAATGTGGTACAGTTTATTGCCTCTTTTCATTTGTTAAATCCAGATAACCATACGGTTTTCAACCTCGAAATTCGGAGCACGGAACTTCAAGATTTATGGGGTAAAGTCATTAGCACACCACTAAGTAATGTAGCTTCAAATCTTCGACAAACAGGTTGCACATCTAATCGGCCAAATATGGCTCAGCCTGGCTCATCCAATACTGGCAATATGTCGAGTCACAGCTTAAATTTGTCTTCTTTGTCTAACTCCGGTCACCAAGATATTCAGAACCCTGTTGATATATCCATTTCTAATTGGAGTTTGCCGCCGAACGTTTCCAATACAATGCACAGTCTCAATCTACCTCCGTGTGATATAGAGGATTTCCGTGGAGACTTTCTGTCAATGCCCACCTTCCGGGATCTTTTTCCGCCATGTATATCAATAATTCTCGGTTAAGTGATATTGAGAGGTTATTACATTTAGTACAAAAAACGAAAGGCGAAGCTAAGGAAATTATATCTAAATTTCCACTAACGCACAAAAGTTTTTCTCTGGCTTGGAAATCACTTCAAGATACGTACGACAACAAAAGAATTCTTGTAAATAGCCATTTGAAAGTCCTTTTTGAACTTCCACTATTAAGTGAAACGAGTTCTGGGTTGAAAACTTTACAAAGGGGAATAAACGGTTGTTTGTCTGCCATGTCAGTTTACGACATTGTTACGGATCATTGGGATCCCATTCTTGTTTTTATATGTCTTCAGGGTCTGCCTAAACTCACTGTGACACTCTGGGAACAGAGTCTCAAAGATGAGTCGTCCTTATCGTTATGGTCCGAGCTCGATTCTTTCCTAACAGAGAGAATTCTGACGCTGGCCTGTTTACGTGATATTCGAGGTATAGAGGATTCTAGACCAACTTCACACAACGTTAAGGCCCACTTGGCAAAAACTTCGACTGGTACTATAAAATCATTTCCTAAACCACGTTGTGTATGCTGCCCCAATGAAAATCATGCTCCTTATTCATGTCCTCGTTTCAAGACATTGTCTTCCGATCAGAAACTAGTCATTGTAAAAAAGAACAATTTGTGTTTTAACTGTTTATCTAGAGTTCATTCGTCAATTAGGTGTCCTAGTACACATGCATGTAATATATGCCGTGCAAGGCATCATACCCTGTTACATAAGCCTACTAGAACAGCGCCCACAATCAGTATCGTGTCCAACACATCTCCTTCGGCTCCCAGTACTCAATTGTCAATCGTCAAGTTTTCCATATCGTCAAGTCAATCGTCAAGTTTTCCATACTTCGCACAGTGCCAAAGTTCTTCTAGGTACTGCTATAGTAAATCTTCTTCACGAGGGTACGTCTTATCCTGTGCTAGCTCTCATTGACCCTGCGTCAGAGGCTTTTTTTTAACTGAGCACCTTCAAAATAGAATCAAGTTGTCTTGTCGCTCCACTCTCGCTAACATTTCTGGGGTAAATGGTTCTACTTCAGTCACCTCTAAGAAAAATTGTCTTATTTGTGTTAGTTCCCGATTTGACTCTTCAATCTTGTTGAATACTGAAGCTTTTGTTCTCCCTAAGATATCTGGTAATCTTCTCTCCTTTTCGGTAGATCCTTCTTGGTCACGAGCATTGCCTAATCTTCACCTAGCTGATCCACATATATTTGATTGTCGTCCTGTGGATATGTTGTTGGGTGCGGACTTATATCCTCAAATTTTGTTGTCTGGGGTACAACAAAACATCTTCGGCTCTTTACTGGTCAAAATACTGTCTTCGGAAAGATCCTTTCGGGCCCACTTCTCTGCTCACTTTTGCAGGTCTTTACAACTACCTTGAGTTTTTGTGAGGAAGACAGTACCAACAAAACTCTTCTGCAGTTTTGGGAACTAGAAGAGGTTCCTAAACGCAAAATTCTTTCGCCATCGGACAAGATCTGCGAGGAGAATTATCAGTCCACCACCTTGAGGAACTCGGAAGGTTGTTATGTTTCCCTTCCTTTTCGTTCCGAATTTCCTCAGTCATTGCAACTAGGTGATTCTCGTCAGAGTGTCTTAAGACAGTTTGCTCGAAATGAAAAGTCGCTCTTATGCAAACCTTCCCTTAAGGAAATGTACGACGCAGTATTGCGCAAATATCTTGATTTAGGTCACATGCGACCTGTTTCCCCCTCACCAGCGCCAAATGTTTGCTATTTACCCCACCACCCAGTAATTAATCTAGAAAAACGAACTTCTAAATTACGAGTAGTATTTAATGCGTCAAATAAAACATCTACATGCGTAAGTCTAAACGACATTCTGCATGTTGGACCAACTCTCCAAGCAGACTTATTCCTCTTAGTTCTACGATGGCGTCTATTGTGACATTACTCAGATGTATCGTCAAATCCGCCTTCACCCAAGCCATACATCTTTCCAAAGATGTTTATTTATAGAAGCCCCTAATGACTCCATTAGCGACTATGAATTACAAACAGTTACATTTGGGGTAAATTGTGCGCCGTATCTTGCCATTCGAACTTTGCTTCAGCTCGCTGACGATTGCGAATTAGAATATCCATTGCCTTCTAAGATCTTACGTAAAAGTATGTATGTCGATGACGTTCTTGCTGGTGCTCATGATATAGAAACCGCATTACTTGCTCCCAACCAGCTCATTGCTTCTCTAGCCGCAGCTAAATTTAAGTTGAGGAAATGGGAATTCTATTCTTGCTGGTTTATCCCCTAGTCATTTAGTTAACGCACAAGTATTATCCTTTGTAGAAGCAAGTAGCTCTAAACCATTGGGCATAAGGTGGAATGTCAGTTTAGACTCTTGCTGGTTTCATCTCTTTATAGGGCGTTGCGAGTATTATCGTATGTCCTCAGATTTTATCATAGAGCTCACCCAAGATTTCGTAGCCAATTTGTTTTTAATAGTAAAGTCATTGAATCTGATGAAATTTGTAGGGTAAAAACTCGTTTAGTTATATTAACACAAAAAGTTCGCTATGCCAATAAGTACAAAAGCTTTCTGGAAAAGCGATCCTTACCCTCTAATAGTCCCCTGCTATCTTTAAACCCAGTTGTAGATGAATTTGGTGTTATGCGATTAAATGGACGTTTAGTAAAGTCTGCTACTTTGTCCTTCGAAGAAAAATGTACAATTATTTTGCGTATCCGTGTCGTTTTACACGCCTCCTTATTGATTTTACTCACTCCAAATCAGTCCATGGAGGAAACCAACTTATCATACGCCTCATACGGATGGAGTATTGGATACCTCGGGTAAAAATTCTAATTCGAACAGTGAACAGTCGTTGTAAGGTTTGTTTGCTTGAAAAAAATCGGGCAAGTCCATTTAGAAGCAGCGTCTGATTTATCAACTGCCACTTTTCTGGCTACATTTCACCGATTTATAGGCCGCCGTGGCTTTCCAAAATCACTATTTTCTGATAACAAAACCAATTTTGTTGGGGCTTCTTGTGAAATTGAAAAGAACTTTAGAATCTTTATTCGTGAATGTCGAGATACAGTTTGTTCAGCTTTAGGGTATCAAGAACTTACTTGGCAGTTCATACCTGCTGGGGCTCCCCACATGGGTGGTCTTTGGGAAGCGGCTGTCAAAAGCTTTAAGTTGCATTTTTATCGTCACGCAAGACCACTGTCGTATACCTTCAATGAGATTTCAACAGTTTTGACCCGAATCGAAGCTTGCTTGAATTCTCGGCCTTTGTGTCCATTGTCTGATAACCCTGATGAGTTAGTTGCGCTTACTCCTGACCATTTTCTTATAGCCACTCCTCTCTTCTCACCACCCCAACCCCTAATTGAAGAATCGACATTGAGTTTAGTCAATCGCTTTCGAAAACTAAATGCTTTAACTCATCAGTATTGTATAAGGTGGAAAGAAGAATGCTTATTTAGTTTAAATAAGCGCTACAAGTGGAAATACCCTCAAAGAAACGTTGAGATTAATGATTTAGTTGTAATTTGGCATGAAAAATAGCCACCCACTTCTTGGAAACTAGGTCGTGTTGTTGGTATTCATCCCGGTGATGATGGTCATGTTCGTGTAGTGTAAGTACGAACGGACTAGAGTATTGTCAGGCGACCAGTCGTTAAGTTAGTCATCTTACCACACTAAGCATCCCAAATTAACTATCATCCTTTGTGTGTTGTCGTGTTTATTTGTAATAGTTATGGCATCGCAGGAACTTTTCACAGAAGTTGTCTTGTTTGACTATGATGATGCGGTGATGTCCGGCCGCGAGCTAGAAGCGAAATTGAGGGCAACCAATCCAAATAGTTCGGTTCCAGATGGTTATCCTGTGGTGTAACTTGTTCCAACCACCTCAGTTGCTAACATTCGTGCGTCCATTTCTGAGCCCTCCCAAACAGTGGCCAAACAGCAGCGCTTTCACGCATCAGACGCGCGCCGGTAAATTCTATGGTCCTGTGTCGGCTGTGCACCCAACCTCACCGGTTGCAGAAATGTTCGGTATTCCGAAGGATGGCCATAGAAAAACGTATTCATACTGTGACATACCACCGTTGGTGCTATAACTGTCTACGTCCGAACCATGTATCAAAATTCTGCCCAATTAGTCAAAGGTGCAAATTTTGTACAAAGAAGCACCAGACATTATTGCATGAAGCTCCGCGTACGTAGATGTATCGTCAAATACGCCTTCACCCAAGCCATACATCTTTCCAAAGATGTTTATTTATAGAATCCCCCAATGACTCCATTAGCGACTATGAATTACAAACAGTTACATTTGGGGTAAATTGTGCGCCGTATCTTGCCATTCGAACTTTGCTTCAGCTCGCTGACGATTGCGAATTAGAATATCCATTGCCTTCTAAGATCTTACGTAAAAGTATGTATGTCGATGACGTTCTTGCTGGTGCTCATGATATAGAAACCGCATTACTTGCTCCCAACCAGCTCATTGCTTCTCTAGCCGCAGCTAAATTTGAGTTGAGGAAATGGGAAGTCTATTCTTGCTGGTTTATCCCCTAGTCATTTAGTTAACGCACAAGTATTATCCTTTGTAGAAGCAAGTAGCTCTAAACCATTGGGCATAAGGTGGAATGTCAGTTTAGACTCTTGCTGGTTTCATCTCTTTATAGGGCGTTGCGAGTATTATCGTATGTCCTCAGATTTTATCATAGAGCTCACCCAAGATTTCGTAGCCAATTTGTTTTTAATAGTAAAGTCATTGAATCTGATGAAATTTGTAGGGTAAAAACTCGTTTAGTTATATTAGCACAAAAAGTTCACTATGCCAATAAGTACAAAAGCTTTCTGGAAAAGCGATCCTTACCCTCTAATAGTCGCCTGCTATCTTTAAACCCAGTTGTAGATGAATTTGGTGTTATGCGATTAAATGGACGTTTAGTAAAGTCTGCTACTTTGTCCTTCGAAGAAAAATGTCCAATTATTTTGCGTATCCGTGTCGTTTTACACGCCTCCTTATTGATTTTACTCACTCCAAATCAGTCCATGGAGGAAACCAACTTATCATACGCCTCATACGGATGGAGTATTGGATACCTCGGGTAAAAATTCTAATTCGAACAGTGAACAGTCGTTGTAAGGTTTGTTTGCTTGAAAAAAATCGGGCAAGTCCATTTAGAAGCAGCGTCTGATTTATCAACTGCCACTTTTCTGGCTACATTTCACCGATTTATAGGCCGCCGTGGCTTTCCAAAATCACTATTTTCTGATAACAAAACCAATTTTGTTGGGGCTTCTTGTGAAATTGAAAAGAACTTTAGAATCTTTATTCGTGAATGTCGAGATACAGTTTGTTCAGCTTTAGGGTATCAAGAACTTACTTGGCAGTTCATACCTGCTGGGGCTCCCCACATGGGTGGTCTTTGGGAAGCGGCTGTCAAAAGCTTTAAGTTGCATTTTTATCGTCACGCAAGACCACTGTCGTATACCTTCAATGAGATTTCAACAGTTTTGACCCGAATCGAAGCTTGCTTGAATTCTCGGCCTTTGTGTCCATTGTCTGATAACCCTGATGAGTTAGTTGCGCTTACTCCTGACCATTTTCTTATAGCCACTCCTCTCTTCTCACCACCCCAACCCCTAATTGAAGAATCGACATTGAGTTTAGTCAATCGCTTTCGAAAACTAAAAGCTTTAACTCATCAGTTTTGTATAAGGTGGAAAGAAGAATGCTTATTTAGTTTAAATAAGCGCTACAAGTGGAAATACCCTCAAAGAAACGTTGAGATTAATGATTTAGTTGTAATTTGGCATGAAAAATAGCCACCCACTTCTTGGAAACTAGGTCGTGTTGTTGGTATTCATCCCGGTGATGATGGTCATGTTCGTGTAGTGTAAGTACGAACGGACTAGAGTATTGTCAGGCGACCAGTCGTTAAGTTAGTCATCTTACCACACTAAGCATCCCAAATTAACTATCATCCTTTGTGTGTTGTCGTGTTTATTTGTAATAGTTATGGCATCGCAGGAACTTTTCACAGAAGTTGTCTTGTTTGACTATGATGATGCGGTGATGTCCGGCCGCGAGCTAGAAGCGGAATTGAGGGCAACCAATCCAAATAGTTCGGTTCCAGATGGTTATCCTGTGGTGTAACTTGTTCCAACCACCTCAGTTGCTAACATTCGTGCGTCCATTTCTGAGCCCTCCCAAACAGTGGCCAAACAGCAGCGCTTTCACGCATCAGACGCGCGCCGGTAAATTCTATGGTCCTGTGTCGGCTGTGCACCCAACCTCACCGGTTGCAGAAATGTTCGGTATTCCGAAGGATGGCCATAGAAAAACGTATTCATACTGTGACATACCACCGTTGGTGCTATAACTGTCTACGTCCGAACCATGTATCAAAATTCTGCCCAATTAGTCAAAGGTGCAAATTTTGTACAAAGAAGCACCAGACATTATTGCATGAAGCTCCGCGTACGTAGACACGGCACAACGCACCAACAAACGCATTAGCATATCCTAATTTTGATCGCGGGCCAGAAATTTATCATAAAATCGTAGAACCGCGCGTAACTTCCAACCCTGGTCTTCCTACAGCAATATACACTAAATTTGGATAGATAATATCGGGTCCTGTGCCATTTTAATTATAGTTTTCTTAAACTGGCACTTTCTGAAAAACAAATAAATGTTAAAATATGAATTTAACCTTAATAAAATGCTCAAAATGAACTGAACTAACGTCAAACATGTTTATATAAATGTATTTATCTAAATTTATGAATATCTCTAGGTATATGTTGTTGTTTCATGTGGATATATGTATCAAGTTGGGCGGCAATGTGTACGTTAGATACGTGTATGTTAGATTAATCAATTACCGAAGCTGATTGACATCACTGACAACTCCTCTACAAACTATTTTCGAGGAGGTGGTAGTATTTGAATTGTCTAAGATAAGTTGTTTTTTTTGTTGCTCACCTCGATACACTCAAATAGTTGTAAATGTACTAAAAATCAGACAAGGGATCCTCAGCGATCACTTAGAACCTCTGCGTTCACTTGTTTGTATTTGCATATGTATTAGAAATAGACAAGGGATACTCTGCGATCACTTAGAACCTCTGCGTTCACTTGTCTTATCGACAGTATCGAAAGCTTAAGCATAAAGGCCTCTGTCGTCACTTCACATACGATCTTATTTGGATTGAAAATTAATCATTTGTGTTTTTATTTTGCTTTTTATACCTTTCATATCAACACCTTGAATAAAATGAATAGTTCAAGAATGAATTGCTAAGTAAATTTGACAGTTTCTTGCAGAATATGGGTTAGAGATCAGGAGTGATCATATTTTTGGGATTCTACATAAATATTTAATGCCCCGTAGAATTAAGGTAGGCGAGGTTTTAGAGGGGTATACTTTCAACGTCAACTGGAAGTACATTTCAACAATAGGTATCGACTTATATAATAAATTTCAGTGTAAAATTTTCGTATTATTCTTTGGGGGTATTATTTTTTATTTTAAATTCAATTTTAATATTTTACAATTTTCGATATACATTTTTTTCAATAACGTAACTAAACCGAGGAGTCTAAAATAAGGACGTAATGGAAACATGATTTGGTTTCGAGAAGGTCAAGAACCCACCAACCTCGACTGAAGCTAGGGAATAAAACTATCCAGAATGCCTCGATTCTTTAAAACTTTGCATTCTACGAATTCAGTTCGTCGCCATTACAAACGGTGTGGATAATCGGATTGACCATCAAAAATAGATCTGGACAATGTATTCGGTTAATCTTTGTATATGGATGAAAGTGTATTTAAACCTTGTACTCCGTTATTCTCTAAATATCTACAGTTCTCAAAAAAGCTTGGCATTTAAATTTTAATTTTAAAATTTGAATAGTCCTTTTTTTATGTCCACTTTCAGATGTCCAAATAGTAGGCGTATGTCCAAATAGTATGTATATTCGGATTGTCCATCCGAAATGGATCCAGGCCATAAATTTCTTTATCTCTAAATATTTTCAGATCTCAAAAAATATGGCATTTAACTTCAAGTATAGGACATTTTAAATAAGTAAATTTTCTTTCGGGCCAACTTCTCCACTTTTTGGAGTCTAGACCCACTCCTCCATTGTGTGTATATTCGGATAATCTATCGAATAAGGATGAGGAGTATATATTCCCTTAATCTCTAATATTTTCAGATCTCGAAAAGATACGGCATTTAACTTAAAATATTCAACAATTTGAGCAAGTCAAATTTCTTTCTGTCCAAATTCCCAGATTTTATACATACATATTCGAACTGGCCATCGAAAATTGATCAACAACATGTATTCCGTTAATCACCAAAGATTTTCTTAATCAAATAAAATATTGCATTTTTAAATTCAAGTATCTAACATTTTGAGTAAGACAATTTTCCAGTTGCATTGCTTAACATTTTTGGGTCGACATCTGAAAAATATTAGAGATAAACAGATCCATTGATCCATTTTCGATGTTTAGTCCGAATATTCATACCGTATGGACACACTTCCCAACAAAGTCTGGAAGTTTGTTCGAACGAAATTTGTCTTAGTCAAAATTTTGAATACTTAAATGTAAAGGCCATACTGTACTTTTTCCTGAAAATCTTTATAGATTATCGAAGTATATTGTCTAGATATATTTTTGATGGCCTATCCAAATATGCATACCATTTGATTTCACGCTTTCAAATAGTCGGGAAGTGGACACAAAATAAATTGACTTTGCAAAAAAGGTTGTTACCTGAATTAAAATGTCATATTTTTAGAGGCATAAATAAATTTAGAGAATGAAAGAATACATGGTCTAGATCAATTTTCGATGGTCAGCCCGAATATGCATACCGTTTCGACGCACGCCTCCAAAAAGTAGGTGAGAAAGACGCCACAGAAAATTGACTTAGTCAACCTTTTCCATACTTGAATTTAAATGCCATATTTTTGTCGAGATCGAAAATTATTTGGAGATAAACGCAATACATGGTCTAGATCCACGCGCCCTAAAAAAGTCAGAAAGTTGGACCGAAAAGAGTTTGCCTAGTCTAAACTTTGAATACTTAAATTTAAATGCCAATTATTTTTGAGATCTGCAGATATTTAGAGATTAACGGAATACAAGATTGAAATCCATTTTCGATGGCCAATCCGAATACCCATACCATTTAGATACCAGTCGAAGAAAAGTCGGGAAGTGGACACTAAAGGAAATTGCATAGACCTATGGATGGTTGTTTTTGAAAGTGGGGTATTTCGGTATTCAATATTTTGACGATTGAAGTCTTATTTTCCAACCGAATTGTTTAAGATTTGGTAATGGGTTTTAACTTTTGTGACAGACCAGAACATGAGATAACAGCCCCAGATGACATAAAAGTAGTAAGCATAAACCTTTGTTTATATCTCTGTTTTAATATGAATTTTTGAAACGTGGATTTTTGACAATTTTTATTTAACACAATATATTTTATTTTTGGCTCGACATGTTTTCTTTGGTGACATTTGGCAACAATAGGTGGTATGTTGTCAATTCCAAATCTGTTAAAGAGTATGATGGAAGAAACTGCCTCGTAAAATACAAAGGAGCCTTCTGTTCAGCACAATTAATTTCAACAAGCCGTAAGTATATATATTTTCTTTCGAGTTCCTAAATAATTTGTTCGTAAATAATAAAATAAATTTATTTATAAATATATATTTAATTCAAAATACATCCAAGCCCTAATCTGCGTTATCTTTAATAAGCGTTGATTTTGTTAAGCTTGGAACAATTTTAAATGATCGACTTGTGCCGAATATGTTTGTTATCTATCATATATTCATTTTAAAGAAGCAACTCGGGGTTTTGGTGTAATTTAATTTAAATTCATACACAGATATTACTCTCATGCTATATTCAAAAATTGTCTTTCTCTAGATGACAAAAAACATCTTCTAGATTTAAAACAAAGAAATACGGATCGAAGTTCTTATATAAATGCCGACAATAATTCAATGCAACAATCAATTCATACCAATTCAATAATAATATGGAAAGCTAGTAAACATTTAACTGATGCTAAAACTACTCGAAAATATCATAATTACTCTTTAAATATGACAATATTTACCGATTCAGAGCAATCTTTAAACAGTATATCAGAAAAATGTTCATCTGCTTCAGTGTAGAGTAATACTGTGGAAGAATCCACTCCTTTGCGATCGTCATTGGAAAAATCATTTGAAAAAATAGTGGTAAAAAATACAACTTTCAAGCACATTGATGATAGCATGTCAGAATTGTTTTCTAACGAAAATGTATGTATTCAAAGCATTATATAGAAGCTATATAGGTAATTGAAGTGTTGTAAAAATTCCAAATTACCCTGACAAGTATTGATTCTTCTGCGTCGGAATACCTACCTAGCTCGGCAGTAGAAAACACAAGCACAAAAGTCAGATCTCTCGATTCCTTTTGCTGTTACAAGCTAATGCATAAAGCGATAGTGTCCCTTCTACTGTCTGATATAGGGTATAATGAGATTAATAGTAACTCTCTCAAATTTGTTCATCTCACATTTTGAGGGGATATGGACATAATACTTTTTTATATCCTGTAGCTTTGACCGATGAATACAAACGCTAAATACGAAATTTGGGACAACTAGTGAAAAAAATTGCAAGCAGGGTTAAAAAATGAACTATCCATCAAAACAATAACAAGCGAATGCCAAAATACAAGTCACTCATTGTGCTCATGCCGATGCTCTCTCTCTTGCGTTGAATGTTGTTGGTTTAATTGAGATCTTTGTCAACAAAGAGCACAACGGTGTATGTGGTGCCCGTTGGAATTGCAATTTTCGAATTTCGAAAAAAGGAAAGTTGTGCTGAATTGTGCTAGGTTTGTGCTCAATTGTGCCGCATTTTTTTCAAAATTCGAAAAAAATTTCTGAGATATTCGATTTTTTTCGAAAAAAAATCTGAGAGAATTGCAATTTTCGAATTTCGAAAAAATTAAAGCTGTGCTGAGTCATACTCGGTTTGTGCCGCTAAAATTTTTTCGATATCTCTTACCAATTTCAAAAGTTAGCCAGAACTGCAATTTTCGAATTTCGAAGAAATAAGAGTTGGGCTGGGTTCTGCTTGATTTGTGCTAACTTGTGCCGTTTATTTTTTTCTCAATATCTTTAACCGTTTTCAAGATATTGCAATTTCGAAAAAACAGTATTTCTTCAGAAAAAAATGTTGTAATTTTTGTAAAAATTCAAATATCGAGATGCGGTAAATTGTGCTGAGTTGTGCTCACCTAGCACAATTTTTCGTCCATACATTGGAAACTCGTATCTCTACTCGTTAAAATAGTAAAAATCAAATTCGCATATTTAGAAACAAGATATCGAAAAACTAAAATTGTTCTGATTTGTGCTAACCTAGCACAATATTTCGTCCATACATTGAAAATTTGTATTTCCACTCGTTACTAGTTAAAATTGGAAAAAATACATATATAATGAAAAACTACAGCAATTTTGCGTTATATATGTTTATAAACCAAACAATTCAAATACAAGTTTTTAGTAGTTTTCGTACTGCATACAAACTTTTTCATTTCTTCTTATACCATCCACCATAAAGAGTAAGTAGAATTACTAATTTTAGACATAGCAAAATATATATTCTTGATCAGAGTAAAATTTTAAGTTCGATGATAAGCTATATCGGCCTACGATATCGTACAGCCCCTATATAACGGTACCCCGATATTCGGAATTTAGCCATATTTTTCAATGAAATTATCTGAAATTCTGCATAAGAAGTTATTTGTAAGCACTTTACCCCTGAAATAAAATTACCTGCATAGGTCCAAACATTGTAAAGACCCCATACAACGATTCCCTCCGATATTCGCTATTTTGAAGTTTTTAGCCACATTATTCAATTTAATTGTCTGAAATTCTACACAAAGAGTTCTTTGTGAGTACTTGTACAATGGAAGTGTCTGAAACTCTACACAAAATGTTATTTGTGGACCACGACGTCGTATAGCCCCCATACAGCGGTACTCCCAGATATTCGGTATTTTACTAATTTTAGCTACATTTCTTCAATGGTATTGTTTGAAGTTCTATACAAAAGGTTCTCTGTGTGCACTTTACCCCTAAAAGTGAATTGTCTGTATAAGTCCTCAACATCGTATAGACTCCATGCAACGGCACCAGTTTTTTTTTTAAATTCAACCAATCGTATAGTGGTCGAGCCAAAGGAAAATTTTCGAAAATGCCGCTTACATGTCAAAGTGAGTAAGATTTTTAGGTATCAAGTAGTGGGACAGTTATATGAACGGTGGGATAAGTTCCACATAATTGAGGGAAAATATCTCCTTGTTTTCAGCTCTTGTACTGCGCACGTCCTATAAATATATATGTTACAAGTAGTTCTATATTAAAATTGTTATACATGAATGTAAGTTCGAGTATGTTCAGAGTAACAGTTTTAATAGAATGTATTTAAAACTATTATACCCTCCGCCATACTATGGAGGGTATATTAACTTTGTCATTCCGTTTGTAACTCCTCGAAATACTCATGTCAGACCAAACAAAGTATATATATTCTTGATCAGCGTAAAATTCGATTTAGCGATGTCCGTCTGTCTGTCTGTTGTAAACACGCTATCTTTCGAATGAATTAAGATAGATGGCTAAAATTTTGCACACATGTTTATTTTTCCAGTAGGCAAGTTAAGTTCGTAAATGGGCCATGTAGGTCCACGTTTTCACATAGCCCCCATATAACGGTACCTCCCGATATTCGGTATTTTGATGATTTTAGCGACATTATTCACCGGAATTGTTTCAAATTTGGTATTTGAAGTTCGAAATGGATACTACACCCTAAGACAGAAAATTGTCTGTGCAGGTCCACGTCTTCGTATAGCCCCCATATAACGGTACCTCATATTGATATGGTATTTTGATGATTTTAGCGACATTATTTAACGGTATTTTTTCAAATTTGGTATTTGAAGTTCGAAATGAACACCTTAAGACAGAAAATTGTTTGTGCAGGTCCACGTCTTCCTATAGCCCCTATATAAGGGTACCTCCAAATATTCGGTATTTTGATGATTTTAGCGTCATTATTCACCAGAGTTGTTTCAAATTACGTGTGATATTTGAAGTTCGTAATGGATGCTACAGCCTGTGACAGATAATTGTCTATGCAGGTGCAGGTCTTTGCACAGCTCCGATATAACGGTACCCCCCTATATGCGATATTTTAACGATTTTAGCTACATTATTCACGGTTTATTTCAAGTTTCGAGTTTGAATATGGTAATGGCTTATGACAAACGTCGTATAGACCCCAATAGACGGCTATGTTTGGCGTTATTAATTATAACAGAATTTTTTAAGAATTTTATTTTTTGAAAATTTTTAAATTCGTTCCAAAAGGTGGAGGGTATTCAAAGTTCGGCCCGGCCGAACTTACTGCTTTTTAACTTGTTGAAATTCAAAAATTTCAATTCTGGCATACTTTCGAAATTGTTACTTTTTTCGATGTTGATAAGAGATATCAGAAAATTTTAACAGCACAAATGGGCACAAACCGTGTACGACTCAGCACAACTTTAAAGTTTTTGAAATACGAAAATTGCAATTCTCTCAGATTTTTTCGAAAAAAAAAATCTTTTTTCGAATATCTCAGAAATTTTTTTGAATTTCGAAAAAAAGTATTCGGCACAATTGAGCACAAACACCGGACAATTCAGCGCAACTTTCCACTTTTTCGAAATTCGAAAATTGCAATTCCAACGGGCAAATCTTCTCTTGCAAACATGAAGAACGATATTGGATCATAATTATACTAACTTAATTTTAAAAAAAGAAAGTTTTAGTTTTAATATATATTTTTTTTTTTTTGAATTTTGAAGATATCGTCTGTGATATCTAAAAGTAGAAAAATCTACTTAGAAACCAAAACATGTACTTACAATTTGCTCTCGATAAATGTAATTCTCTATTCTATTTGTAAATATCAATGTTTATATATGGCGATTTGACTCTTTTCTTTAGTCTGGAACAAATTATTGGGGTAAAAGGTTTGTTTTTCGGAAAAGATGATGAAATGATTTGAGATTTAATAAAATAAAATTCTCAGTATTCTTTTTCATCACACTCACGTTTACGGTTTTGTAAATCTGGAAACAAAACGTATACATATTAGATCTTTGGTAATAGCTAGAAAGTTGGCATTCATTCCTTCAAATTGAAACTAAATCGTAAATAAAGCAAGGTTACAGCGTTATTAATATAACTACTGAAAATGAACAATTTTCTCAAAACATTCGCAGATTTACCATTACTTTTGTAGTTGAGAGTCTTAAGGGGATACAACCAATTCCCAGAATTTTACATTTAGTAAAATCTATGATAACTAATGAACAACGAGCTAAGATAAACATAGATATCAATCTTATGTGCGAAATACATTCTTTCTGAAATATTAATGTTGAACAAATAAACAATTTTGGAAGAACATCTTTCTCTGAGCTCCATGTACGTTTATGATTTTTTTCCAATTTATTCATTCAAGTTTCTCTTGTAGTTTGTGGTTTATCTTGCATTCATACCTAAATAAAGCGGCTAAAGGCACGTTCCTTTGTTCACAATATATATCCCAACATACATTGAAATAGAACCATCTGTCCATACTTCAGGACATATGATTACAAGGTCTTGAGTCCACTCGAATCACATTTTTTTGTTTTTATTATACTTATTACCAATATTTAAGTTGAAATGAACCGTTTAAGAAACGAGTTTATCTTTGATTCAGACGATCTGTTCATGTTCACCTCTGTCTTGAAAAAAACTCCCGCTACAGAATACACAGATTCTTCATTAGATGTTGTTCTGCAAGATCTAAATGAATGATGGTGAAATCTTCAAAAATCATATAATATATATGTGCACCTCAGAAATCGAAGAAAATGATAAATTCTTGGAATCTGCACAAGAAAAATATTCCACATGTACCAAAGCCTTTCACTTATCTAAGGCCAAACTACTAGATTTGCAAAAAAAAAAACTATTGTTGGTCCCCCCGAAAATATTTGTATGACCAATACACCCGATCATGACAACCGCTACGCTTCCACTAAATTCCCTCCCTGTGATACAGAAATATTTCAAGGCGGATATGAGGAATGGTCCTCATTCTGGGATATGTTCACAGCGGTATAGATTAGTCATGCCCAACTAACATCTGCTCAAAAGCTCTATTATTTACTATTAAAAGTTAAAGGTCATTCTGCAGGCATTGTTCACAAATAGAAGTTGTGTGGAGATAATTTTTCTCTAGCGTGGGAAGCTCTTATGTCTCGTTATGAGAATAAAAGAATTCTAGTGGATAATCAACTCCGGATTCTGTTCAACTTAAAAGTAATAAATTTAGAGAGCAGTGAATCCCTACAAAGAATACACATCACAATAAATGATTGTCTAGCAGCACAGAATATTTCGACCAAGGACTGGGATCCTATTCTTGTTTATTTATGCTCCACAAAACTCCCTAATGAAACTTTATCTCTGTGGGAACAATCCCTCAAATCCCACAGAGACTTGGGCAAATGAGAAGAAATTAATGAATTCCTATCAAATAGATACGAAGTTGTTGAAAGACTTGATAGCATTCATGGCTCAATATTAGGTTAAAAAACGGCAGATATCAACACTTTCCAAACCGAAGGCGTGGTACAGGTTGAGTGCAAGCTTAGCGAAGGCAACCATGGCCTTAAGAACTGTTCACAATTTCTTCAAATAAGCCCCACAAAACGTAATCTGTATGTTTCTCAAAATAAGATCTGTCTTAACTGCCTTTCCTATAAGCATTTGCGGAAAGATTGCAGAATCAAATTTGTGTGCATGGAGTGCATTGTTACAAAAACTTGGTAGATGATATCCCTACAAGTTCTTCCCAGGTTGGATCGCCCTTAGGTTTTCAAACATCGACTCACATGGTTACACATGATAGTAATTCATGCATCTCCAGGTCTTCGTATAGGCCCCATATATCAGTACCTCCCTATATTCGGTATTTTGACGAGTTTAGGTACAATACCCACCAAAATTGTTTGAGATGTCGTATTTGATGTTCCTAATGGATGCTATAGCCTGTGACAGAAAATTGTCTATGATGGTCCAGGTCTTCGCATAGCTCCGATGTAATGGTACCTCCCTATATACGATATTTTGATGATTTTAGCTACATTATTCACCGTTTTTTTTTTATGTTTCAAACTTGAATATGGTAATGGCTTATGACAAACAATGCCTATGTAGGTCCCCGTCGTATAGACCCCAATATAAAAGCTATATTCGTTATTTTTAAAAATTTTTTAAGGATTTTATTTTTTTAAAATTTCCAAATTCGTTGCAAATGGGGGAGGGTATTTGAATTGAATTTCAATGTATTTAGTGCGGCAATATAATATAGGCATGCACTACAGCATTTGTTCTAGTTGATTTAATAATATGGGCATCTTAAGAATGGCTTGGTATTTGGTTTTGCGAAAAAATTTTATGAAAGTTGGTTATGAGATAAGTAGGTAGGTTTTGTTATACTGAATCAACAATACATGTCTTGTTAGGGGAACGTCGATACTTTGCGATATATATATACCATCAACATAAAAAAATAAACCTTAGTTTCTTCGGGCATACGCAAATATCGGAGTAAAGCTCTATTTAAATAAAAAATAGATTATTCAACGAAAAATTTACGATAAGAAAAATATTTTTTCCGCGTAGCCAAATCTTACTTTTTAAGGTATCTGGCTTTCGGCCCGTTTTTTACCTCCCTTCTCACTATGAAACCGCAAATAAACATTTTAATCGTACTGCCAAAGAACCTGTAAGAATCTAAACATTTTTCAAAGTTTATTTATTTCGATATCATAAACGGAAAACTGGTTATTGTAGTAAGATTACTAGAACAAGGAACTATGTGCAACCATAGACTAATGAGTTTATAGACAAAGAAGTGCACTCATCGTTTTTATAACCCCAGCCATATGGCTAGAGAGGGTATATATCATTTGATACGGACAAAACGTGCTCATCGAAATAACGGTTTTAAACCCTGGGTCTCTTTATACCAAATCCATCTCAGAACATTTGGAGTCGATCTAGCGATGTCCGTCCGTCTGTCTCTCAGGCCGGCTGGTGCGCACGATAACTCTCGAAGGGAGTATCCTATTTGATCCAAACTTGGTATATCGTAATATTATTATCAAACTTAGATCGAGTTCGATGGTGGACAATATCAGTCCACTCCTTCTGGTACCTCCCCCAAAAATGGCAAAAATTTCACTGAAAATAATTTACGTTATAGAACAAACAAGCGTCATTCAATTTTCTGCAAACTTTGCAAATATGAATATTTGTATTAGTCGTAAATCTGGTATGAAAATGGAATGTATCGTACCATTCCTTCTAGTATCACCATCACAAAGAGTCAAAATTTTGAATAACCGTAAACCTTGTAAAAGGCGAAGTGAGCATCCGATTTCATTCAAACTCGGCACAGTGCAATATTTCTATTAGAACAAGACATGGTGTGAAAATGGAACGTATCGGAAAACTCCTTCTGGTGCCCCCCACAAAGGGTCAGAATTTTGAATAACCGTAAACCTTGTAAAACGCGAAATTGGCATCTTATTTCATTCAAACTCGGCACATTGCAATATTTCTATTAACACAAGACATGGTGTAAAAATGGAACGTATCAGACCACTTCTTCTGGTACCTCCCCCACATATAATCAACACTTTGAGTAACCATAAACCTTGTAAAACGCGAAATAAGCATCATATTTCATTCAAACTCGGCACATTGCAATATTTTTATGAACACAAGACATGGTGTGAACATGGAATGTATCGGACCACTCCTTATTGTGTTTCCCCCACAAAGGATCAGAATTTTGAATAACCGTAAACATTGTAAAACGCGAAATGAGCATCATTCAAACATGGCAGATTGCACTATTTCTATCAACACAAGACATGGTGCGGATATGGAATGTATCGGACCACTCCTTCTAGTATCTCCATCACAAAGGGTCAAAATTTTGAATAACCTTGAAGCTTGTAAAACGGGAAATGAGCATTCGATTTCATTCGAACTCGCCATATCGCAAATCTTCTAATAGAACTAGATATGAAATGAAAATGGAACGTATCAGACCACTCCTTCTGGTACCTCCCCCACATAGGGTCAACACTTTGAATAACCATAAAGCTTGTAAAACGCCAAATGAGCATACGATTCCATTCAATCTCGGCACATTACAATACTCCTATTAACTCAAGAAATTACGGTACCTCCCCCACAAAAGTTTCAAATTTTGATTAACAGTTATTCGATTTTTTTTAATTTACACGTCCCAATGCAATGGAGCAGACCAGATGGATCTTCCGCAGCTGAGGGTATACATTATCTTCGTTTTAACAGATGTCGACTACATCGTTTCAGGAGTTCGAGTGCAAATATTAAAGTCACTCAATTCTAAGATGTTAAAAATACCTTAAACTGTAGGATATTTGTCATTTGAAAATTGTTGCATATTAATATAAAAATGAAAACTATATGATGACAACGAAAAATACGGGAATAATCTAGTTGATTACGTAAAAAACAATGAAATGCCTTTCCGAAGTCGAGTGGGTTAACTGCGTTAAGAAGTGTTGACAATGCAAAAGCGGCCGTATTTGTCATTTAAAAATTGTTCCATATTAATATAAAAATTAAAACTACGTAATGACAACGAAAAATACGGAAATAATCAAGTTAAATACTTAAAAAACGGTGAGATGTGTTTTCCGCAGTCGAGTGGGTGAACTGCGTTAAGGGGTGTTGACAATGCAAAAGCGTAAGTAGGATGTATTAAGTTCATAATTCCGTGTGTACCTCATCGCAATCCTAATTTTAGACCTAGCAAAATATATATTCTTGATCAGAGTAAAATTTTAAGTTCGGTGATGGGCTATATCAGCCGACGATACCGTACAGCCCCAGATTTTAGCCATATTTTTCAATGACATTGTCTGAAACTCTGCACAAGAAGTTATTTGTAAGCACTTTACCCTTGAAATTGAATTACCTGCATAGATCCAAACATTGTAAAGACCCCATACAACGAAACCACCCCGATTTTTAGCCACATTATTCAATTTATTTGTCTGAAATTCTACACAAAGAGTTATTTGTGAGTACTTGTACCAATCGTATAGGAGTCGAGCCAAAGGAAAATTTTCGATAATATCGCTTACATGTCAAAGTGAGTAAGCTTTTTAGATATCAGGTAGTGGGGCAATTTTATGAAGGGTGAGATAATTTCCACATAGTTGAGGGAAAATATCTCCTTGTTTTCAGCTCTTGTACTGCGCACGTACTATAAATATATATTTTACAAGTAGTTCTATATAAAAATTTTTATACATGAATGTAAGGTCGAGGTATGTTCAGAAAAACAGATTTAGTACAATGTATTTAAAACTATTTATATTTGAATTGAATATCAATATATTTAATGCGGCAATATAAAATAGGCATGCAGTACAGCATTTGTTCTAGTTCGGATTTAATAATATGGACATCTTAAGAATGGCTACGATGATCGTTTTCAAAAATTTGGTGACATAATTCTTCAGATTTTCAGAATTGATTTTTGAAACTGTCTATGTAAATCCCTCAAATAGTCGAAAAGTTGTCAAATATTTGGTTTTGCGAAAAAATTTTATGAAAGTTGGTTATGAGATAGGTAGGGGAACGTAGATACTTCGCGATATATATGCCATCAACATAAAAAAATAAACCTTAGTTTCTTCTGTCATACGTAAATATCGCAGTAAAGCTTATGACACTCTATTTAAATAAAAATAGATTATTCAACGAAAAATTGAAGATAAGAAAAATAATTTTTTCGTGTAGCCAAATCTTACTTTTTTTAGGTATTTGGCTTTCGGCCCGTTTTTTACCTCCCTTCTCATTTTGAAACCGCAAATAACTTTTTTAATCGTACTGCCAAAGAACCTGTGAGTATCTAAACAGTTTTTAATTTTTTATTTCGATATATTACTAGAACAAGGAACTATGTGCAACAATAGACTGAGTGTATAGACAAAGAAGTGCACTCATCGTTTTATACCCTCAGCCATTTGGCTAGAGAGGGTATATATCATTTGATACAGGCAGAACTTGCCTCATCGAAATAACTGTTTTAAACCCTGGGTCTCTTTATACCAAATCCGTTTCAGGGCAATTGGAGTCGATCTAGCGATGTCCGTCTGTCTGTCGGGCCAGGTGCGCACGATAACTCTCAAAGGGAGTATCCTATTTGGTCCAAACTTGGTATATCGTAATATTATTATCAAACTTAGATCGAGTTCGAAGGTGGATAACATCAGCCCACTCCTTCTGGTACCTCCCCCAAAAAATGGCAAAAATTTCATCGAAAATAATTTACCTTATAGAACAAACAAGCGTCATTCAATTTTCTGCAAATGTTGCAAATATGAATATTTGTATAAGTCGTAGTTCTGGTATGAAAATGGAATGTCTCCATCAAAATTTTGGATAACCGTAAACCTTGTAAAACGCGAAATGAGCATCCGATTTCATTCAAACTCGGCACATTGCAATAGTTCTATTAACACAAGACATGGTGTGAAAACGGAATGTATCAGACCACTTCTTCTGGTACCTCCCCCAAATATGATCAACACTTTGAGTAACCATAAACCTTGTAAAACGCGAAATGGGCATCATATGTCATTCAAACTCGGTACATTGCAATATTTTTATGAACACAAGACATGGTGTGAACATGGAACGTATCGGACCACTCCTTCTGGTGTCTCCCCCACGAAGGGTCAAAATTTTGACTAACCTCGAAGCTTGTAAAACGGGAAATGAGCATCCGATTTCATTCCAATTAGGCACATCGCTTTCTTTTCAATTCTTTTTGTACCATCCTTCATAAAGAGTAAGTAGGGTACATTAAGTTCGTAATTCAATGTGTACCTCATCGAAATACTAATTTTAGACCTAGCTAAATATATATTCTTGATCACAGTAAAATTTTAAGTTCGACGATGGGCTATATCGGCAGACGATATCGTACAGTCCCTGTATAACGCTAAGATATTCGAAATGATCTTAGCCATATTTTTCAATGAAATTGTCTGAAACTCTGCACAAGAAGTTATTTGTAAGCACTTTACCCTTGAAATTGAATTACCTGCATAGGTCCAAACATTGTAAAGACCCCATACAACGAAACCACCCCGATTTTTAGCCACATTATTCAATTTATTTGTCTGAAATTCCACACAAAGAGTTATTTGTGAGTACTTGTACCAATCGTATAGGAGTCGAGCCAAAGGAAAATTTTCGATAATACCGCTTACATGTCAAAGTGAGTAAGTTTTTTAGATATCAAGTAGTGGGGCAATTTTATGAAGGGTGAGATAATTTCCACATAGTTGAGGGAAAATATCTCCTTGTTTTCAGCTCTTGTACTGCGCACGTCCTATAAATATATATTTTACAAGTTGTTCTATATAAAAATGTTTCTGAATGTAAGGTCGAGGTATGTTCAGAAAAACAGGTTTAGTACAATGTATTTAAAACTATTTATATTTGAATTGAATAACAATATACTTAATGCGGCAATATAAAATAGGCATGCAATACCGCATTTGTTCTAGTTCGGATTTAATAATATGGACATCTGAACAATGGCTTGGTATTTGGTTTTGCGAAAAAATTGTATGAAAGTTGGTTATAAGACAGGTAGGTAGGTGTTTGCGCCAATGCGGGGAAAGATGCAAAGCTCAAACCAATAAATAAATAAAAACACAATAGGGGGGTTTAGTTTTAAGAATAATGGCAAAGGCCGTATTTATTAATAATAATAATAATAAATAATAGTTGGTAAGACAGATTACCTGATTTGCACAATAGCGGGGTAGCGCGACTTTGTATCGATAGATAGAAGAGAGGAGTGTAAAATCAACGATCAAAACATGAAGGAAGGTGGAGGCTTTGGCGCCATTCGCCACTCGTTGAAATCTGTTTACATTTACGTTGACAGATCTAAACGAGGTTAATCATTTACAAATTAATTATGCGTTAACCCATTGTTAACGTTACAAAACAATAATTACCAATCTAAATTAAACATGCCGCCCACCTTGCAACATATTGAGATGTTGTAACTAAAATACAATAAAAAATACATTTTTTTTCAACTTTTTTTCTAATACATTTTCAATTTAATTCAATTTTTTTCTTTTATTTCTCAATTCATATCATATTTTTTTTCAAAAAACATTGTGTAACACTATATGTTACATATGCCGACAATACCCACCCAAATATGGTGTAGTGGGCTATCGGAAACCCTGGCGTCGCTTGCACCCGATGAGTTACGACCCTGGCATAAACTTCCGGCCCGAGTACCAAGGCCACCCGACCAGGCCTATTAAAATCGGGATCTGCCAAAGGAAGACTTAAAAATGAGTCACGAATGCGCTCGGGGATTACCGCTGTAGGCGTAAGCGCATGGTCCAAATTGGTTACCACAGCCACAATTGAAATGGACTGACTCCGGTCATAGATCGAACTAACGGTCAGCCGACATATTTGGCTACCTTCGATTCTAGAAGTAGGAAGTCGAAGATTATGCACCAAAGAGGAAAATATCTGACTCTGCCTACTACAAGGGTCCAAAACCACCCTCACAATAGTGGGTCGATCGGACGACATAATTTTGACTATCAAAGTCGGGGATAGGCAGATAACCTGTTTGAAGGGACAACAAGCCGACCAATCCTATCTGCGAGGGGGGAACGTTATCAGACGGACGACTATACGGACTGTTACGTGACCGATATCTATACTCGGTCCGCGAACGACGCTGACGATTATTAGTGGTTTTAACCACGGTCTTCGTATCTTCATGAAGGAGGGTGTGGTGTTCTTCATTGCATACGGCACATTTTCTTTTGCTTCGGCAGTCCCTAGCATGGTGGGATTTAGATAAACACCGTATGCAGTCATTGTATTTTAGGACAATGCGACGTCGCATGTCAACATTCATAACCCGGAAGTCACTACATCTATCCAGCGGGTGCATGCGATCACAAAGGCGACATTTATGTGAGGCCGCAGATGAAACCTTATGGGTTTCGGACCTTAAATTCTTTTCCGACTCCTCTAAATGAGGTGTGGCAACCGGAGCCACAGATGGACCCGAAGATCCGGACTCGGTTTGTAATGTAACATTTTGGGGGGATGAATCAAGGACCGGAGCCGCAGATGAATCCATTGATATGGATTCGGACTCGGTTCAGCGAGGGCCGCAGATGAATTCGCTTTATCGGATTCGGACCCACGTTCTGATATTTTTACAGCCGCGATCGGCTCAACAAGGGCTGCTTCCACTGCAGCTGACGACATTCCAGCTTGGGGATCGGTGGGCCGAGGTTCATTGTAATCAATACCGTCATCAACATTCAAAAGTTCTTCTTCCGAATAGATTTTCACCGACATACTATATAATGAGAAGAGAAGAATATTATTCGTTTGCGGGAGTGTGGTCGGTCAAAACGACCAACTTTGTAATGGGCCGTCTTACAACGCCGTTTTCCGTTCGAACGTCCGCGACTCTAACATGACCGTCGGTGCCCGGAAAAACATTTTCTATACGCCCTAATTTCCACGACGTTGGGGGAAGCTGATCATGACGAACAACAACTAGATCGTCAATCGCCATTTCTCTTTGGGGAAATTTCCACTTATATCTCATATGCAACTGCTTGAGATATTCATCTTTCCACCTTAAACTAAACTGGTGGGCAAGGGCCTGAACTTCCCTAAACCGATTAATTAGACTTAATGGTTGCTCTGTGATGAGAGGTTCAGGCGGGGCTAACAAAGGTGCACCAATCAAGAAGTGACCTGGCGTCAATGCAACGATTTCTCCTGGATTATCCGACATTGGACACAACGGCCGAGAATTAAGACAAGCTTCGATCCTAGCCAATACCGTTGCTAATTCTTCAAACGTGAATTTTAAAATTCGAGATTGCTTACAAATGTAACTTGAAGCTCTTGACTCCAGCTTCCCATAACCCTCCCAGGTATAAAATGCCATGACAGTCCCTGGTCTGCTAAAGACGAGGAGGCGGAGTCAGCGCTTTTTTGGAGGAAATCTTTAAAATTTCTTTGAAGTTCACGCGATGCTCCAACAAAATTTGTTCCATTATCCGAAAAAATGGAATGGGGACAACCACGTCGAGCAATAAATCTATGTAACGCAGCCATAAAATTAGCAGTCGACAAATCGGACACTGCTTCCAAATAAATTGCCTTTGTAGAGAAACATACAAAGACACATACATAGCCCTTTGTTATTTTACAAGACCGACCTAGATACGATTTTACATCAAACAGACCTGCGAAATCCACGCCAGTGTTTGTAAAAGGTCGATTAAGAGTTGTTCTCTCAGGGGGGAGGGCAGCCATAAATTGACTGCAAGCACGTTTCTTCAACAGAAGACACACTTTACAGCGACGAACAACCAGCCGAACCAAACTTTTCATACGCGGAATCCAATATTCCAATCTCAAAGTTCGCATCATTAACTGGATATCACCATGAACAGATTTTTGGTGGGTATATTCTACCAACCGTAGAGCAAAGGCACTCCTATAGGGGACAATTATAGGACTGCGTTCCGAAGGTGCAAGTGTGGGCGAATTTACCAGTCTACCATTCTTCGCATGACACCATTGTCATCTAGGAAAGGATTGAGAGGAGCCAACAAACTCTTACTATCTAACGCCTTCTTGTCTAACAGATTCTTATAATCGCTGACGAAATATATTTTTTGAGCCGTAATTGCACAATAATTACGTGCGTCAATTATCTCTGCCGAGGAAATGCGTCTAGTGGGATAGTAGTAATGGTTTCTATACCGGGGATGTGTTTGACGAATAAATCGAAACGCGTATACAATGAAGTGAAGAGCTCTACGCAAACAAGAAAAGTCTTCCAAAATCTCTTTAAATGTCGACGGAAAGAAAGCAAAGTGACATTTAACGGGGCGCATTTCCATTTCAGTACTAATCGGAGCCAGATCACGAATAGACCATTCCGATTTAGTTTTACCTAGCCAACTAGGGCCGTTCCACCACAGGGGGGAGGCGGACAATTCTATCGGAGACAATCCTCGACTTCCTAAATCAGCAGGATTATCTTCAGATTTAACATGGTACCAATTATAATTGCCAACATTTTCTTGGATTCGACACACCCTATTTGCTACAAAGGTCGTCCAAGTAGAGGGGGTTCTCTTCAACCAGGCAAGAACTATTGTCGAATCTGTCCAACAATAAATTTGATTAAATTCCAGATCTATTTCCCGCACAATAGTTTTCAATAGGTCTGATGCTAAAACTGCTCCACAAAGTTCCAAGCGAGGAAGCGAAATTGATTTCAAAGGGGCGACTTGCGTTTTGCACGATAGCAAATTAACGAAGATTTTTCCATCGGGGGACTCGACACGTATATATACTACCCCCGCGTATGCCTTTTCCGAGGCATCGGAAATATTGTCCAGCCAAATCTTCTGCATGATCATTTTCGCCCTAACAATCACAGGGGCCAACCAACCGACAGGGTCAAACAATTTCGCGATTGCCGAACGAACTTCCCTTTTAGTGAAGCGTTTATTGACAATAGGACTCACTTCGAAGAAGAAACAATCTAAACGCGCATTCCAACTAATACCCAGGGGTTTAGAACTATTAGCTTCTACAAACGATAAAAGCTGGGATCTGCCAAATGCTCAGGGGGGAAGCGATCCAAAATAGCTCTATTATTCGCTGTCCATTTTCGCAGCTCGAACTTTGCCGACGATAGTGCCCTAATCAGCTGGTCCCTAGCTGCCAATGCAGTCTCGATGTCGTGAGCTCCTGCCAAAACGTCATCAACGTACATACATTTTCGCAATATATGCGCCGCGAGGGGAAACTCTGACTCAGTATCATCGGCCAGTTGAAGAAGCGTTCTAATCGCTAAATATGGTGCACAATTTACACCGAACGTCACTGTCTGTAGTTCGTAGTCCAGGACCTGTTGTTGAATTCCGATACAAAATTCTCTGAAGGGGCGAATGCTTTGAATCTACACGAACTTGCCTATACATTTGAGTAATGTCCGAGTTAAACACGAATTTGAAGATACGCCAACGGAGGATTAAAAGAACTAAATCTTGTTGTAACGTTGGACCTACGTGCAATATGTCGTTAAGACTCTGCCCATTCGAAGTTTTATTTGTTTTGCTAGGTTTATGACGGGGTGATGTGGTAGATAACACGAAAGGACATCCATAGAAGTATTTGCGGGTACCGGCCTCATGTGGTCAAGTTCCAAATATTCCGATAATACATGGTCGTAAACTAGTTTTAATTCAGGCTTTTTCAACAAATAATTCTCATTCCGATAATATTGTTTGAGGACGTTCGCGCGAGAATCTCCCAAATACCCGATAGCGGTAATCTCAGATTTAAGTGGCAGCGTAACGATATACCTACCCTCTGAGTCCCTACGAGTAGTCCGGACGTAATTCGTTTTGCGTTTAGGAGGCTCTTCGATTTCCCAGAATCGCAAAAGGGTCTGTTGGATTTTGTCTTCCTCTGCTACCTCGACAGTAGTTGCAAATGTTCGAACTTGTGTGGCTGGGATAGGACCCGTAACAAGCCAACCAAATACAGTATTTTGAGCAAGCAATGCTCCAGACAAAATGGGACGACAACCATCGAACAATATTTTTGGATAAAGATCAGCACCTAACAGCAGATCGACGGGACGAGATTCAAAAAGGTTAACATCTGCCAAGCGAAGATCGGGAATTTGTGACCTTAAGTCGGAATTAACCACAAACGAGGGAAGATTTCCAGAAATGGCACGCAAAACTAAAACGTTGGTTTCCAATTTCAGCGAAGGGTCGAAAGGACTGCTAATTTGTATACGACAAGCTTTATTAGCAGTGGCCGAGTGTGAACAACTAACTCCCGAAATTACAGCATTCTTAGAACGCGCAGGAAGCTTCAAACGAGTTTGGAGTCTCTCTGAAATGAGAGAGGACTCGGAAGCAGGATCTATTAACGCCCTGGCAGGAAATGAAACACCTAGATGAACAATATTCACCATTGCGGTACCTAAGAGTACAGCCTTGTTCTGCGCGACGTGAAATACTTGTCGGGGCAATGGCGCGCAATTTTCTGAATTAGGGGGGACAGTCGAAGGCGTAGCACTCGAACTTTGGGGGGCATTGCTAGTAACGGTGGAAGTTCGATTTGAATTACTAGAGGTAATATCATCCCGATGCAACAACGCATGGTGGGACTTGTTACACTTCGAACACCGACGTTTGCTATCACAATTCTTAACTTCATGATCGTTCCTAAGACAGTTGATACAAAGATGATGACGTTTCATTACTTTGTATCGATTAGCGGGTGTGAAACTCTTAAAGCGAGGACAGTCTTACAATTTATGACGCTGATTTTGACAAATTAAACAATTTGAACCTTTCGAAGCGCGGGGAGAACGCGGTGGCTCTGGAATTCTGATATTTAAATGATGCACTTGAACTTTACTATTATTTGACCGCTTAGACAACTAGAGCCTTCCACGCGAGCTCGAAACTACGATTAATTAAGGGGAACTTCGATACAATCTCGCGAGCTTCACCAAAAGTCTTTCTAACCAGATGACAAAGTTTTTCAACGTCGGTAAGACAACCATTAACAATATATATAGCCGTAAACAAATCCCTAAATGTTGGCCATGAGTGGAAATCACCTTCAAATATGTCCGTATCGCACGGCGGTAGGGCAAGGTTATGGACACAATCCAAATGAGAAACTTCCTCTGTAGTCCTAAAACTGGCACTATTATTTCTCACAATAGAGGAAAGCGGAGTTTGTATCTGCGAATGATTTTCGCGGGAAGCATGAGTCGAAGTACTCAAATTGTTGCCCGTAGCTTGCGAGTTTTGTATGGGCGACTTAGCTGAAGTCTCGCCCGGCGTTTCTATCAACGAAGCGACCGAACCACAAAGACTAATAGAGGAAGTACGATATTTTTTGAATTGCCCTATCTTTCTATTAATTGCGGATTGGCAGTCGACATAGATTTGAAATGACGAATTGCATTTCTGATCAACCGCATCGATAACTTCTTTCGTCGTCTCTACTGACGACATCATATAATCACAGCACCTTTCAAATTTGTCCTGTGCTTGCGTCCAAAGTTTTTCTAATGCACTAAGATGAGACTGCAGCGCATGAATATCGAGCTGGTCATCACGCATCGTATTGAAACGAACATTAAACTGCATGACCGCATCCGAAGTTCTAGTGAACATGTCAATTGGGGTGAATGACATTGTGAATAAATTTCCCGAAATCTGTACTACAAAAAGCAAGAAGGGAACGACTAAAGCACGATTTGCTCAGATAATTTATACAAAATCCACGAATTACTGATTCTTCTTCGCACAATATACGAAGAAAACACAAAAGTTTATACAAAAACTCCAAAAGTTTCAAAAAATCAACCGAGTTTTCCCAAAGTTCAAGAAAAATACCGAAAAGCTTCCGAAAATCTAACAAAAACGGAATATAGGGCTAAAGAAATCGAAATTTTCCGAGAAATAAATGCCTTGAACCTCTAACACAATAGTGAAATATCAAAAATCCGGTCTAAAATCACCAAAATTGTAATCTCCGATGAGATATTTAGCAATCAAATGCAAATATACAATGAAAAATATGTGAAAATGTTTAAATAAATAATAAAAATTTCAAATATATATTCAAAGAAATATTAATAAATAATAAAAAATTTGTTAAATTGTGTAATTTCCAAAAAAAAAAACGTATTTTCGCGCATAAACAATTCGAAATATTGAATTTTGTATTATTTTCTACCGAAAATATGGAGATTTTATTATTTTTATTTCCAAAGTTAACCTACTATTTAGGCAATCAAACTACCAAATGTAGCGTATTCTCAAAAAATAAATTTTAAAAAATAAAAATTTTAATCAAAATCTCCAAAAGTAATTAAAATTTTGAAATTCCAAACGAAAAATATCAATTTTAACACTTTTTATTTAAAAAAAGTCGTATTGACCGATCGTAGGGTGTACGCGTTATTAATTTTTCAAAAACGTCGTTTTCTAACACCCAATTATCATTCAATAATAATCAAAAAATAAAATTTTAATATTTTATGTTGGTCAGTTTATCGAGGTTCACCTGTAAAATATGTTAAGGTGCGTTTATCGAGGGTCACCTGTAACGCAACAGACAATACCAAACGTATGTATGTATATGTGTGTAAAGCGGCTGACCGACTAAGCAATGATATTAACCGTATGATTTTTATGTCTGTACCAATTACAACAAAACCAATGCAATTGAAGTAAGTGTATTTATTTTCAATTTGCCGTTGGCAAAACAATATTTGCAAACTAGACGGAGGGGACAGGGTAAGCGACGCGTTGTAAGACGGCCACAAAGAATATCAACGACGCGATTGTTGTTGTTTTTACACAATTTGTTTCGATATTTTTTTTTTCTCTTCAAGAATATTATTTATTTAAATTCACCGGCACTTTTATCACTGTACGTACCTGATTGTTTTTGATAGAAACACGATGATGATGTTAAAGAGATGATGTGGTGGACTGTATAGATGATGATGATGATGATGTTATGCTTTGCAATTAGAAGAAAAAAAGAAGAAAACGATTACTTCTTTTACCAACAGCTCGTTCGTAATCCGGCTCGAAGGACCAATGTTTGCGCCAATGCGGGGAAAGATGCAAAGCTCAAAGCAATAAATAAATAAAAACACAATAGGGGGTTTTAGTTTTAAGAATAATGGCAAAGGCCGTATTTATTAATAATAATAATAAATAATAGTTGGTAAGACAGATTACCTGATTTGCACAATAGCGGGGGAGCGCGACTTCGTATCGATAGATAGAAGAGACGAGTGTAAAACCAACGATCAAAACATGAAGGAAGGTGGAGGCTTCGGCGCCATTCGCCACTCGATGAAATCTGTTTACATTTACGTTGACAGATCTAAACGAGGTTAATCATTTACAAATTAATTATGCGTTAACCCATTGTCAACGTTACAAAACAATAATTACCAATCTAAATTAAACAGAAGGTTTTGTTATACTGAATCAACAATACATGTCTTATTAGGGAACGTCGATATTCGCGATATATATGCCATAAACATAAAAACATAAACCTTAGTTTCTTCTGGCATATATAAATATCGGAGTAAACCGTGTGATGCTCTATTTAAATAAAAAATCAATGAAACGAAAAATTGACGGTAAGAAAAATAATTTTTTCGCGTAGCCAAATCTTACTTACTTACGAATATTAAAGTCACTCAATTCTAAGATGTTAAAAATATCTTAAACTGTAGGATATTTGTCATTTGAAAATTGTTCCATATTAATATAAAAATGAAAACTATATGATGACAACGAAAAATACGTGAATAATCAAGTTGAATACTTAAAAAACCATGAAATGCGTTTCCGAAGTCGAGTGGGTTAACTGCATTACGGAGTGTTGACAATGCAAAAGCGTAAGTAGGGTATATTAAGTTCATAATTCCGTGTGTACCTCATCGCAATCCTAATTTTAGACCTAGCAAAATTTATATTCTTGATCAGAGTAAAATTTTAAGTTCGATGATGGGCTATATCAGCCGACGATACCGTACAGCCCCCATACAACGGTACCCCGATATTCGGAATGATTTTAGCCATATTTTTCAATGAAATTGTCTGAAATTCTGCACAAGAAGTTATTTGTAAGCACTTTACCCTTGAAATAGAATTACCTGCATAGGTCCAAACATTGTTAAGACCCCATACAACGAAACCACCCCGATATTCGCTATTTTGAAGTTTTTAGCCACATTTTTCAATTCAATTGTCTGAAATTCCATACAAAGAGTTCTTTGTGAGTACTTGTACAATGGAACTGTCTAAAACTCTACATTAAAGGTTATTTGTGGTCCACGACGTCGTATAGCCCCCATACAACGGTACTCCTCGGTATTTTAATGATTTTAGCTACATTTTTTCAATGGAATTATCTGAAGTTCTATACAAAAGGTTCTCTGTATGCACTTTACCCCCTATAGGTCCACGATATCGTATAGCCCCCATGCAACGCCACCAGATTTTCTTTTAAATTCGACCAATCGTATATATATATATATATATATATATCGTATATATATATATATATATATATATATATATATATATATATATATATATATATATATATATATATATATATATATATATATATATATATATGTGAGGAGAACTATTCAGGGACTAAGTTTGGATACACCGATCTTTCTGGGGACATTTTCGGTTTTTGAGGTCTGTCCCCGAATTTTCATCAGGGGCTGCGAATTATTAGAGGACATTCTGAATTCGGGGACAAAATTTTTAAATGTCAATATTTTTGGTTTTTTTGGAATATCCACATATGCTTTCCTTAAATACACCTTAATTTTCAATATGTGTAGTCAATAAGTATGATTTTTCGGTAAAAAACCAAAAAAATAAATTCATAGGGTTACCACGTTTTACCAAATTATCAACTTTTTTGGTGCCCTTAATCATCGCAATTCTGTGATAACTCTTCGAAATAATCATGTTAGGACCAACAAAGTATACATATTCTTGATGAACGTAAAACTCTCAGACCATTTACGATGTATGTCTATTTGTTTGTTTTTTTTTTTTTTTTTTTTTTTTCTTTCAAAAAATACCTTTGCCTTTCATTTTACCTGGAAAATACAGGTATCAGTGGAAAATGATTCAACTAATAAATTTCTTAAAAAAAACTTGTATTTAAAAAACTGACCTGACCAGGAATTGAACCAGGGTCACCTGAGTCGCAATCAACAAAAATAACTTAGCGCCAGCCGCCTACCGATTGAGCCACAACACTACTGATGATTTCGTAATCTAAATAAAAACAATAGTTTTACATTTTAATGGCCGCTTGCTTGAATGTATACTAAAGGGAATGGTTTGTTATGAGAAATGCAACTACATGAAATCACAACAGCTTAACATCTGTGTACGTGAACCAAATAAACTGTTCATATTGGTACAAACACAATTTTATTAAAATAATGTGCAAAATAACAATATGTGAATTCTATTATTTGAATTATAATAGGTTTATCTCATATTTTCTTCTTTGCTTTTTTGCGGAAAATTTCATATTTCTATTCCTATATCAGCCGTGAGCAAATAAGAAAGAAATAATTTAAGGGAGTAAAAAAAAATTATTTTTCATAATTTGGCATGAACTTTTTGATACATCGATATTGTGAACCAAATATTTAAAATTAACAAAAGTCTTAAATCTGATTTATAAAAAGTAGAAATAGGCATCATGTCCAGAATATATTTCATCTAATAATAGTAATAAAAAAGTCGAACAAAAACTGAACTATAAATACCTGCATTTTAATTTTCATGGGCCGTTACTTTCCATGACGATGCTGTTAAGAGTTTCAGATGTAACATCAACATGAACTTTTGTTTATAAACATGTTGCACGATTCAGATTGCGATTTTAGATCATTCTGTTGCAGTGGAGCGGTGGTCGGGTTGGTTAAGGGCAACTGTTGGCATGCACTGGGTTGGGAGTCATGTTACTTTTATTTATTTTATTTTTTTTTTTGAGCATAAAACGGATGAATTCGGTAATGTATTATAAATAGTACAATTTTTTTTATCATTAAATACAATTGACCTACCAATGTTTCATAATATTTATTATACCCTCAGCCATATGGCTAGAATGGGTATATACAAAGACATAAAATATAATAAGATGGGACATTACATTGTTACTTTTCTTCAATAGATGGCGTTGGTTGTGGAAAAATATGTTATGTCACGATATCGCGACATAGCATTACTTTATAAACAGAGCTGACATATTTTTAGGGTTGTTGTTGATTTTTATCGATTCAATGTACAAGGAAATGCTTTGGAATAGATTTTTGAGAGCATGCCTATCATAACTGATAATTTTTTCCGCTTTCTAAAATTTCCAGTACATTTCTGTTAAGTCGCCTGCCTACCTATTATCTGATAGAACAAGTTAAAAAGTATCTTTCGGTTATGCCGACAGTTGCAAACCCTCAGCCAATGTACCCCTTATGGAGTAGATTCCGAAGGAATGGGCCAATATTGGCCATTTTCTATCGGACCTTAATGATATAAATATTGCGTCGTGGCATGTTTGAAACATTTAACTTTGGTAATATTTTAACTTTACATGACATATATCATAATTTTTAGAAAATGTGAACATGTGCGTGAGGTACCAGATATAGTCGATCGAAGTATTCCATTTTCATGCTTCATCTAGTAGATATACAAATATTGGTATGGGCAATATTACAAGAAAATTAAACATTTATATCCAATTTATGGAAAATCATATATTCCATATTCATCTCAGGTTTCTGGCAAAGAGAGATATATTTAGAAATAACAAGTTTTAAAGAATCGCTGACTTGTTTCGCAAGTTATGACAGATAAAAATATCGAAAATTGTGACCCTTTGTGGGTGAGGTACCAGAAGGGGTTCACTGATATATATCATCTGCACAACAGATATTGTATTAGAAAAAATGTTTGTGTGTGTGAAATTTGAAGAGTGTTGAATGCTTATTTCGCATTCTTTGAGCGTTTTGTTTTCCAAACTCGTGAAACCTATGTGGGGCAGGTAGCAAACGAAATGGTCCGATATTGAGATGTACTAATATTGAGATGTACTATGTCTTGAATGGAATCGTATGAGCTTCATGCGTATTCAAAATTTTATCTATTTTCACAGTAGATCTCTTGTTAGTGTAAATAATGGAATGTGTGAAATACAAAGTGAACCTGATGCTTATTTCGGATTTTATAAACGTATATCTTTTGATACGGTTAAAACGTGCCTAGTCAAAATAACGCTTTTAGACATTAGGTCTCTGTGAACCAAATCCGGTTCGGGACATTTGGAGTCTATCTGGCGATGTCTGTCCATCTGTCAGTCTGGCTGGTGCGCACGATAACTTTCAAAGAGACTAACCGATTTGGTCCAAACTTGGTACATCGTAATATTTTTGTTAAAACTTATATCAAGTTCCGAGATGGGCAATATCGGTCCACTCCTTCTTGTACCTCCCCCACAAAATGTCAATATTTTCAAAGAAAATAATATATTGTACAGAAAGGGAAAGCATAATCCGATTTTGCTACACATTTGCAAATCCTAATATTTGCGTCAGATGCACTAGGTCAGATACGAAAATGGACAATATCGGTCCACTCCATCTAGTACCACTCCCACAATGGGTCAAAATGTTGAATAATTACAACTCTTATAAAATGTGATGTAAGAGCCCGATTGTCTTTAACTTTCGCACATCCCAATAATTTTAATTACCTAAGGTCTGGTGTTAAGATGGAACACATAGGTCCAATATATATATTTTATGCACAGAAAGAGAAACGATATTCCGATTTTGCTCCAACTATGCAAATCCTAATATTTGCGTCAGTGCCAGGTCAGGTGTGAAAATGGACAATATTGGTCCACTCCATCAAGTACCTCCCCCACAAAGAGTAAAAATTTTGAATGGTTACAACTCTAATAAAGTGTGATGTAAGAGTTCGGTTGTCTTCAAATTTCACACATCCCAATAATTAATTAATTAATAATTAACCCAAGGTCTGGCGAAAAGATGGAATACAATTCTTCAGGTACCTCTCCCAAAAAGGTTGACATTTTGTATATCAATTAAGCTTATAAAACGCGAAATAAATATCTGATTCCACTCCAGACTTGGTACATCTCAATATTTCTATCAGCACAGGATTTGTTATAACAAGTAAAAAACAGTAAGTTCGACCGGGCTTTGGGAAGAATTAGAAAATTTTCAAAAACATACAATCCATTAAGAATTGTTAACTGTTAAAATCTTAAAAATACCGAATATTGGAAGGTGCCGATACATGGGGGATATAAGATATTGTGGATCTATATAGACAATTCTATTTCAGGGGATAAAGTACTCACAAGGAACTCCTTTTATGCAATTTCAGAATTCCGTTGAAAAGTGTGGATAAAATCATCTAAATATCGAATATCGGGTTACCGTTATATGGGGGATATACGATATTGTAGACATATATAGACAATTCTCTTTCAGGTGGTAAAGTACTCACAAAGAACTTCTTGTGTAGAATTTCAGACAATTCCATTGAACAATGTGGCTAAAATCATCAAAATACCGAATATCGGGGGATACCGTAATATGGGAGCTACACGATATCGTGGACCAATACAGACAATTCTCTTTAAGGGATAAAGTATTCACAAGGAGCACTTCGAGAGAATTTTCAGATAATTTCGTTGTAAAATGTGGGAGAAATCATCAAAATACCGAATTTGGGGGTACCGTTGTATGGGGGATATACGATATCGTGGACCTATATAGACAATTCTCTGCCAGGGGGTAAAGTACTCATAAAGAACTCCTTGTGTACAATTTCAGACAATTCCATTTAAAAATCTTCAAAATACCGAATATCGGGCGTACCGTTATACGGGGCCTATACGATATCGTGGACCTATATAGATAATTCTATGCCAGGGGGTAAAATAGTCATTAGGAATTTCTTGTGTACAATTCAGACAATTTCATTAAAAAATGTGACTGAAATCATCAAAATACCGAATATCGATATCGATAAAAATACCGATAATCGTTACGAACTCCTTGTTGACAGTTTCAGGCAATTTCATTGAAAAATGTGGCTGAAATAATAAAAATACCGAATTTGGGGGGTACCGTTATATGGGGGGTATACGATATCGTGGACCTATATAGCCCATCTTCGAACCTAACCGGCCTGTAGACCAAAGACAGATCTTTGCAAAATTTTAGTTTCCTATCTTAACTAGTTTCGACTGTAGCGTGATTACAACAGACGGAAAGGGCTAAATCGTCTTAGAATTTTACTCTGATCAAGAATATATTTAGTTTGTTGGGTCTAAAATTATTATTTCGATGAGTTACAAACGGAATGACGAACTTAATATACCCTCCGTACTATGTATGGTGGAGTGTATAAAAACGGTAGAGATCGGACTATTCTTTCTGGTTAATCCCTCACAAAGGGTCAAAGTTTTGAATAACCAAAACGTTTATAAAATCCGAAGTAATCATGATGTTCTCTTTATGTTTCACACATCCCATTTTTTCCACTAATAAAAGATCTGTTGTGAAGATGGGAAATATCGATCCACTCCTTCTGGTACCTCCCCGGAGTTCGGAGATGGGCAATATCGGTCCACTCCTTCTGGTACCTCCCTCAAACAACATCGAGATATTCACAAAAAAATTCAGCACAGAAAGAGATGTATTAATCCGAATTTGTTCCAACTTTGCAAATCCTAATATTAGAATTTATGGATATTCAAAATGTTGAGCCTTTGTGGGGAGGTACCAGAAGGAGTGGATCGATATATCCCATCTTCACAGACGGACAGACATCGCCAGATAGACTCCAAATGTCCCGAACCGGATTTGGTTCACAGAGACCTAGTGTCTAAAAGCGTTATTTTGACTAGGCACGTTTTAACCGTATCAAAAGATATACGTTTATAAAATCCGAAATAAGCATCAGGTTCACTTTATATTTCACACATTCCATTATTTACACTAACAAGAGATCTACTGTGAAAATAGATAAAATTTTGAATACGCATGAAGCTCATACGATTCCATTCAAGACATAGTACATCTCAATATTTTCATCCACACAAGATCTGTTATAAAGATGTTAGAGATCGGACCATTTCGTTTGCTACCTGCCCCACATAGGTTTCACGAGTTTGGAAAACAAAACGCTCAAAGAATGCGAAATAAGCATTCAACACTCTTCAAATTTCACACACACAAACATTTTTTCTAATACAATATCTGTTGTGCAGATGATATATATCAGTGAACCCCTTCTGGTACCTCACCCACAAAGGGTCACAATTTTCGATATTTTTATCTGTCATAACTTGCGAAACAAGTCAGCGATTCTTTAAAACTTGTTATTTCTAAATATATCCCTCTTTGCCAGAAACCTGAGATGAATATGGAATATATGATTTTCCATAAATTGGATATAAATGTTTAATTTTCTTGTAATATTGCCCATACCAATATTTGTATATCTACTAGATGAAGCATGAAAATGGAATACTTCGATCGACTATATCTGGTACCTCACGCACATGTTCACATTTTCTAAAAATTATGATATATGTCATGTAAAGTTAAAATATTACCAAAGATAAATGTTTCAAACATGCCACGACGCAATATTTATATCATTAAGGTCCGATAGAAAATGGCCAATATTGGCCCATTCCTTCGGAATCTACTCCATAAGGGGTACATTGGCTGAGGGTTTGCAACTGTCGGCATAACCGAAAGATACTTTTTAACTTGTTCTATCAGATAATAGGTAGGCAGGCGACTTAACAGAAATGTACTGGAAATTTTAGAAAGCGGAAAAAATTATCAGTTATGATAGGCATGCTCTCAAAAATCTATTCCAAAGCATTTCCTTGTACATTGAATCGATAAAAATCAACAACAACCCTAAAAATATGTCAGCTCTGTTTATAAAGTAATGCTATGTCGCGATATCGTGACATAACATATTTTTCCACAACCAACGCCATCTATTGAAGAAAAGTAACAATGTAATGTCCCATCTTATTATATTTTATGTCTTTGTATATACCCATTCTAGCCATATGGCTGAGGGTATAATAAATATTATGAAACATCGGTAGGTCAATTGTATTTAATGATAAAAAAAAAATTGTACTATTTATAATACATTACCGAATTCATCCGTTTTATGCTCAAAAAAAAAAAAAATAAAATAAATAAAAGTAACATGACCCAGCGAAGATTTGAACTCCCAACCCAGTGCATGCCAACAGTTGCCCTTAACCAACCCGACCACCGCTCCACTGCAACAGAATGATCTAAAATCGCAATCTGAATCGTGCAACATGTTTATAAACAAAAGTTCATGTTGATGTTACATCTGAAACTCTTAACAGCATCGTCATGGAAAGTAACGGCCCATGAAAATTAAAATGCAGGTATTTATAGTTCAGTTTTTGTTCGACTTTTTTATTACTATTATTAGATGAAATATATTCTGGACATGATGCCTATTTCTTCTTTTTATAAATCAGATTTAAGACTTTTGTTAATTTTAAATATTTGGTTCACAATATCGATGTATCAAAAAGTTCATGCCAAATTATGAAAAATAAATTTTTTTTACTCCCTTAAATTATTTCTTTCTTATTTGCTCACGGCTGATATAGGAATAGAAATATGAAATTTTCCGCAAAAAAGCAAAGAAGAAAATATGAGATAAACCTATTATTATTGAAATAATAGAATTCACATATTGTTATTTTGCACATTATTTTAATAAAATTGTGTTTGTACCAATATGAACAGTTTATTTGGTTCACGTACACAGATGTTAAGCTGTTGTGATTTCATATAGTTGCATTTCTCATAACAAACCATTCCCTTTAGTATACATTCAAGCAAGCGGCCATTAAAATGTAAAACTATTGTTTTTATTTAGATTACGAAATCATCAGTAGTGTTGTGGCTCAATCGGTAGGCGGCTGGCGCTAAGTTATTTTTGTTGATTGCGACTCAGGTGACCCTGGTTCAATTCCTGGTCAGGTCAGTTTTTTAAATACAAGTTTTTTTTAAGAAATTTATTAGTTGAATCATTTTCCACTGATACCTGTATTTTCCAGGTAAAATGAAAGGCAAAGGTATTTTTTGAAAGAAAAAAAAAAAAAAAAAACAAACAAATTGACATACATCGTAAATGGTCTGAGAGTTTTACGTTCATCAAGAATATGTATACTTTGTTGGTCCTAACATGATTATTTCGAGGCGTTATCACAGAATTGCGATGATTAAGGGCACCAAAAAAGTTGATAATTTGGTAAAACATGGTAACCCTATGAATTAATTTTTTTGGTTTTTTACCGAAAAACCATACTTATTGACTATACATATTGAAAATTAAGGTGTATTTAAGGAAAGCATATGTGGATATTCCAAAAAAAACCAAAAATATTGACATTTAAAAATTTTGTCCCCGAATTCAGAATGTCCTCTAATAATTCGTAGCCCCTGATGAAAATTCGGGGACAGACCTCAAATACCGAAAATGTCCCCAGAAAGATCGGTGTATCCAAACTTAGTCCCTGAATAGTTCTCCTCACATATATATATATATATATATATATATATATATATATATATATATATATATATATATATATATATATATATATATATATATATATAATGAAATTCAATTTAAAGACTTAAAGCCTAAATGTTATAAACTAATAAATAAATCAAATATTTAGATTTTCGACTTAATGTGATATCGACCTACATTACTTTGTTCGTCCTCATCTGGAATTGAAAGAAAAAAATTATTCACATTCTGACCAAAGAATATAATTAAAAAGCTAAAACATAAACTAATTCGTACATACTTACGTTTTGGGAAAAAGCCTTAGTCACAAGCTGCCGTCAAGGTTCCACACCCTGGGCGCCGGCCATTAAGTCCTAAAAGTACAAGAAGGACAGATTACTTTCCAAAATTGATTTTGGAATATTGGCAATTTTTTTTCTGAAATTTATGTCTTATAATTCGCTGTAAATGAAATGTTCGAATTTCGATTCGAATTATGATGGAATGAATTGTTTTTCGGCAAATATCTAAGATAGTTTTAATAAATATGTACATAATTAAACCTGAAAAGATAAGAATGTCTTTGGCTTTGAATTTGACTTAAAGTTTCCTCTTTTTCACAGATAACTAATACTTTCTCTTTCTGTTCTTATATTTTAAGATTGGTGACTACCTAGGCATGGATTAAACGAAAGGTAAGATTGAGACTTGGCATTTTCTTTTGCTAGGTCCACACTTTGGTTAGATTGTTGGATACAACATCATTTCAAATGCATTTAGATGTGTTTGATCGTATCTTCCCGCTTCAAGACTCTAACGTCATAAATCGATGACTGACAGCTCTGCGATCTTGTGTACAACACTCTTCTGCCTTGTGCCATAGTTGCGTATGGGAAGATAAAGGAAGAGTGCACAAATGGTCAAGGACAGTCACAACGTGACTGCTCAAGAATCGTAGACATATTGTTAGAGTCGGTAAATCTGGGATGCTTCCGTTCGTAATCCAACGAATTCTTTCTGACCCTTGCTGTTGGTGTCTAGGAGAGTGGCCTCTTATGGATACAAGGAAAATGTTTCGATGATCTCAATGTCCGAAAGGACGACTAGAGAATTTACTTAAATTGGATATCTAATTCACAAAAGGTAAGTAGATTAAGAAATGCTGAACATTTTATAAAAAATATTAATAAGTTGCTTTTTTATCTTTGCAGACATTCATTACCTATGAAATTTGCGTGTCCTGTAAAAACAGGAAATTTACATTGGTGGTAAGTTCTAATAATCCTGTTCTCCTTTCTTCTCCAGCAGGTGAATCTTCGACTAGACCTTCAGCTTTTGTCAGAATGTCGGATACAATGTGTCGTAAGTCGAGTAAAGGACGGATCTGCGACCTCGTGTACAACAGAGAACCCGTGCTAAAGAGCGAACGGCTACTGCCTCACCGCGAAAGGGGAATTGCACTAATGGTCAAAGACAGTCACCAGGTGACTGCTCCGGATGCGCAGACATCAACTAGAGTCGGTAAACCCAGAGTGCTTTAATTCGTACTCTGACTTCGCAATTCTGACATCTGCTGTTAGAGTCTAGAAGATTGGACGCCTGTTCGAATGAAAAAAAATAAAACAGGGTTACGGACTGTAACATCATCAGATATTCTAGCCGAAACTTATAGCGGGCCTACTGACGGAGTTTCAAAACTAAACGTAAGATGTAGTTTTAATTCAATTTCATAGTTTTTGTAATTTTGCTCTGAAAAATTGAGAAAAATTATAAGAACTCTATGTTTTTATAAACATAAATATTATATTTTATCACCAAAATTTAGCTAAAAAAACTTTGTAACTATGGCTAGAGATTGACATTTCACCTCTAATATCATTTTTATATTGTTCATTTCTATTCATTTTTTTATTTTACCAATAATCCTACATAATGATATTTCACTAATTCGTATTTCCTTTTTCTTTTACTTTATGGTAAGAAATTGGAGAAATGGGTCACTCATCACTGAAGAAAAAGCTGTCCTACAGCTTGTAAAAATTCGGGAATACTAAAAGGACAAGTAGTAATTCTGGTTAGTCCTCTTAATGTCATACCTTAAATAGTCCTAATAAAAATGTTTTTGTTTTTAAAATCAGGCACTACGAGTATGTCAACTATATCTAACGGGATCTTCTGCAACTCTTGGTAAAATTCAGGCTAGTTCTTGAGAATTTTAAAATTAGGGTAACTTAAGATAAATTAAAATTAAGGGTTTCATTCTAAATGTTTGAATATTTCATTCTAACATCTCTGCTTTATTTAAAAATTTAACTTAAATTAGCTAAACCAAAAAAAACATGCTATTCTCATATAAATATGCTTTAGACTTCGGTCGCTATATATACGCTAAGAGAAAAAAATAATTACATGAATTTAATTCATCAAAACTTAAGCATTTATTGCTTCAAATATTTAGCGTGAAAAATGCCAATGGGATGTCCCAACCCAACCAATCTCCCAACCCAATTTCCCAACTGGCTAACAATGCGAAACTTGAAAATTTTTTTTTATCAAGATTAGCATTATAATTATTTTTAAAATCACTCTGCCTGAAACTTCTTAGAAACACTTCATGTCCTGGGATGAACTTTACCTGATGATTTCTAAGATTATAAGATTTTTCACATCTCAAGTACGCCTGGTGCAGACTATCTCTTATCTTTTCTCGAATAAGATTCTGTTTTACCGAATTTTGGAATGAGTGTCGTCTCGGGGTCATTAAGAAGTTTAAGTCTCCTGGCTAATTTATAAAGACTGGCATGAATTATCATATTGACCGTGATGGAACTATGTACAGAAGATCGCAGAGACTATTCTATTTCTGATAAATTTTGATCCCATTCTTGGTGATCTTCTCCCAGATATACTCAAATCGCTGATAAAATGGACTGATTTACCCTCTCCGAGGCATTTGCTTGCGGTGAGTGAAAAGCAGTTTTAGTGTGGTTTATACCAAAAAGTTTAATCATGTGTGAACATTTTTTGCTAATAAATTGTTTCCCATTATCACACACTATTACTTCTGGGGTTCCAAATTTATGAAATACTTCACTGATTAAAAACTTTACAATATTTCTCGAATTTGCTTTGGCCATGGCTTTTAGCAAAAAGTAGTTTGAAAGGTTGTCTACCACAATGAAAATAAAACTTTCCCGTTTTGGTTCTGGGATAGTGCCCCAAGAAGTCTACATAAATTCGTTGAAAAGGCGATGGACGAAGGGTCGAATTGGCTGGTTTTGTCTCTTTTTAGAAATATCACAATTTTGTACAAAATTTCTACCTTGAGAATTCATATTTGGCCAGAAAAAGTACTCTTTCACCCTAAGAAGAGTCTAGTGGTAACCTCCATGAGAGATTTGTGGTGGAAAATGTGTTTTTTCAACTTCCAGGCGAAATCTTCATTATGGGGAATTCCGTCGTAGAAATGAGTTCCTTTGTATACCAAACCATCAACAACTTTTAGATCGGGAAGTTGTGAAGAATTATTTTCAATGGTTTCTATGAAGGCTAAGTAATCATCTGCTCTAAAAGCTAGCAAAACTTCTTACGGCTGTTGCTTCGGTAGTGGTTACCACCCCATTTTGCCCTAGAATCGGTCTACCTGCCAAACCTTCACTCGCAGCTACTTGATATAATAAAATTAGTAAATAAAAAAAACTCCGAAAAAGGGATAAAGAATCAAAATGAAATCTGGCAAAAGATTATATAAAAATAATAAAAACAATTGTAGTAATTAAACTAAAAAAATTAATTCAATGTAATTCAGTTCTTTCTAATTTAATTCAAACTTTTAACTTTTGCAGGTTAGTCGGTACGGCATACAAATGCTACTCTCCGGCAGAATAACTTTGATGAAAAAATTGAAAAATTCTAAATGGTAAGTCAAGATCAAATAAACTGTTGCTGTATGAATTTTGAAATGTTTCACTTCTTTACAGGGATTTGGTGAGTTACACTGGCAAAACTGTTGACTTTAAAACTAAAAATGAACTGAGAAAAATAGAATAAGAAAAAACCGGCTTACTCAGACATCCCTTAAGACCAAAATTGTCGTAGGACCGATGGAAACTCTAGGTAAGTCTGGGTACTGAAATTAAATATAGACGGACAGAAACTAACATCTAAAAAGAAAAATTCGTTTGAGACTAGAAATTCATATTTGCATAGCAGCGCGTCACCTGCCTTTTTATAGGCTGCTTGGACGGGTCTATACAAATGAGAACTGATAAACTAGACAAATTTCTTCAACGATATAACTTTAGAATATCTGAAACTTTAACTTTGCTAAAATATAAAATGTTATTCAAAATGCTAGTGTAATTAGAAGAATTAAGCTAGAAAAACTTGGCGGAAACATTAAACTTCGAAAATCTTTTACAATGATTTCGAAGAAAACAAATAAAAGAAAGAGAGCAAAATGAAGAAAAATAAACTCAAAGTACGGAACAGTAAATTATTATGGAGGAAAACAGTGAAATTTAAAATAAAGGAAGAAATTGTGCAATCAAAACAAAAGTGCGAATAAGGCTAATGAAAACGAAAAAAAAAAATAAACCCTAATCAAAGGGAAAACAAAGAGGAACGAATAGTGTAAAGGATATCTTCTTTACATTTTTCAAAAACATAGCACATTATTGAAATCGAAGGTATCTAGAATCTGGCAAATAATTTAAAAGGTATCTAGTGTTTTAGTGATCGGACGAAATTACTCTATTCGTTCTAAAGTTAATTTTGAATTTGACTTAAAGTTTCCTCTTTTTCACAGATAACAAATACTTTCTCTTTCTGTTCTTATCTTTTCAGATTGGTGACTACCTAGGCATGCATTAAACGAAAGGTTAGATTGAGACCTGGCATTTTCTTTTGCTGTGGGGGTACCCTCAACTAGGTCCACACTTTGTTCAGATTGTTGGATACAACATCATTTCAAATGCATTTAGATGTGTTTGGTCGTATCTTCCCGCTTCAAGACTCTAACGTCATAAATCGATAACTGAAAGCTCTGCGACCTTGTGTACAACACTTTTCTGCCTTGTGCAATAGGTGCGTATGGGAAGATAAAGGAAGAGTGCACAAATGGTCAAGGACAGTCACAACGTGACTGCTCAGGAATCGTAGAAATATTGTTAGTCGGTAAATCTGGGATGCTTCCGTTCGTAATCCAACGAATTCTTTCTGACCCTTGCTGTTGGTGTCTAGGAGAGTGGCCTCCTATGGATACAAGAAAAATGTTTCGATGATCTCAATGTCCGAAAGGACGACTAGAGAATTTACTTAAATTGTATATGTAATTCACAAAAGGTAAGTAGATTAAGAAATGCTGAAAATTTTATAAAAATATTAATAAGTTGCTTTTTTATCTTTGCAGGCATCCATTACCTATGAAATTTGCGTGTCCTGTAAAAACAGGAAATTTACATTGGTGGTGAGTTCTAGTAATCCTGTTCTCCTTTTTTCTCCAGCAGGTGTACCATCGACTAGACCTTCAGCTTTTGTCAGAATGTCGGATACAATGTGTCGTAAGTCGAGTAAAGGACGGATCTGCGACCTCGTGTACAACAGAGAACCCGTGCTAAAGAGCGAACGGCTACTGCCTCACCGCGAAAGGGGAATTGCACTAATGGTCAAAGACAGTCACCAGGTGACTGCCCCGGATGCGCAGACATCAACTAGAGTCGGTAACCCAGAGTGCTTTAATTCGTACTCTGACTTCGCAATTCTGACATCTGCTGTTAGAGTCTAGAAGATTGGACGCCTGTTCGAATGAAAAAATAAAACAGGGTTACGGACTGTAACATCATCAGATATTCTAGCCGAAACTTATAGCGGGCCTACTGACGGAGTTTCAAAACTAAACGTAAGATGTAGTTTTAATTCAATTTCATAGTTTTTGTAATTTTGCTCTGAAAAATTGAGAAAAATTATAAAAACTCTATGTTTTTATAAACATAAATATTATATTCTATCACCAAAATTTAGCTAAAGAAAACTTTGTTACTATGGCTTGAGATTGACATTTCACCTCTAATATCATTTTTATATTGTTCATTTTTATTCATTTTTTTATTTTACCAATAATCCCACATAATGATATTTAACTAATTCTCATTTACTCTCTCTTTTACTTTATGGTAAAAAATTGGAGAAATGGATATCAACCTTTACCCATACCCACAACTACACATCATTCATAAAGGAAAAGCTGTCCTACAACTTGTAAAAATTCGGGAATACTAAAAGGAAAAGTAGTAATTCAGGTTCTCTTAATATCATATCTTAAATAGTAAAAATAAAAATGTTTTTGTTTTTAAAATCAGGCACTTCGAGTATGTCAACTATATCTAACGGGATCTTCCGCAACTCTTGGTAAAATTCAGGTGAGTATTTGAAAAATTTAAAATTAGGGTAAATTTAAGATAAGTTAGAATTAAGGGTTTCATTCTAAATGTTTGAATATTTCATTCCAACATCTCTGCTTTATTTAAAAATTTAACTTAAATTAGCTAAACCAAAAAAAAAAAAAAAAAACAAATGCTATTCTCATATATATATGCTTTAGACTTCGGTCGCTATATATACGCTAAGAGAAAAAAATAATTACATGAATTTAATTCATCAAAACTTAAGCATTTATTGCTTCAAATATTTAGCGTGAAAATGCTAAATGGGATGTCCTTTAAGATCTCCTACTTCGTAAAGGCATTTCCCAACTGGCCTAACAATGCGAAACTTGAAATTTTTTTATCAAGTTTAGCATTATAATTATTTTTAAAATCACTCTGCCTGAAACTTCTTAGAAACACTTCTTGTCCTGGAATGAACTTTACCTGATGACTTCTAAGATTATAAGATTTTTCATTTCTCAAGTACGCCTGGTGCAGACTATCTCTTATCTTTTCTCGAATAAGATTCTGTTTTACCGAATTTGGAATGAGTGTCGTCTCGGGGTCATTAAGAAGTTTAAGTTTCCTGGCTAATTTTTAAAGACTGGCATGATTTATCATATTGACTCCAAAGAGCGTAAAATAAGGGGTAGTTCCGATTGAACTATGTACAGAATATCGCAGAGAACATTCTATTTCTGATAAATTTTGATCCCATTCTTGGTGATCTTCTCCCAGATATACTCAAATCGCTGATAAAATGGACTGATTTACCCTCTCCGAGGCATTTGCTTGCGGTGAGTGAAAAGCAGTTTTGGTGTGGTTTATCCCAAAAAGTTTAATCATGTGTGAACATTTTTTGCTAATAAATTGTTTCCCATTATCACACACTATTACTTCTGGGGTTCCAAATTTATGAAATACTTCACTGATTAAAAACTTTACTATATTTCTCGAATTTGCTTTGGCCATGGCTTTTAGCAAAACGTATTTTAGAAAGTGGTCTACCACAATGAAAATAAAACTGTTTCCCGTTTTGGTTCTGGGATAAGGACCTAAGAAGTCTACATAAATTCGTTGAAAAGGCCTTTCTGTAATAGTTTCGGCTCCCATAGATGGACGAAGTATCAAATTGGCTGGTTTTGTATCTTTACAAATATCACAATTTTGTACAAAATTTCTACCTTGAGAATTCATATTTGGCCAGAAAAAGTACTCTTTCACCCTAAGAAGAGTCCAGTGGTAACCTCCATGAGAGATTTGTGGTGGAAAGTGTGCTTTTTCAACTTCCAGGCGAAATCTTCATTATGGGGAATTCCGTCGTAGAAATGAGTTCCTTTGTATACCAAACCATCAACAACTTTTAGATCGGGAAGTTGTGAAGAATTATTTTCAATGGTTTCTATGAAGGCTAAGTAATCATCTGCTCTAAAAGCTAAGGAATCAAGATCGATTAAGGCCTTCACATCTAGAGAAATGTCCTCCATATCATACCTTGACAAAGTATCAGGTACTATGTTCTGGGTTCCTTTACGGTGCTCTATCTCAAAAGAATATGCCTGCAACTGTAGGCTCCATCTAGCTAACCTTCTGCTCAGATCTCGATGTGACATCAGCCATTTTAATTGCTATGGTCAGTTATAACTGTGAAAGGCATCAATTCTATATATGGCCTGAATTTTTCGATGCCCATCACCACTGCCAGACACTCCCTCTCAGTGTTCGTTTTCCTTTCTTGAGGGTCTCGAAGATGGGAGCCGCAATAGTGGCAAAGTCGGCAATGAACCTTCGATACCACCCTGCCGTACCCATGAAACTCATCACCTGCTTTCCTGTATTCGGGTATGTAAACTTCACTATTGTTTCCACCTTTGCCGAATCACTTTTAACTTTGCCACCTCCAACAATGTGACCCAAGTAACTAAGATCTTTGAAGCAGAACTTGGTTACATTTATTGTGAGTCCTGCTTTAGCCAAACAACCTGCCACCTGCTCTAACAAACCCAGGTGAGTGTCGAAGTCTGGCGAAACAACCAAAAGATCATCCAAGTAGAGAAAACCATATCACGTAGTGCGCCAGGGATCACTTTATCCATTAAACGCATGACGGTAAAATGGTAGAGCGGTCGTCCACGCACTGTGAATGCAGCTTTCTCTCTACTTGAAGGATCCGGTGGAATTTGCCAGAACGCATCTTTCAGGTCGACACTAGAAATGAAATAGGTATCCCCCAGCCGACTGAGTAAACCTTCTATATGCGGCAATGGATAGGCGTCCTTGACCGTGGGTGCATTGAGTTTGCGAGCGTCCAGGCACAAACGGTTCTCTTCACCCTTTCGGACTAGAGTAACCGGATGACTCCATGGACTTTCGCTCTGTTCAATCACACCTAGGTCTAGCATCCTATCCAATTCCGCATGCATAAGCTTCTGCACAGCCGGGGAAACGGGATAATGCCTATTTTTTACCGGGGCTGCATCGCGAGTGTCGATGGAATGGACCTCAGCTTTAGTCTTTCCCAAGCCATACTTGGTAAAGCAAGGAAATTTGTCCTTCACTAGATGCAAACGAACTCTTTGCTCCTCGGACAAAGAATGGCTGTTAACATCACTAATCTCAGGCTCACCACAGAGACTCACTTCCTGGAGGGACAAACCGTCCACCAGAGCAAACATTTGAAAACGTTTCATGAAATCTACCCCCAGAAACAACTCACGGCTTAGAGAAGGAACAAGATAAAGGACTATAGACTGCTCCTGCTCCCTAAATTTGACCATAGTCGTCACCCTGCCAACTTTTTTATGTGGGCTTCCATCAGCTGTTTTAATAAGAGAATGGAAATTATTAATATCCAATCCCTCTGTCTAAGCTAATGCAATTTTTCCCCAGACAGGAGACGGTGGCCCCACTATCTAATAATCCCTCTATCTCTTCACCATTGATATGCAGTTTTGTGTCTAAACGACTATCTTCCCCTTCAAATATGGTAGTCGAGGCTATTTCCTGCCGAATGCATCTTCCCTCTTATATCGCTCTCTAGCCTTTTTAATTTTATTGGAAACTTGACCAAAAATTCTTTCTCTCGCCTCGCTATATTCTCTAATTCTGATAAGAAGAGGTTTCAACTCTCTCAGTCTCGGTTTTACTTCTGACTTTAAATTTTCTCCCTCTACATTCTTTAAAATCGAAACTTTAATACTAGAACTACTACTACTCTGCTCTGGGCATAAACTGGGGTTGACCCCACCTGCCCAGACTGAGGTGGGTTCCTGGACCGGTTTCCCTGACACTTCGGACAATCGGGGACTGTAACACCTTCTTGGCCACACCTATAGCAGAAAATCTTTCGAGGCTCCCGGAACTCCATCCAGCTATGACAAACAACACCGCAGTTCAAACATTTATACTTGGATGTCATGGTCACGGCATCAACTTCAATTTTACCTCGGGGTTCCTCTTCCATCTGCATTCAAGCTCATGCACTTTCTGTGGTGTGTTGTATCGTTGCTATCTTTGGGTCCATACAAGATTTTCCACTTTCTTCACCTGCTATAAAAACCACCCAAGCTATTTATCTGAGCCGAGAAGATCATTTGGGCTATAGACGGTAATACTTGAGGTAATACTGCTTGGTTGTTGACTAGTATGTGTCTCGTGTGGCTCTGTCAAGACAACCTCTCGGTCGACCATATTGTGTGAGTTTGGACTCCGGTGACTGGTGGTGGTGCCGATAAGTTCGTTGATGGTTGTACTGGTGCACCAATTGATGTGAACCCTAGGGGCGGTTGGTTAAAATGGTCAAGTGACAACGGTCTAGGATCGTGAATCGGTGGTGGATTTATTGCCCGCTCCGGATATGGTAGTGGGTAACCCCGTGGTGGTGTCGATAAGTTCGTTGATGGTTGTACTGGTGCACCACTTAATGTGAACCCTGGTGGCGGTTGGTTAAGAGGGCCAAGTGACAACGGTCTAGGATCGTGAATCGGTGGTGGATTTATTGGCCGCTCCGGATATGGTAGTGGGTAATCCCTTGCTAAATTAGGCTGCTGAGACGTTAAGCCTGACGCCAATGCATGTGAGGACAGAATGACTGACTCCAGGGATGTCGGGGCTGGTGCAAGTGGTGCCGTTGCTGGCATCGTCAAACCGGCTTGTGTAAGTAGCTGATTAGTCGCATTATTGTCCCCCAACAACGAACGCTTGGTCGCTTCAGCAATTCGAGGTATCAGAACTCTCAATCTTTCTTCTTCCTGTTGACGATATTGCCATTGGGACAGGGCGATGGCAGAATTAATAATTTCCCTGACCCCTGCGCTGACTGCGGGTTCTGCTGACGGAACAATCGGCCTATTCGGTAGTTGCTGCAACCCGGTCAAGACACTATAATTTGGTGATGCAACGCTTCCATGTGAACAAAAAGACGTGCGGCCTCTTGTATGCTTAAGGGAACTGGTGGCGATGCCGATGAACTGGACATTGATGTTGTGACTGAAATACCGTGAGCTGGGACGTCCCCATGTGCTATATGTGCAATATGAGAAGCAATGGGACTACTATGCGCGGCAGTTGTAACCTGTTGTGCGTTAGAAGGAGTGCTGTGAACCGCGGTAACAACACTGCTTACGGCTGTAGCTTCGGTAGTGGTTACCACCCCATTTTGCCCTAGAATCGGTCTACCTGCCAAACCTTCAATCGCAGCTCTAGTAAGAGGCATATTGCTACTTGATATAATAAAATTAGTAATTAGTCAGAAAATTTTGCTCGAAACTTATCAACCGTGTATCTAATTAGAGATAAAAATAATAAAAACAATTGTAGTAATTTAACTAAAAAAATCAATTCAATGTAATTCAGTTTTTTCTAATTTATTTCAAACTTTTCACTTTTACAGGTTAGTCGGTACGGCATACAAATTCTACTCTCCGGCAGAATAAATTTGATGAAAAAACTGGAAAAATTCTAAATGAGTTTTAAAATGTTTCACTTTTTTACAGGTATTTGGTGAGTTACACTGGCAAAACTTTTGACTTTAAAACTAAAAATGAACTGAGAAAAATATAATATAGGGAAAAACCGGCTTACTCAGACATCCCTTAAGAGATTCCATGGCAATACGATCCATTGTCGGAAGCCAGAATTGTCGCAGGACCGATTGAAACTCTAGGTAAGTCTGGGTACTGAAATTAAATATAGACGGACAGAAACTAACATCTAAAAAAACAAATTCGTTTGAGACTAGCAATTCATATTTGCATAGCAGCGCGTCACCTGCCTTTTATAGGCTGCTTGGACGGGTCTCTACAAATGAGAACTGATAAACCAGACGAATTTCTTCAACGATAGAACTTTAAGATATCTGAAACTTTAACTTTGCTAAAATATAAAAAAGCAACGCATCAGGGACTCTTAATTAAACCTAGACGGGACTCATGAAAGATTCACGGTAAAAACATTTATACACTACGACTAACAATTATTAAAAACTAACGACATGTCTCAGGCCCCACGTTCTGGGCGCCATTTTGTAGCAACCGTGTTCCTCGAAAAATTACGAAAATAGCTGTGTTTGACCTTAAGTGGCGTTGCTGGCGTATAGCGCGGCTATGGCTCGTCGGATTGGGGATTGGTTCTGCCACTCTTCAGACGTTTTCGGTTGAACAAACAAAATAATCATACCGGACTTGCAAAAAAAATTAAATTGGTTAAAAGGAACCTTGAACATGTCAATCAAAAGTAAAAAAAAACGGTCACATAAACTACAACCAAATCACAATTTTACTTTCACTATCAACACAGAAACAGTGCTCCTGGCGGCTGACCGACCAGGAGATAGCCCTCCCTCCGAGAACACCTCTCGCCATGACGTCTATTTATTCCTGACGTCCCAGATTTGATCCTAACTTACCATATTTTATCCCATTTCCACCACCTTTTTAATAGAGCTTTAAGCCGAAGATATTCTTGTTTTTTCAGGTTTAATTATGTACATATTTATCAAAACTATCTTAGATATTTGGCGAAAAACAATTCATTCTATCATAGTTCGAATCGAAATCTAACATTTCATTTACAGCGAATTATAAGACAAAAATTTCAGAAAAAATTGAGCTCATTTCAATGTCGCGTACCGGCATACCAACATAATGTAAGAGAAAAATTTAATACAAACTCGCTTGTTCAACCTTCTAATTTATTATTTATTTTTTATTTTATTTTTTTTTTTTTTCATAAACCCCGCGTAATTTAATTATGTTGCTTAGTCATCCGTCTGTCTGTCCGGAGTTCAATGAGTAGCAGTGTCAATTGGGAATGATACCAAGTCACGCTGCAGCAGCAATGACGTAAACTCAGCGCCTCCCTCGGTTTATTGGACGGGCGATGACGTGGCTCGTTGGCTTCAATTTCCTGGTCTGGATATTCGTTATTAAGATTTTCGTGCTTCTGGTATTTATTTAAAATTGTTTTTCAGTTGACTTTTCTTTAGTTTCAGGATTAGATTAAGATTTTAGTTTAAAACTGTCTTTAAAAACATCGGGAAAAATATTTGATTTATTCATTAGTTTATAACTTTTAGCCTTTAAGTCCTCTAAATTGAATTTCATTGTTTAAGGCTTAATATTCAGATTAAAAATGCTTGTATTTTGTGTTGTTTTTTTTTTGTGTTTCAATCAAATAAATCGATGAATTCAATTTTCACTAAAGTCACCAGAATCTTGGTAAATTTTCTTTCCTTCGGTTAGTCAGAGCCCCACGTCCAATCTTCTTCACGGGTTAAGTAAAAAGGAAAGATTTATCCCACAATTTCTGCCAGGAAATTCTGGCTGCCATTTTCCTCATTTAAATTTTCCATTTTCTTTTTACATTATTCCCCCTTATTGACATTTAAGTAATTGGAATAATCAGCTATTTCCTAATAATGGTTAGCAACATTCTTCTTCTTCTAGCTATCAATTATTTTCATGGTTACCCCTTTATTTATTTTTTATTTTATTTTTTTTTTTTTTTTTTTTCATAAACCCCGCGTAATTTAATTATGTTGCTTAGTCATCCGTCTGTCTGTCCGGAGTTCAATGAGTAGCAGTGTCAATTGGGAATGATACCAAGTCACGCTGCAGCAGCAATGACGTAAACTCAGCGCCTCCCTCGGTTTATTGGACGGGCGATGACGTGGCTCGTTGGCTTCAATTTCCTGGTCTGGATATTCGTTATTAAGATTTTCGTGCTTCTGGTATTTATTTAAAATTGTTTTTCAGTTGACTTTTCTTTAGTTTCAGGATTAGATTAAGATTTTAGTTTAAAACTGTCTTTAAAAACATCGGGAAAAATATTTGATTTATTCATTAGTTTATAACTTTTAGCCTTTAAGTCCTCTAAATTGAATTTCATTGTTTAAGGCTTAATATTCAGATTAAAAATGCTTGTATTTTGTGTTGTTTTTTTTTTGTGTTTTAATCAAATAAATCGATGAATTCAATTTTCACTAAAGTCACCAGAATCTTGGTAAATTTTCTTTCCTTCGGTTAGTCAGAGCCCCACGTCCAATCTTCTTCACGGGTTAAGTAAAAAGGAAAGATTTATCTCACAATTTCTGCCAGGAAATTCTGGCTGCCATTTTCCTCATTTAAATTTTCCATTTTCTTTTTACATTATTCCCCCTTATTGACATTTAAGTAATTGGAATAATCAGCTATTTCCTAATAATGGTTAGCAACATTCTTCTTCTTCTAGCTATCAATAATTTTCATGGTTACCCCTTTTTAAAAGCGCACACCACAAATTTGAATGACGCTTGTTTGTTCTATAAGGTAAATTATTTTCGGTTACCTTTTTGCCATTTTTTGGGGGAGGTACCAGAAGGAGTGGACCGACATTCTCCACCTTCGAAATCGATCTAAGTTTGATAATAATATTACGATATACCATGTTTGGACCAAATAGGATACTCCCTTTGAGAGTTATCGTGCGCACCAGGTGGCCAGACAGACAGACGGACGGACATCGCTAGATCGACTCCAAATGTCTTGAAACGGATTTGGTATAAAGAGACCCAGGGTTTAAAACCGTTATTTCGATGAGGCACGTTTACTCCGATATTTACGTATGACAGAAGAAACTAAGGTTTATTTTTTATGTTGGTGGCATATATATCGCGAAGCGACGTTCCCCTAATAAGACATGTATTGTTGATTCAGTATAACAAAACCTACCTACCTATCTGATAACAAACATTCATAAATTTTTTTCGCAAAACCAAATATTTGACAACTTTTCGACTGTTTGAGGGATTTACATAGACAGTTTCAAAAATTAATTACTAGAACACTTCTAAACATTGAAAATCTGAAGAATTATGTCAAGAATTTTTGAAAAGTATGGTCGTAGCCATTCTTAAGATGTCCATATCATTAAATGCGAACTAGAACAAATGCTGTACTGCATACCTATTTTATATTGCCGCATTAAATATATTGATATTCAATTCAAATATAAATAGTTTTAAATACATTGTACTAAACCTGTTTCTCTGAACATACCTCGAAATTACATTCATGTATAAAAATTTTTATGTAGAACTACTTGTAACATATATATTTGTAGGACGTGCGCAGTACAAGAGCTGAAAACAAGGAGATATTTTCCCTTAACTTTTCCTTCTGGTGTCTCCTCCACAAATGGTCAAAATTTTGAATAACCTCGAAACTTGTAAAACGCAAAATGACCATCCGATTTCATTCCAATTAGGCACATCGCCATTTTTCTATTAGAACTAGATATGAAATGAAAATGAAACACATCAGACCACTCCTTGTGGTACCTCCCCCACATGTAGTCAACACTTTGAATAACCATAAACCTTGTAAAACGCGAAATCAGCATCCGATTTCATTCAAACTCCGACATTGCAATATTGACCCAGAAGTGTTCAAATGTTGTTTCATCATTAAAAGTATTCTCCAACATGTATATATAATTTAACACAATCTCCATTGTCCCACCCTAATACTTTGGTCAAACGATGGCGAACTATAATAATTGTTCGTCCAACATATTGCAATGCAACACTCCACACAAGGCACAGTGTCAGCAATTATATTCATCATCATTGCTTAGCCAACATCAAACATACGAGCATTTATTCAACGTATTGCAATATAATACTCCACAAAAAGGCGCAGAGTCAGTAGTAGATAACAATAATTATAAGTTTATTCATAGCTTTAAGTATATTAATAAGTTTGTTTGATAAGAGAACTGGAATAAAGAAGGCGTAACAACACCATACAATTACCCAAAATACTTAACTGGCACCCAAATAAGAAACACAAGAGGACAACAACGGCGACAACATCATCAGCGGAGAGGATACCCACAACATAAAATGGAGTCTCTATTTATACAATTGTAAGATAGTAAATATTGAATAATACATTTATTATTAATCGAGTGTTTGGAAAAATGTGTATGATAAATATTATATAGTGAATCATAAAGATCTTAATAAGAAGTGAGTGGCTGCTAGCAAAAATTGGTTTCGATAATATTTAAAATTAATTCCGCTTGTTTTTTTTTTTCGAAATTCGTGAAATTTTTTTTGAAAAAAAAAGCATGTTCATTTTTTTCTGATATTAATGAATAATCGCGATTTTGACCAAGAAGTAGAATTTATAATAGATTCCTTCAATCAAATTCCTGTAGACAAAAGATCTGACAATAATAATATAATGGCAACTACCGCAGAAGGCATACGTGTGCTTGTTGACTCTGCCATTTCGGCGGCTTTGAAAGTTCAAGGACAGCAATTTGAAAAACAAATTTCCGATATTGATAATAAACTTGAAAAATTCTCTTTATCGACTCCTGAAGTTGTGCCTTATAAGGATGTTGAAATTAACAAAAAAATCCGGTGTGATGAGTCCTTAGAGGTTGTAAAATCCTTACCAGACTTTGAAGGCAAGCATGAAACGTACGTTTCATGGCGCCAGGCTGCTCATACAGCTTATAAGTTGTTCGAGCCTTACGATGGAAGTTCTAAACACTATCAGGCAGTAGCAATAATTCGAAATAAAATAAAGGGTCAAGCCGATATGGTGTTATCCTCATTCAATACAGTGTTAAATTTTAAGGCTATTATTGCCCGACTGGACTTTACTTATTCGGATAAGCGTCCAATTTACTTAATTGAGCAAGAGTTGTCCACTCTTCGTCAGGGTAATATGACGTTACTAGAATTCTATGATGAAGTAGAAAAGAAACTGACATTACTTACCAACAAAACCACTATGTCATATGAAAGTGTTGTCGCAAATTGTATGAACGAAAAATACAGAATGGATGCGTTACGCGTTTTCATTTCTGGCACAAGAAAAGATTTCAGCATTGGCCCAAGAGGTTGAGTCAAATCGGGAAATATACCAATTCGCATCAAACTTCGCTAAATCACGCGAGGACAGAGATAAGTATAAGTATGAAACACATTTCGCACACGGAAATGTTCAAAGTAAAAATCCGTACTTTTCTAAAAGAAATTCAAATCGTTCAAACAAGAACGAAAATAATCAAATAGAACCCATGGAGTTCGATGAATCTATGCGATTCAGACAATCAACTAAATTCAAGCCATCTACACAGGGCTTACCTCAGAATCAATACGATCAAAATCAGAACCTACCACAGCCGTTCCGTAATCGACCAAATTGGCAGGCCGTGAGAAGACCCAACAGTGGTACGGCAAAATACACTGGGCTAAAACATCAGAGAATTAATCACATTTCTCAAGATGAGTCCGGATGTGGTCAAGACTACCATCAAATGGCAGAAACTGAAGCAGACGATATTGTAATCGATGCTGGGGATGAATTTGACCAGATTAATTTTTTAGGCACAACTCCCTGCTACCATTTATAGAAAGGGAAAATCATAAAATTGCTTATTGATACGGGGGCTTCGAAGAATTATATCAAACCTATAAAAGGTTTAAAAGGTTTATTCCTGTAGCCAACCCGTTCATAGTGAAATCTATTCATGGTTTCACAGCAATTAAGGAAAAATGTACCATAAATATTGTTTAAACCAATAGTAATTTTTTTATCTTACCACCACTATCAACGTTTGATGGTATAATTGGCCTGGATCTATTAACACAGACAGGTGCAACGTTGAATTTTGAAAGTAGGGAACTTAAAACTACAGTTGGGATCGAAAAGATCCAATTTTTAAAATGCGTAAATGTAAATTTTACACAAGTTGGAGACATGAAAATACCTTAAATCGTTGGGGAAAAATTTAAGGAAGTGATAAAAAAATTTTCGGGTGCTTTTGCAAACCCCAAAGAATCACTTCGATATAATACGAATATTGTAGCTACCATTAGAACAAATTCTAGTGATCCCGTTTATACAAAACTATACCCATATCCCATGGGTGTAGCAGATTTTGTTAACAATGAAGTAAAAGAACTTCTGCATAACGGCATAATACGGCCTTCCAGATCACCCAACAATAATCCCGTTTGGGTTGTTGATAAAAAGGGCAAGGATGAATACGGTAATTCTAAAAAACGATTAGTTATAGACTTCAGGAAACTGAACAGCATTACGATCGATGACAAATACCCATTACCCCAAATACCCGTCATTCTCTCACATCTTGGCTAAGCAAGGTTTTTTACGACACTTGACCTTAAATCAGGTTTCCATCAAATAACTCTATCTGAACAAGATCGCGAAAAAACTGCATTCTCAGTTGGAAATGGAAAATATGAATTTTGCCGTCTTCCTTTTGGTCTGAAGAATGTCCCAAGCATTTTCCAAAGGAACATCGACGATGTCCTGAGAGAGCAAATTGGAAAGTCATGCTATGTTTACGTCGACGACGTCATTATTTTCTCTGAAACCGAAGAAGACCATGTGAAACATATTGAGTGGGTACTGGAGAGATTATACGGGGCCAATATGAGAATTTCTCTGGAAAAATCACATTTCTTTCGGGAATGTGTCGAATACCTCGGTTTTTTTGTGTCCAGAAATGGCATCAGAACGAGCCCGGAAAAAGTAAAGGCCATCCTTAATTATGAAACACCTTCTACACTCTTCAACGTAAGGTCGTTTCTAGGATTGGCAAGTTATTACAGATGCTTTATTAAAGATTTCGCATCTATCGCCAAGCCGCTAACAGATATTCTAAAGGGCGAAAACGGCAAGATTAGTGCTTCTCAATCAAAAAGGGGTGAAAATAAATTTTAATGAAGAGCAAATGCAGATCTTCAAAAAATTAAAGGAAATCCTTGCTTCTGAAGAAGTTATGCGTCTTTATCCTGACTTCAAAAAACCTTTTGATCTTCCAACAGGCGCCTCTTCATTGGGTCTGGGAGCAGTTCTCTCACAAGGGGGGAGGCCAATCACAATGATTTCCAGAACCCTTAACGATAAAGAGCAAAACTATGCCACTAATGAGCGAGATCTCTTAACTACTGTTTGGGCTCTTCAAAAATTGAGGAACTTTTTATATGGAGTAAGATATTTAAATATTTACACAGACCACCAACCACTTACATTTTCAGTCTCTGATAGAAACCCGAACGCTAAGATAAAACGGTGGGCAGCATTTGTTGACGAACATAATGCCAAAATTATTTATAAACCTGGAAAGGAGAATTATGTGGCGGACGCCCTTTCACGACAGAACATCCATACTCCGAATATAGAATCTATGGGCAACGAGAAACATTTCGAGCCTCAATCTTTGAATACTTTGGAAGAGGATAATCACTCAGATCTAGCAACGGTACACAGCAAAATATCTTTGACCTATACCATTGAGTCTACAGAAAAACCGGTCAATTGCTTTAGGAACCAAATTGTCCTCCGGGAGGCAAATTTCCTACTTAAAAGAAATTTTATTGTCTTTACTAAGAAGACTCGATATATGCTTGACTTCACAAGCAGGGAAACATTGCTAAACGAAGTAAAATCAGTGATCAATCCAAATGTCGTAAATGCAATACATTGAGATCTGCCAACTTTAGCCTGTATTCAGCATGAATTGGTTAGATACTTTCCCGCTACTAAATTTTGGCACTGCAAAAATTTTGTCCAGGACATTTTTGATAAAAATGAACAGAGGGAAATTATTGCCATCGAACATAACCGTGCCCATAGGGCAGCTCAGGAAAATGTTAAGCAGATACTTTCTGATTATTATTTTCCAAAAATGGCAAAGTTGGCAAATGAAATTGCTGCAAATTGTAAAATCTGTTCGAGGGCTAAATACGACAGACACCCTATGAAACATGAGCTTGGGGTAACCCCAACACCATCTTACGTAGGCGAAATGCTTCATATCGATGTATTATCAACAGATAAAAAATTTTTTCTTACATGCATCGATAAATTTTCAAAGTTTGCGGTTGTTCAACATATTCCATCTCGTACAATAATAGATTTAAAAGGCCCGATTATACAACTAATCAATCTTTTTCCACACACGGAAAATATTTACTATGACAACGAACCTTCACTAAAATCTGAGACTATTATGTAGTCGGCACTGCAAAAATTTTGTCCAGGACATTTTTGATAAAAATGAACAGAGGGAAATTATTGCCATCGAACATAACCGTGCCCATAGGGCAGCTCAGGAAAATGTTAAGCAGATACTTTCTGATTATTATTTTCCAAAAATGGCAAAGTTGGCAAATGAAATTGCTGCAAATTGTAAAATCTGTTCGAGGGCTAAATACGACAGACACCCTATGAAACATGAGCTTGGGGTAACCCCAACACCATCTTACGTAGGCGAAATGCTTCATATCGATGTATTATCAACAGATAAAAAATTTTTTCTTACATGCATCGATAAATTTTCAAAGTTTGCGGTTGTTCAACATATTCCATCTCGTACAATAATAGATTTAAAAGGCCCGATTATACAACTAATGAATCTTTTTCCACACACGGAAAATATTTACTATGACAACGAACCTTCACTAAAATCTGAGACTATTATGTAGTCGGCACTGCAAAAATTTTGTCCAGGACATTTTTGATAAAAATGAACAGAGGGAAATTTTTGCCATCGAACATAACCGTGCCCATAGGGCAGCTCAGGAAAATGTTAAGCAGATACTTTCTGATTATTATTTTCAAAAATGGCAAAGTTGGCAAATGAAATTGCTGCAAATTGTAAAATCTGTTCGAGGGCTAAATACGACAGACACCCTATGAAACATGAGCTTGGGGTAACCCCAACACCATCTTACGTAGGCGAAATGCTTCATATCGATGTATTATCAACAGATAAAAAATTTTTTCTTACATGCATCGATAAATTTTCAAAGTTTGCGGTTGTTCAACATATTCCATCTCGTACAATAATAGATTTAAAAGGCCCGATTATACAACTAATGAATCTTTTTCCACACACGGAAAATATTTACTATGACAACGAACCTTCACTAAAATCTGAGACTATTATGTCCCTGTTACGGGATCAATTTAATGTTAAAGTGGAAAACGCTGCTCCCCTTCATAGCACATCAAATGGACAAGTCGAGCGCTTTCATAGCACACTTTCTGAAATAGCTAGATGCCTCAAATTAGAAAAGAAAATGGAAAGCACAGTTGACCTTATTTTACTAGCAACCATAAAATATAATCGGACTATTCACTCAATAACCAACAATCGACCGATAGATATTTTCCAATTCTCCTCATCCGAATTAAGGGAGGAAATTAAAGAAAAAATTTCAAAAGCTCAACAGACCGTACTAAATAGAAACAATGCCTCCAGGCAAAATAGAACATTTGAAGTTGGTGAGTCCGTACTAGTGAAAAACAACAAAAGGCTAGGAAACAAATTGATCCCGTTATACTCTAAAGAAACAATAGAAACCGATCTAGGAACTACGGTTCTTATTAGAGGGAGGGTGGTCCACAAGAACAACATAAGATAATTCAAAATTTGTATAATCCGATTATAATTAACAATTCTTTTAAACAAATTTTAGGACTTTGATGATGTTGCTTATCAGACCCCTTACCACAAAATTAATTGACTATTCTGGCTCCGACTACATACCGATTGAAGATGGGGATGTTATAATTTGGCCGGACTTTGACTACTTACGACATACATCAAATCTGACAATATATTTGGAAATTGCGGACGAAACCGAAAAACTTATGGAACATTTCCCCTCCTCGCATATGGTGAAAATACTCGAGTCTGATATTAAGCGAATACGCTCCCTCCTACAATCATTGTATGTTCACCACAGACACGCGAGAAGTATTAACATCTTGGGAACAGCACTAAAATAATAGCGGGGACTGCCGATTTTGACGACTTTGAGGAACAGAAATTTCGACAGAACCAACTTATAAATTCAATTAACAAACAAGTTTCAATCAACTCTAAAACACAGGATCAGATAAATAAGTTAACAGATATTGTCAACAAAATTATTGGAAATGCTAAACCTGAACAAATTCATACAGGGTATTTATACGAAATACTACTTGCTCGAAACAGAATTACAATTGCGGAAATCGAAACATTAATGCTATTAATCACTCTTGTAAAAGCAGATGTAATTAATCCTACGCTATTAGATTCCGATGATGTAAATGAATTATTACAAATAAGTTCAACAAATACAACTGTAACAGACTTGCTAGAAGTATCATTTATTAAGGTCCTACTGTATAATGAGATGTTGCATTTTCTTATCAAATATCCCAAGCCCAAATTAGTATTAGTAATTGTGGAAATCGTATAATTGCAATAGGAAACTGTACCTCAACGCTAACTTCATCATTTTGTCAAGAATATTCTCAACCAACTTGTTCTCAACAGCTTCATTCGGGTACTATAGCACACTGCAGCACAAGACCAAGTCATCTTGAACCATTGGAGATTGTCGATGATGGCGTCATGATAATAAACGACAACAGAGCCACTATAAAAAATCCAGAAGGAACCGTAACAATAATTACCGGTACATATTTGATTACGTTTGAAGATGAAATCAGTATTAATGACTCTATATACAAAAACCAGAAGATGGTACTGAAGATGGTACCGACGTCGGCTATATCTACTATAGTTAATATCACAAGTCATCAAGAGATATTGAGCCTGCCGTATCTTCAAAGATTTTGAAAACTTACAACACATCGATGTCGTGAAGAACAGGACAATAACCGGTCCAGCGCTCTCTGGACTTATAAGAATTATTTTAATCATCAGTCTTTATATTTCATTCAAATTGTGTCGAAGACGAACAGTAAAACGCGATATTATTGAAGCTGTCATTGATTGCTACAAAAGACCCGAGTACGGCCCTTACTTAAGTAGGGGAGGAGTTAACACAATCTCCATTGTCCCACCCTAATACTTTGGTCAAACGATGGCGAACTATAATAATTGTTCGTCCAACATATTGCAATGCAACACTCCACACGAGGCACAGTGTCAGCAATTATATTCATCATCATTGCTTAGCCAACACCAAACATACGAGCATTTATTCAACGTATTGCAATATAATACTCCACAAAAAGGCGCAGAGTCAGCAGTAGAAAACAATAATTATAAGTTTATTCATAGCTTTAAGTATCGTAATAAGTTAGTTTGATAAGAGAACTGGAATAAAGAAGGTGTAACAACACCATACAAATACCCAAAATACTTAACTTATATATATATATATATATATATATATATATATATATATATATATATATATATATATATATATATATATATATATATATATATATATATATATATATATATATATATATAACTTTTATATTTTAAAAAACTTTTTTATATTTTCCGCACTGTATAAAAAACTTTTCATTTCTTTTCAAATCACCCAAGCTATTTATCTGAGCCGAGAAGATCATTTGGGCTATAGACGGCTTAAGGTTACCTCTCATTATTTCCACTATCTCGTGCTCCCTGTAGGGCGACTTTTGCTGTGTCCGTAGCCGCAGCACGTCATTATAAAATTCTTCAAAATTCTCTTATGGTAGTTGACGCCGATTTAAAATTTTCAAATCTATCGTATTGGAAGAATATCTCCTGGTCGGTCAGCCGCCAGGAGCACTGTTTCTGTGTTGATAGTGAAGGTAAAATTGTGATTTGGTTGTAGTTTATGTGAACGCTTTTTGTTTTGGACTTTTGATTGACATGTTTCAGGTTCCTTTTTACCCAATTTAATTTTTTTTTTGCAAGTCCGGTATGATTATTATTTTTTTTTTTTTTTTTTTTTTGTTCAAACGAAAACGTCTGAAAAGTGGCAGAACCAACCCCCAATCCGACGAGCCATAGCCGCGCTATACGCTAGCAACGCCACTTAAGGTCAGACACAGCTATTTTCGTGGAACACTGTTGCTACAAAATGGCGCCCAGAACGTGGGGCCTGAGACATGTCGTTAGTTTTTAATAATTGTTATTCGTAGTGTATAAATGTTTTTACCGTGAATCTTTAATGAGTCCCGTCTAGGTTTAATTAAGAGTCCCTGATGCGTTGCTTTTTTATATTTTAGCAAAGTTAAAGTTTCAGATATCTTAAAGTTTTATCGTTGAAGAAATTCGTCTGGTTTATCAGTTCTCATTTGTAGAGACCCGTCCAAGCAGCCTATAAGAAGGCAGGTGACGCGCTGCTATGCAAATATGAATTGCTAGTCTCAAACGAATTTGTTTTTTAGATGTTAGTTTCTGTCCGTCTATATTTAATTTCAGTACCCAGACTTACCTAGAGTTTCAATCGGTCCTGCGACAATTCTGGCTTCCGGCCATGGATCGTATTGTCATGGAATCTCTTAAGGGATGTCCGAGTAAGCCGGTTTTTCCCTATATTATATTTTTCTCAGTTCATTTTTAGTTTTAAAGTCAACAGTTTTGCCAGTGTAACTCACCAAATCCCTGTAAAATTGAAACATTTTAAAATTTATACAGCAGCAGTTTATTTGATCTTGACTTACCATTTAGAATTTTTCCCAGTTTTTTCATCAAAGTTATTCTGCCGGAGAGTAGAATTTGTATGCCGTGCCGACTAACCTGTAAAAGTGAAAAGTTTAAATTAAATTAGAAAGAACTGAATTACATTGAATTGAGTTTTTTAGTTTAATTATTACAATTGTTTTTATTATTTTTATCTCTAATTAGATACACGGTTGATAAGTTTCGAGCAAAATTTTCTGACTAATTACTAATTTTATTATATCAAGTAGCAATATGCCTCTTACTAGAGCTGCGATTGAAGGTTTGGCAGGTAGACCGATTCTAGGGCAAAATGTGGTGGTAACCACTACCGAAGCTTCAGCCGTAAGCAGTGTTGTTACCGCTGTTCACAGCACTCCTTCTAACGCACAACAGGTTACAACTGCCGCGCATAGTAGTCCCATTGCTTCTCATATTGCACATATAGCACATGGGGACGTCCCAGCTCACGGTATTTCAGTCACAACATCAATGTCCAGTTCATCGGCATCGCCACCAGTTCCCTTAAGCATGCAAGAGGCCGAACGTCTTTTTGTTCACATGGAAGCGTTGCATCACCAAATTATAGTGTCCTGACCGGGTTGCAGCAACTACCGAATAGGCCGATTGTTTCGTCAGCAGAACCCGCAGTCAGCGCAGGGATCCGGGAAATTATTAATTCTGCCATCGCCCTGTCCCAATGGCAATATCGTCAACAGGAAGAAGAAAGATTGAGAGTTCTGATACCTCGAATTGCTGAAGCGACCAAGCGTTCGTTGTTGGGGGACAATAATGCGACTAATCAGCTACTTACACAAGCCGGTTTGACGATGCCAGCAACGGCACCACTTGCACCAGCCCGGACATCCCTGGAGTCAGTCATTCTGTCCTCACATGCATTGGCGTCAGGCTTAACGTCTCAGCAGCCTAATTTAGCAAGGGATTACCCACTACCATATCCGGACAATAAATCCACCAACGATTCACGATCCTAGACCCTTGTCCCTTGGTCCTTTTAACCAACCGCCACCAGGGTTCACATCAAGTGGTGCACCAGTACAACCACCAACCAGCTTATCGGTACCACCACCAGTCACCGGAGTCCAAACTCACACAATAAGGTCGACCGAGAGGTTGTCTTAACAGAGCCACACGAGACACATACTAGTCAACAACCAAGCAGTATTACCTCAAATGTCTCGTGGCGTTTTAATTTGGCGAAATGGGGAGTATATTTTGATGTTAATATCTTTTGTTGGCGCAATACCATAGATTTGAAAATTTTAAATCGGCGTCAACTACCATAAGAGAATTTTGAAGAATTTTATAATGACGTGCTGCGGCTACGGACACAGCAAAAGTCGCCCTACAGGGAGCACGAGATAGTGGAAATAATGACAGGTAACCTTAAGCCGTCTATAGCCCAAATGATTTTCTCGGTTCAGATAAATAGCTTGGGTGTTTTTTATAGGCAGGTGAAGAAAGCCGAAAATCTTGTATGGACCCAAAGATAGCAACGATACAACACACCGCAGAAAGTGCATGAGCTTGAATGCAGATGGAAGAGGAACCCCGAGGTAAAATTGAAGTTGATGCCGTGACCATGACATCCAAGTATAAATGTTTGAACTGCGGTGTTGTGGGTCAAAGGGTGGATGGAGTTCCGGGAGCCTCGAAAGATTTTCTGCTATAGGTGTGGCCAAGAAGGTGTTACAGTCCCCGATTGTCCGAAGTGTCAGGGAAACCGGTCCAGCAACCCACCTCAGTCTGGGCAGGTGGGGTCAACCCCAGTTTAAGCCCAGAGCAGAGTAGTAGAAGTTCTAGTACTAAAGTTTCGATTTTAAAGAATGTAGAGCGAGAAAATTTCAAGTCAGAAGTAAAACCGAGACTGAGAGAGTTGAAACCTCTTCATATCTGAATTAGAGAATATAGCGAGGCGAGAAAAAGAATTTTTGTTCAAGTTTCCAATAAAATTAAAAAGGCTAGAGAGCGATGTAAGAGGAGAAGATGCATTCGGCAGGAAATAGCCTCGACTACCATATTTGAAGCGGAAGATAATCGTTTAGACACAAAACTGCATATCAATGGTGAAGAGATAGAGGGATTATTAGATAGTGGGGCCACCGTCTCCTGTCTGGGGAAAAATTGCATTAGCTTAGACAGAGGGATTGGATATTAATAATTTCCATTCTCTTATTAAAACAGCTGATGGAAGCCCACATAAAAAAGTTGGCAGGGTGACGACTATGGTCAAATTTAGGAAGCAGGAGCAGTCTATAGTCCTTTATCTTGTTCCTTCTCTAAGCCGTGAGTTGTTTCTGGGGGTAGCTTTCATGAAACGTTTTCAAATGTTTGCTCCGGTGGACGGTTTGTCCCTCCAGGAAGTGAGTCTCTGTGGTGAGCCTGAGATTAGTGATGTTAACAGCCATTCTTTGTCCGAGGAGCAAAGAGTTCGTGTGCATCTAGTGAAGGACAAATTTCCTTGCTTTCCCAAGTATGGCTTGGGAAAGACTAAAGCTGAGGTCCATTCCATCGACACTCGCGATGCAGCCCCGGTGAAAAATAGGCATTATCCCGTTTCCCCGGCTGTGCAGAAGCTTATGCATGCGGAATTGGATAGGATGCTAGACCTAGGTGTGATTGAACAGAGCGAAAGTCCATGGAGTCATCCGGTTACTCTAGTCCGAAAGGGTGAAGAGAACCGTTTGTGCCTGGACGTTCGCAAACTTAATGCACCGACGGTCAAGGACGCCTATCCATTGCCGCATATAGAAGGTTTACTCAGTCGGCTGGGGGATACCTATTTAATTTCTAGTGTCGACCTGAAAGATGCGTTCTGGCAAATTCCAACGGATCCTTCCAGTAGAGAGAAAGCTGCATTCACAGTGCGTGGACGACCGCTCTACCATTTTACCGTCATGCCCTTTTTTGTGCAATGCAGCCCAAAGGTTATGGCGTTTAATGCATAAAGTGATCCCTGGCGCTCTACGTGATATGGTGTTCTCTACTTGGATGATCTTTTGGTTGTTTCGCCAGACTTCGACACTCACCTGGGTTTGTTAGAGCAGGTGGCAGGTTGTTTGGCTAAAGCAGGATTCATAATAAATTTAACCAAGTTCTGCTTCAAAGATCTTAGATAGTGGGTCACATTGTTGGAGGTGGCAAAGTTAAAACTGATTCGGCAAAGGTGGAAACAACAGTGAAGTTTACATACCCGAATACAAGAAAGCAGGTGAGGAGTTTCATGGGTACGGCAGGGTGGTATCGAAGGTTCATTGCCGACTTTGCCACTATTGCGGCTCCCATCTTCGAGACCCTCAAGAAAGGAAAACGAACACTGAGAGGGAGTGTCTGGCAGTGGTGATGGGCATCGAAAAATTCAGGCCATATATAGAATTGATGCTTTTCACAGTTATAACTGACCATAGCAATTAAAATGGCTGATGTCACATCGAGATCTGAGCAGAAGGTTAGCTAGATGGAGCCTACAGTTGCAGGCATATTCTTTTGAGATAGAGCACCGTAAAGGAACCCAGAACATAGTACCTGATACTTTGTCAAGGTATGATATGGAGGACATTTCTCTAGATGTGAAGGCCTTAATCGATCTTGATTCCTTAGCTTTTAGAGCAGATGATTACTTAGCCTTCATAGAAGCCATTGAAAATAATTCTTCACAACTTCCCGATCTAAAAGTTGATGATGGTTTGGTATATAAACTCATTTCTACGACGTATTTCCCCATAATGAAGATTTCGCCTGGAAGTTATGGGTACCAAGCGAATTGACCCAGCAAATCATTGAAAGAGCACACTTTCCACCACAAATCTCTCATGGAGGTTACCACTAGACTCTTTTTAGGATGAAAGAGTACTTTTTCTGGCCAAATATGAATTCTCAAGGTAGAAATTTTGTACAAAATTGTGATATTTCTAAAAAGAGACAAAACCAGCCAATTCGACCCTTCGTCCATCGCCTTTTCAACGAATTTATGCAGACTTCTTAGGTCCTTATCCCAGAACCAAAACGGGAAAGTTTTATTTTCATTGTGGTAGACAACCTTTCAAAATACTTTTTGCTAAAAGCCATGGCCAAAGCAAATTCGAGAAATATTGTAAAGTTTTTAATCAGTGAAGTATTTCATAAATTTGGAACCCCAGAAGTAATAGTGTCTGATAATGGGAAATAATTTATTAGCAAAGAATTTTCACACATGATTAAATTTTTTGGTATAAACCACACTAAAATTGCTTTTCACTCACCGCAAGCAAATGCCTCGGAGAGGGTAAATCAGTCCATTTTATCAGCGATTCGAATATATCTGGGAGAAGATCACAAAGAATGGGATCAAAATTTATCAGAAATAGAATAGTCTCTGCGATCTTCTGTACATAGTTCCATCACGGTCAATATGATAATTCATGCCAGTCTTTATAAATTAGCCAGGAAACTTAAACTTCTTAATGACCCCGAGACGACACTCATTCCAAAATTCGGTAAAACAGAATCTTATTCGAGAAAAGATAAGAGATAGTCTGCACCCGGCGTACTTGAGATGTGAAAAATCTTATAATCTTTGAAATCATCAGGTAAAGTTCATCCCAGGACAAGAAGTGTTTCTAAGAAGTTTCAGGCAGAGTGGTTTTAAAAATAATTATAATGCTAAACTTGATAAAAAAAATGTTTCATGTTTCGCATTGTTAGCCAGTTGGGAAATTGGGTTGAGTTGGGTCTTAAAGGACATCCCATTGGCATTTTTCACGCTAAATATTTGAAGCAATAAATGCCAATGTTTTGATGAATTAAATTCATGTAATTATTTTTTTCTCTTAGCGTATATATAGCAACCGAAGTCTAAAGCATATTTATATGAGAATAGCATGTTTTTTTTTTTTTGGAAATCAGAAATAGAATAGTCTCTGCGATCTTCTGTACATAGTTCCATCACGGTCAATATGATAATTCATGCCAGTCTTTATAAATTAGCCAGGAAACTTAAACTTCTTAATGACCCCGAGACGACACTCATTCCAAAATTCGGTAAAACAGAATCTTATTCGAGAAAAGATAAGAGATAATCTGCACCAGGCGTACTTGAGATGTGAAAAATCTTATAATCTTTGAAATCATCAGGTAAAGTTCATCCCAGGACAAGAAGTGTTTCTAAGAAGTTTCAGGCAGAGTGGTTTTAAAAATAATTATAATGCTAAACTTGATAAAAAAAAATGTTTCATGTTTCGCATTGTTAGCCAGTTGGGAAATTGGGTTGAGTTGGGTCTTAAAGGACATCCCATTGGCATTTTTCACGCTAAATATTTGAAGCAATAAATGCCAATGTTTTGATGAATTAAATTCATGTAATTATTTTTTTCTCTTAGCGTATATATAGCGACCGAAGTCTAAAGCATATTTATATGAGAATAGCATGTTTTTTTTTTTTTGGTTTAGCTAATTTAAGTTAAATTTTTAAATAAAGCAGAGATGTTAGAATGAAATATTCAAACATTTAGAATGAAACCCTTAATTTTAACTTATCTTAGGATACCCTAATTTTAAAATTTTCAAAAACTAGCCTGAACTTTACCAAGAGTTGCGGAAGATCCCGTTAGATATAGTTGACATACTCGTAGTGCCTGATTTTAAAAACAAAAACATTTTTATTAGGACTATTTAAGGTATGATATTAAGAGGACTAACCAGAATTACTACTTGTCCCTTTAGTATTCCCGAAATTTTACAAGCTGTAGGACAGCTCACTGAAGAGAGTGATGAGTGACCCATTTCTCCAAGAGAGTAAAAGAGAGAGTAAATAAGAATTAGTGAAATATCATTATGTGGGATTATTGGTAAAATAAAAAAATGAATAAAAATGAACAATATAAAAATGATATTAGAGGTGAAATGTCAATCTCTAGCCATAGTTACAAAGTTTTTTTAGCTAAATTTTGGTGATAAAATATAATATTTATGTTTATAAGAACATAGAGTTCTTATAATTTTTCTCAATTTTTCAGAGCAAAATTACAAAAACTATGAAATTGAATTAAAACTACATCTTACGTTTAGTTTTGAAACTCCGTCAGTTGGCCCGCTATAAGTTTCGGCTAGAATATCTGATGATGTTACAGTCCGTAACCCTGTTTTATTTTTTTTTCATTCGAACAGGCGTCCAATCTTCTAGACTCTAACAGCAGATGTCAAAATTGCGAAGTCAGAGTACAAATTAAAGCACTCTGGGTTTACCGACTCTAGATGATGTCTGCGCATACGGAGCAGTCACCTGGTGACTGTCTTTGACCATTAGTGCAATTCCCCTTTCGCGGTGAGGCAGTAGCCGTTCGCTCTTTGGCACGGGTGCTATGTTGTACACGAGGTCGCAGATCCGTCCTTTACTCGACTTACGACACATTGTATCCGACATTCTGACAAAAGCTGAAGGTCTGGTCGATGGTACACCTGCTAGAGAAAAAGGAGAACAGGATTACTCGAACTTACCACCAATGTAAATTTCCTGTTTTTGCAGGACACGCAAATTTCATAGCTAATGAATGTCTGCAAAGATAAAAAAGCAACTTATTAATATTTTTATAAAATTTTCAGCATTTCTATATCTACTTACCTTTTGTGAATTAAATATCCAATTTAAGTAAATTCTTTAGTCGTCCTTTTGAACATTGAGATCATCGAAAAATTTTTCTTGTATCCATAGGAGGCCACTCGCCTAGACACCAACAGCAAGGGTCAGAATGAATTCGTTGGATTACGAACGGAAGCATCCCAGATTTACCGACTCTAACAATATGTCTACGATTCTTGAGCAGTCACGTTGTGACTGTCCTTGACCATTTGTGCACTCTTCCTTTATCTTCCCATACGCAACTATGGCACAAGGCAGAAGAGTGTTGTACACAAGGTCGCAGAGCTGTCAGTCATCGATTTATGACGTTAGAGTCTTGAAGCGGGAAGATACGATCAAACACATCTAAATGCATTTGAAATGATGTTGTATCCAACAATCTGACCAAAGTGTGGACCTAGTTGAGGGTACCCCCACAGCAAAATAAGAAACACAAGAGGACAACAACGGCGACAACATCATCAGCGGAGAGGATACCCACAACATAAAATGGAGTCTCTATTTATACAATTGTAAGATAGTAAATATTGAATAATACATTTATTATTAATCGAGTGTTTGGAAAAATGTGTATGATAAATATTATATAGTGAATCATAAAGATCTTAATAAGAAGTGAGTGGCTGCTAGCAAAAATTGGTTTCGATAATATTTAAAATTAATTCCGCTTGTTTTTTTTCGAAATTCGTGAAATTTTTTTTGAAAAAAAAAAGCATGTTCATTTTTTTCTGATATTAATGAATAATCGCGATTTTGACCAAGAAGTAGAATTTATAATAGATTCCTTCAATCAAATTCCTGTAGACAAAAGATCTGACAATAATAATATAATGGCAACTACCGCAGAAGGCATACGTGTGCTTGTTGACTCTGCCATTTCGGCGGCTTTGAAAGTTCAAGGACAGCAATTTGAAAAATCAGTGATCAATCCAAATGTCGTAAATGCAATACATTGAGATCTGCCAACTTTAGCCTGTATTCAGCATGAATTGGTTAGATACTTTCCCGCTACTAAATTTTGGCACTGCAAAAATTTTGTCCAGGACATTTTTGATAAAAATGAACAGAGGGAAATTATTGCCATCGAACATAACCGTGCCCATAGGGCAGCTCAGGAAAATGTTAAGCAGATACTTTCTGATTATTATTTTCCAAAAATGGCAAAGTTGGCAAATGAAATTGCTGCAAATTGTAAAATCTGTTCGAGGGCTAAATACGACAGACACCCTATGAAACATGAGCTTGGGGTAACCCCAACACCATCTTACGTAGGCGAAATGCTTCATATCGATGTATTATCAACAGATAAAAATTTTTTTCTTACATGCATCGATAAATTTTCAAAGTTTGCGGTTGTTCAACATATTCCATCTCGTACAATAATAGATTTAAAAGGCCCGATTATACAACTAATGAATCTTTTTCCACACACGGAAAATATTTACTATGACAACGAACCTTCACTAAAATCTGAGACTATTATGTCCCTGTTACGGGATCAATTTAATGTTAAAGTGGAAAACGCTGCTCCCCTTCATAGCACATCAAATGGACAAGTCGAGCGCTTTCATAGCACACTTTCTGAAATAGCTAGATGCCTCAAATTAGAAAAGAAAATGGAAAGCACAGTTGACCTTATTTTACTAGCAACCATAAAATATAATCGGACTATTCACTCAATAACCAACAATCGACCGATAGATATTTTCCAATTCTCCTCATCCGAATTAAGGGAGGAAATTAAAGAAAAAATTTCAAAAGCTCAACAGACCGTACTAAATAGAAACAATGCCTCCAGGCAAAATAGAACATTTGAAGTTGGTGAGTCCGTACTAGTGAAAAACAACAAAAGGCTAGGAAACAAACTGATCCCGTTATACTCTAAAGAAACAATAGAAACCGATCTAGGAACTACGGTTCTTATTAGAGGGAGGGTGGTCCACAAGAACAACATAAGATAATTCAAAATTTGTATAATCCGATTATAATTAACAATTCTTTTAAACAGATTTTAGGACTTTGATGATGTTGCTTATCAGACCCCTTACCACAAAATTAATTGACTATTCTGGCTCCGACTACATACCGATTGAAGATGGGGATGTTATAATTTGGCCGGACTTTGACTACTTACGACATACATCAAATCTGACAATATATTTGGAAATTGCGGACGAAACCGAAAAACTTATGGAACATTTCCCCTCCTCGCATATGGTGAAAATACTCGAGTCTGATATTAAGCGAATACGCTCCCTCCTACAATCATTGTATGTTCACCACAGACACGCGAGAAGTATTAACATCTTGGGAACAGCACTAAAAATAATAGCGGGGACTGCCGATTTTGACGACTTTGAGGAACAGAAATTTCGACAGAATCAACTTATAAATTCAATTAACAAACAAGTTTCAATCAACTCTAAAACACAGGATCAGATAAATAAGTTAACAGATATTGTCAACAAAATTATTGGAAATGCTAAACCTGAACAAATTCATACAGGGTATTTATACGAAATACTACTTGCTCGAAACAGAATTACAATTGCGGAAATCGAAACATTAATGCTATTAATCACTCTTGTAAAAGCAGATGTAATTAATCCTACGCTATTAGATTCCGATGATGTAAATGAATTATTACAAATAAGTTCAACAAATACAACTGTAACAGACTTGCTAGAAGTATCATTTATTAAGGTCCTACTGTATAATGAGATGTTGCATTTTCTTATCAAATATCCCAAGCCCAAATTAGTATTAGTAATTGTGGAAATCGTATAATTGCAATAGGAAACTGTACCTCAACGCTAACTTCATCATTTTGTCAAGAATATTCTCAACCAACTTGTTCTCAACAGCTTCATTCGGGTACTATAGCACACTGCAGCACAAGACCAAGTCATCTTGAACCATTGGAGATTGTCGATGATGGCGTCATGATAATAAACGACAACAGAGCCACTATAAAAAATCCAGAAGGAACCGTAACAATAATTACCGGTACATATTTGATTACGTTTGAAGATGAAATCAGTATTAATGACTCCATATACAAAAACCAGAAGATGGTACTGAAGATGGTACCGACGTCGGCTATATCTACTATAGTTAATATCACAAGTCATCAAGAGATATTGAGCCTGCCGTATCTTCAAAGATTTTGAAAACTTACAACACATCGATGTCGTGAAGAACAGGACAATAACCGGTCCAGCGCTCTCTGGACTTATAAGAATTATTTTAATCATCAGTCTTTATATTTCATTCAAATTGTGTCGAAGACGAACAGTAAAACGCGATATTATTGAAGCTGTCATTGATTGCTACAAAAGACCCGAGTACGGCCCTTACTTAAGTAGGGGAGGAGTTAACACAATCTCCATTGTCCCACCCTAATACTTTGGTCAAACGATGGCGAACTATAATAATTGTTCGTCCAACATATTGCAATGCAACACTCCACACGAGGCACAGTGTCAGCAATTATATTCATCATCATTGCTTAGCCAACACCAAACATACGAGCATTTATTCAACGTATTGCAATATAATACTCCACAAAAAGGTTACCTCTCATTATTTCCACTATCTCGTGCTCCCTGTAGGGCGACTTTTGCTGTGTCCGTAGCCGCAGCACGTCATTATAAAATTCTTCAAAATTCTCTTATGGTAGTTGACGCCGATTTAAAATTTTCAAATCTATCGTATTGGAAGAATATCTCCTGGTCGGTCAGCCGCCAGGAGCACTGTTTCTGTGTTGATAGTGAAGGTAAAATTGTGATTTGGTTGTAGTTTATGTGAACGCTTTTTGTTTTGGACTTTTGATTGACATGTTTCAGGTTCCTTTTTACCCAATTTAATTTTTTTTTTGCAAGTCCGGTATTATTTTTATTTTTTTTTTTTTTTTTTTTTTTTGTTCAAACGAAAACGTCTGAAAAGTGGCAGAACCAACCCCCAATCCGACGAGCCATAGCCGCGCTATACGCTAGCAACGCCACTTAAGGTCAGACACAGCTATTTTCGTGGAACACTGTTGCTACAAAATGGCGCCCAGAACGTGGGGCCTGAGACATGTCGTTAGTTTTTAATAATTGTTATTCGTAGTGTATAAATGTTTTTACCGTGAATCTTTAATGAGTCCCGTCTAGGTTTAATTAAGAGTCCCTGATGCGTTGCTTTTTTATATTTTAGCAAAGTTAAAGTTTCAGATATCTTAAAGTTTTATCGTTGAAGAAATTCGTCTGGTTTATCAGTTCTCATTTGTAGAGACCCGTCCAAGCAGCCTATAAGAAGGCAGGTGACGCGCTGCTATGCAAATATGAATTGCTAGTCTCAAACGAATTTGTTTTTTAGATGTTAGTTTCTGTCCGTCTATATTTAATTTCAGTACCCAGACTTACCTAGAGTTTCAATCGGTCCTGCGACAATTCTGGCTTCCGGCCATGGATCGTATTGTCATGGAATCTCTTAAGGGATGTCCGAGTAAGCCGGTTTTTCCCTATATTATATTTTTCTCAGTTCATTTTTAGTTTTAAAGTCAACAGTTTTGCCAGTGTAACTCACCAAATCCCTGTAAAATTGAAACATTTTAAAATTTATACAGCAGCAGTTTATTTGATCTTGACTTACCATTTAGAATTTTTCCCAGTTTTTTCATCAAAGTTATTCTGCCGGAGAGTAGAATTTGTATGCCGTGCCGACTAACCTGTAAAAGTGAAAAGTTTAAATTAAATTAGAAAGAACTGAATTACATTGAATTGAGTTTTTTAGTTTAATTATTACAATTGTTTTTATTATTTTTATCTCTAATTAGATACACGGTTGATAAGTTTCGAGCAAAATTTTCTGACTAATTACTAATTTTATTATATCAAGTAGCAATATGCCTCTTACTAGAGCTGCGATTGAAGGTTTGGCAGGTAGACCGATTCTAGGGCAAAATGTGGTGGTAACCACTACCGAAGCTTCAGCCGTAAGCAGTGTTGTTACCGCTGTTCATAGCACTCCTTCTAACGCACAACAGGTTACAACTGCCGCGCATAGTAGTCCCATTGCTTCTCATATTGCACATATAGCACATGGGGACGTCCCAGCTCACGGTATTTCAGTCACAACATCAATGTCCACTTCATCGGCATCGCCACCAGTTCCCTTAAGCATGCAAGAGGCCGAACGTCTTTTTGTTCACATGGAAGCGTTGCATCACCAAATTATAGTGTCCTGACCGGGTTGCAGCAACTACCGAATAGGCCGATTGTTTCGTCAGCAGAACCCGCAGTCAGCGCAGGGATCCGGGAAATTATTAATTCTGCCATCGCCCTGTCCCAATGGCAATATCGTCAACAGGAAGAAGAAAGATTGAGAGTTCTGATACCTCGAATTGCTGAAGCGACCAAGCGTTCGTTGTTGGGGGACAATAATGCGACTAATCAGCTACTTACATAAGCCGGTTTGACGATGCCAGCAACGGCACCACTTGCACCAGCCCGGACATCCCTGGAGTCAGTCATTCTGTCCTCACATGCATTGGCGTCAGGCTTAACGTCTCAGCAGCCTAATTTAGCAAGGGATTACCCACTACCATATCCGGACAATAAATCCACCAACGATTCACGATCCTAGACCCTTGTCCCTTGGTCCTTTTAACCAACCGCCACCAGGGTTCACATCAAGTGGTGCACCAGTACAACCACCAACCAGCTTATCGGTACCACCACCAGTCACCGGAGTCCAAACTCACACAATAAGGTCGACCGAGAGGTTGTCTTGACAGAGCCACACGAGACACATACTAGTCAACAACCAAGCAGTATTACCTCAAATGTCTCCTGGCGTTTTAATTTGGCGAAATGGGGAGTATATTTTGATGTTAATATCTTTTGTTGGCGCAATACCATAGATTTGAAAATTTTAAATCGGCGTCAACTACCATAAGAGAATTTTGAAGAATTTTATAATGACGTGCTGCGGCTACGGACACAGCAAAAGTCGCCCTACAGGGAGCACGAGATAGTGGAAATAATGACAGGTAACCTTAAGCCGTCTATAGCCCAAATGATTTTCTCGGTTCAGATAAATAGCTTGGGTGTTTTTTATAGGCAGGTGAAGAAAGCCGAAAATCTTGTATGGACCCAAAGATAGCAACGATACAACACACCGCAGAAAGTGCATGAGCTTGAATGGCAGATGGAAGAGCAACCCCGAGGTAAAATTGAAGTTGATGCCGTGACCATGACATCCAAGTATAAATGTTTGAACTGCGGTGTTGTGGGTCAAAGGGTGGATGGAGTTCCGGGAGCCTCGAAAGATTTTCTGCTATAGGTGTGGCCAAGAAGGTGTTACAGTCCCCGATTGTCCGAAGTGTCAGGGAAACCGGTCCAGCAACCCACCTCAGTCTGGGCAGGTGGGGTCAACCCCAGTTTAAGCCCAGAGCAGAGTAGTAGAAGTTCTAGTACTAAAGTTTCGATTTTAAAGAATGTAGAGCGAGAAAATTTCAAGTCAGAAGTAAAACCGAGACTGAGAGAGTTGAAACCTCTTCATATCTGAATTAGAGAATATAGCGAGGCGAGAAAAAGAATTTTTGGTCAAGTTTCCAATAAAATTAAAAAGGCTAGAGAGCGATGTAAGAGGAGAAGATGCATTCGGCAGGAAATAGCCTCGACTACCATATTTGAAGCGGAAGATAGTCGTTTAGACACAAAACTGCATATCAATGGTGAAGAGATAGAGGGATTATTAGATAGTGGGGCCACCGTCTCCTGTCTGGGGAAAAATTGCATTAGCTTAGACAGAGGGATTGGATATTAATAATTTCCATTCTCTTATTAAAACAGCTGATGGAAGCTCACATAAAAAAGTTGGCAGGGTGACGACTATGGTCAAATTTAGGAAGCAGGAGCAGTCTATAGTCCTTTATCTTGTTCCTTCTCTAAGCCGTGAGTTGTTTCTGGGGGTAGCTTTCATGAAACGTTTTCAAATGTTTGCTCCGGTGGACGGTTTGTCCCTCCAGGAAGTGAGTCTCAGTGGTGAGCCTGAGATTAGTGATGTTAACAGCCATTCTTTGTCCGAGGAGCAAAGAGTTCGTGTGCATCTAGTGAAGGACAAATTTCCTTGCTTTCCCAAGTATGGCTTGGGAAAGACTAAAGCTGAGGTCCATTCCATCGACACTCGCGATGCAGCCCCGGTGAAAAATAGGCATTATCCCGTTTCCCCGGCTGTGCAGAAGCTTATGCATGCGGAATTGGATAGGATGCTAGACCTAGGTGTGATTGAACAGAGCGAAAGTCCATGGAGTCATCCGGTTACTCTAGTCCGAAAGGGTGAAGAGAACCGTTTGTGCCTGGACGTTCGCAAACTTAATGCACCGACGGTCAAGGACGCCTATCCATTGCCGCATATAGAAGGTTTACTCAGTCGGCTGGGGGATACCTATTTAATTTCTAGTGTCGACCTGAAAGATGCGTTCTGGCAAATTCCAACGGATCCTTCCAGTAGAGAGAAAGCTGCATTCACAGTGCGTGGACGACCGCTCTACCATTTTACCGTCATGCCCTTTTTTGTGCAATGCAGCCCAAAGGTTATGGCGTTTAATGCATAAAGTGATCCCTGGCGCACTACGTGATATGGTGTTCTCTACTTGGATGATCTTTTGGTTGTTTCGCCAGACTTCGACACTCACCTGGGTTTGTTAGAGCAGGTGGCAGGTTGTTTGGCTAAAGCAGGATTCATAATAAATTTAACCAAGTTCTGCTTCAAAGATCTTAGATAGTGGGTCACATTGTTGGAGGTGGCAAAGTTAAAACTGATTCGGCAAAGGTGGAAACAATAGTGAAGTTTACATACCCGAATACAAGAAAGCAGGTGAGGAGTTTCATGGGTACGGCAGGGTGGTATCGAAGGTTCATTGCCGACTTTGCCACTATTGCGGCTCCCATCTTCGAGACCCTCAAGAAAGGAAAACGAACACTGAGAGGGAGTGTCTGGCAGTGGTGATGGGCATCGAAAAATTCAGGCCATATATAGAATTGATGCTTTTCACAGTTATAACTGACCATAGCAATTAAAATGGCTGATGTCACATCGAGATCTGAGCAGAAGGTTAGCTAGATGGAGCCTACAGTTGCAGGCATATTCTTTTGAGATAGAGCACCGTAAAGGAACCCAGAACATAGTACCTGATACTTTGTCAAGGTATGATATGGAGGACATTTCTCTAGATGTGAAGGCCTTAATCGATCTTGATTCCTTAGCTTTTAGAGCAGATGATTACTTAGCCTTCATAGAAGCCATTGAAAATAATTCTTCACAACTTCCCGATCTAAAAGTTGATGATGGTTTGGTATATAAACTCATTTCTACGACGTATTTCCCCATAATGAAGATTTCGCCTGGAAGTTATGGGTACCAAGCGAATTGACCCAGCAAATCATTGAAAGAGCACACTTTCCACCACAAATCTCTCATGGAGGTTACCACTAGACTCTTTTTAGGATGAAAGAGTACTTTTTCTGGCCAAATATGAATTCTCAAGGTAGAAATTTTGTACAAAATTGTGATATTTCTAAAAAGAGACAAAACCAGCCAATTCGACCCTTCGTCCATCGCCTTTTCAACGAATTTATGCAGACTTCTTAGGTCCTTATCCCAGAACCAAAACGGGAAAGTTTTATTTTCATTGTGGTAGACAACCTTTCAAAATACTTTTTGCTAAAAGCCATGGCCAAAGCAAATTCGAGAAATATTGTAAAGTTTTTAATCAGTGAAGTATTTCATAAATTTGGAACCCCAGAAGTAATAGTGTCTGATAATGGGAAATAATTTATTAGCAAAGAATTTTCACACATGATTAAATTTTTTGGTATAAACCACACTAAAATTGCTTTTCACTCACCGCAAGCAAATGCCTCGGAGAGGGTAAATCAGTCCATTTTATCAGCGATTCGAATATATCTGGGAGAAGATCACAAAAAATGGGATCAAAATTTATCAGAAATAGAATAGTCTCTGCGATCTTCTGTACATAGTTCCATCACGGTCAATATGATAATTCATGCCAGTCTTTATAAATTAGCCAGGAAACTTAAACTTCTTAATGACCCCGAGACGACACTCATTCCAAAATTCGGTAAAACAGAATCTTATTCGAGAAAAGATAAGAGATAGTCTGCACCCGGCGTACTTGAGATGTGAAAAATCTTATAATCTTTGAAATCATCAGGTAAGGTTCATCCCAGGACAAGAAGTGTTTCTAAGAAGTTTCAGGCAGAGTGGTTTTAAAAATAATTATAATGCTAAACTTGATAAAAAAAATGTTTCATGTTTCGCATTGTTAGCCAGTTGGGAAATTGGGTTGAGTTGGGTCTTAAAGGACATCCCATTGGCATTTTTCACGCTAAATATTTGAAGCAATAAATGCCAATGTTTTGATGAATTAAATTCATGTAATTATTTTTTTCTCTTAGCGTATATAGCAACCGAAGTCTAAAGCATATTTATATGAGAATAGCATGTTTTTTTTTTTTGGAAATCAGAAATAGAATAGTCTCTGCGATCTTCTGTACATAGTTCCATCACGGCCAATATGATAATTCATGCCAGTCTTTATAAATTAGCCAGGAAACTTAAACTTCTTAATGACCCCGAGACGACACTCATTCCAAAATTCGGTAAAACAGAATCTTATTCGAGAAAAGATAAGAGATAATCTGCACCAGGCGTACTTGAGATGTGAAAAATCTTATAATCTTTGAAATCATCAGGTAAAGTTCATCCCAGGACAAGAAGTGTTTCTAAGAAGTTTCAGGCAGAGTGGTTTTAAAAATAATTATAATGCTAAACTTGATAAAAAAAATGTTTCATGTTTCGCATTGTTAGCCAGTTGGGAAATTGGGTTGAGTTGGGTCTTAAAGGACATCCCATTGGCATTTTTCACGCTAAATATTTGAAGCAATAAATGCCAATGTTTTGATGAATTAAATTCATGTAATTATTTTTTTCTCTTAGCGTATATATAGCGACCGAAGTCTAAAGCATATTTATATGAGAATAGCATGTTTTTTTTTTGGTTTAGCTAATTTAAGTTAAATTTTTAAATAAAGCAGAGATGTTAGAATGAAATATTCAAACATTTAGAATGAAACCCTTAATTTTAACTTATCTTAGGATACCCTAATTTTAAAATTTTCAAAAACTAGCCTGAACTTTACCAAGAGTTGCGGAAGATCCCGTTAGATATAGTTGACATACTCGTAGTGCCTGATTTTAAAAACAAAAAAATTTTTATTAGGACTATTTAAGGTATGATATTAAGAGGACTAACCAGAATTACTACTTGTCCCTTTAGTATTCCCGAAATTTTACAAGCTGTAGGACAGCTCACTGAAGAGAGTGATGAGTGACCCATTTCTCCAATTTCTTACTATAAAGTAAAAGAGAGAGTAAATAAGAATTAGTGAAATATCATTATGTGGGATTATTGGTAAAATAAAAAAATGAATAAAAATGAACAATATAAAAATGATATTAGAGGTGAAATGTCAATCTCTAGCCATAGTTACAAAGTTTTTTTAGCTAAATTTTGGTGATAAAATATAATATTTATGTTTATAAGAACATAGAGTTCTTATAATTTTTCTCAATTTTTCAGAGCAAAATTACAAAAACTATGAAATTGAATTAAAACTACATCTTACGTTTAGTTTTGAAACTCCGTCAGTTGGCCCGCTATAAGTTTCGGCTAGAATATCTGATGATGTTACAGTCCGTAACCCTGTTTTATTTTTTTTTTTTTTCATTCGAACAGGCGTCCAATCTTCTAGACTCTAACAGCAGATGTCAAAATTGCGAAGTCAGAGTACAAATTAAAGCACTCTGGGTTTACCGACTCTAGATGATGTCTGCGCATACGGAGCAGTCACCTGGTGACTGTCTTTGACCATTAGTGCAATTCCCCTTTCGCGGTGAGGCAGTAGCCGTTCGCTCTTTGGCACGGGTGCTATGTTGTACACGAGGTCGCAGATCCGTCCTTTACTCGACTTACGACACATTGTATCCGACATTCTGACAAAAGCTGAAGGTCTGGTCGATGGTACACCTGCTAGAGAAAAAGGAGAACAGGATTACTCGAACTTACCACCAATGTAAATTTCCTGTTTTTGCAGGACACGCAAATTTCATAGCTAATGAATGTCTGGAAAGATAAAAAAGCAACTTATTAATATTTTTATAAAATTTTCAGCATTTCTATATCTACTTACCTTTTGTGAATTAAATATCCAATTTAAGTAAATTCTTTAGTCGTCCTTTTGAACATTGAGATCATCGAAAAATTTTTCTTGTATCCATAGGAGGCCACTCGCCTAGACACCAACAGCAAGGGTCAGAATGAATTCGTTGGATTACGAACGGAAGCATCCCAGATTTACCGACTCTAACAATATGTCTACGATTCTTGAGCAGTCACGTTGTGACTGTCCTTGACCATTTGTGCACTCTTCCTTTATCTTCCCATACGCAACTATGGCACAAGGCAGAAGAGTGTTGTACACAAGGTCGCAGAGCTGTCAGTCATCGATTTATGACGTTAGAGTCTTGAAGCGGGAAGATACGATCAAACACATCTAAATGCATTTGAAATGATGTTGTATCCAACAATCTGACCAAAGTGTGGACCTAGTTGAGGGTACCCCCACAGCAAAATAAGAAACACAAGAGGACAACAACGGCGACAACATCATCAGCGGAGAGGATACCCACAACATAAAATGGAGTCTCTATTTATACAATTGTAAGATAGTAAATATTGAATAATACATTTATTATTAATCGAGTGTTTGGAAAAATGTGTATGATAAATATTATATAGTGAATCATAAAGATCTTAATAAGAAGTGAGTGGCTGCTAGCAAAAATTGGTTTCGATAATATTTAAAATTAATTCCGCTTGTTTTTTTTCGAAATTCGTGAAATTTTTTTTGAAAAAAAAAAGCATGTTCATTTTTTTCTGATATTAATGAATAATCGCGATTTTGACCAAGAAGTAGAATTTATAATAGATTCCTTCAATCAAATTCCTGTAGACAAAAGATCTGACAATAATAATATAATGGCAACTACCGCAGAAGGCATACGTGTGCTTGTTGACTCTGCCATTTCGGCGGCTTTGAAAGTTCAAGGACAGCAATTTGAAAAATCAGTGATCAATCCAAATGTCGTAAATGCAATACATTGAGATCTGCCAACTTTAGCCTGTATTCAGCATGAATTGGTTAGATACTTTCCCGCTACTAAATTTTGGCACTGCAAAAATTTTGTCCAGGACATTTTTGATAAAAATGAACAGAGGGAAATTATTGCCATCGAACATAACCGTGCCCATAGGGCAGCTCAGGAAAATGTTAAGCAGATACTTTCTGATTATTATTTTCCAAAAATGGCAAAGTTGGCAAATGAAATTGCTGCAAATTGTAAAATCTGTTCGAGGGCTAAATACGACAGACACCCTATGAAACATGAGCTTGGGGTAACCCCAACACCATCTTACGTAGGCGAAATGCTTCATATCGATGTATTATCAACAGATAAAAATTTTTTTCTTACATGCATCGATAAATTTTCAAAGTTTGCGGTTGTTCAACATATTCCATCTCGTACAATAATAGATTTAAAAGGCCCGATTATACAACTAATGAATCTTTTTCCACACACGGAAAATATTTACTATGACAACGAACCTTCACTAAAATCTGAGACTATTATGTCCCTGTTACGGGATCAATTTAATGTTAAAGTGGAAAACGCTGCTCCCCTTCATAGCACATCAAATGGACAAGTCGAGCGCTTTCATAGCACACTTTCTGAAATAGCTAGATGCCTCAAATTAGAAAAGAAAATGGAAAGCACAGTTGACCTTATTTTACTAGCAACCATAAAATATAATCGGACTATTCACTCAATAACCAACAATCGACCGATAGATATTTTCCAATTCTCCTCATCCGAATTAAGGGAGGAAATTAAAGAAAAAATTTCAAAAGCTCAACAGACCGTACTAAATAGAAACAATGCCTCCAGGCAAAATAGAACATTTGAAGTTGGTGAGTCCGTACTAGTGAAAAACAACAAAAGGCTAGGAAACAAACTGATCCCGTTATACTCTAAAGAAACAATAGAAACCGATCTAGGAACTACGGTTCTTATTAGAGGGAGGGTGGTCCACAAGAACAACATAAGATAATTCAAAATTTGTATAATCCGATTATAATTAACAATTCTTTTAAACAGATTTTAGGACTTTGATGATGTTGCTTATCAGACCCCTTACCACAAAATTAATTGACTATTCTGGCTCCGACTACATACCGATTGAAGATGGGGATGTTATAATTTGGCCGGACTTTGACTACTTACGACATACATCAAATCTGACAATATATTTGGAAATTGCGGACGAAACCGAAAAACTTATGGAACATTTCCCCTCCTCGCATATGGTGAAAATACTCGAGTCTGATATTAAGCGAATACGCTCCCTCCTACAATCATTGTATGTTCACCACAGACACGCGAGAAGTATTAACATCTTGGGAACAGCACTAAAAATAATAGCGGGGACTGCCGATTTTGACGACTTTGAGGAACAGAAATTTCGACAGAATCAACTTATAAATTCAATTAACAAACAAGTTTCAATCAACTCTAAAACACAGGATCAGATAAATAAGTTAACAGATATTGTCAACAAAATTATTGGAAATGCTAAACCTGAACAAATTCATACAGGGTATTTATACGAAATACTACTTGCTCGAAACAGAATTACAATTGCGGAAATCGAAACATTAATGCTATTAATCACTCTTGTAAAAGCAGATGTAATTAATCCTACGCTATTAGATTCCGATGATGTAAATGAATTATTACAAATAAGTTCAACAAATACAACTGTAACAGACTTGCTAGAAGTATCATTTATTAAGGTCCTACTGTATAATGAGATGTTGCATTTTCTTATCAAATATCCCAAGCCCAAATTAGTATTAGTAATTGTGGAAATCGTATAATTGCAATAGGAAACTGTACCTCAACGCTAACTTCATCATTTTGTCAAGAATATTCTCAACCAACTTGTTCTCAACAGCTTCATTCGGGTACTATAGCACACTGCAGCACAAGACCAAGTCATCTTGAACCATTGGAGATTGTCGATGATGGCGTCATGATAATAAACGACAACAGAGCCACTATAAAAAATCCAGAAGGAACCGTAACAATAATTACCGGTACATATTTGATTACGTTTGAAGATGAAATCAGTATTAATGACTCCATATACAAAACCAGAAGATGGTACTGAAGATGGTACCGACGTCGGCTATATCTACTATAGTTAATATCACAAGTCATCAAGAGATATTGAGCCTGCCGTATCTTCAAAGATTTTGAAAACTTACAACACATCGATGTCGTGAAGAACAGGACAATAACCGGTCCAGCGCTCTCTGGACTTATAAGAATTATTTTAATCATCAGTCTTTATATTTCATTCAAATTGTGTCGAAGACGAACAGTAAAACGCGATATTATTGAAGCTGTCATTGATTGCTACAAAAGACCCGAGTACGGCCCTTACTTAAGTAGGGGAGGAGTTAACACAATCTCCATTGTCCCACCCTAATACTTTGGTCAAACGATGGCGAACTATAATAATTGTTCGTCCAACATATTGCAATGCAACACTCCACACGAGGCACAGTGTCAGCAATTATATTCATCATCATTGCTTAGCCAACACCAAACATACGAGCATTTATTCAACGTATTGCAATATAATACTCCACAAAAAGGTTACCTCTCATTATTTCCACTATCTCGTGCTCCCTGTAGGGCGACTTTTGCTGTGTCCGTAGCCGCAGCACGTCATTATAAAATTCTTCAAAATTCTCTTATGGTAGTTGACGCCGATTTAAAATTTTCAAATCTATCGTATTGGAAGAATATCTCCTGGTCGGTCAGCCGCCAGGAGCACTGTTTCTGTGTTGATAGTGAAGGTAAAATTGTGATTTGGTTGTAGTTTATGTGAACGCTTTTTGTTTTGGACTTTTGATTGACATGTTTCAGGTTCCTTTTTACCCAATTTAATTTTTTTTTTGCAAGTCCGGTATGATTATTATTTTTTTTTTTTTTTTTTTTTTTTTGTTCAAACGAAAACGTCTGAAAAGTGGCAGAACCAACCCCCAATCCGACGAGCCATAGCCGCGCTATACGCTAGCAACGCCACTTAAGGTCAGACACAGCTATTTTCGTGGAACACTGTTGCTACAAAATGGCGCCCAGAACGTGGGGCCTGAGACATGTCGTTAGTTTTTAATAATTGTTATTCGTAGTGTATAAATGTTTTTACCGTGAATCTTTAATGAGTCCCGTCTAGGTTTAATTAAGAGTCCCTGATGCGTTGCTTTTTTATATTTTAGCAAAGTTAAAGTTTCAGATATCTTAAAGTTTTATCGTTGAAGAAATTCGTCTGGTTTATCAGTTCTCATTTGTAGAGACCCGTCCAAGCAGCCTATAAGAAGGCAGGTGACGCGCTGCTATGCAAATATGAATTGCTAGTCTCAAACGAATTTGTTTTTTAGATGTTAGTTTCTGTCCGTCTATATTTAATTTCAGTACCCAGACTTACCTAGAGTTTCAATCGGTCCTGCGACAATTCTGGCTTCCGGCCATGGATCGTATTGTCATGGAATCTCTTAAGGGATGTCCGAGTAAGCCGGTTTTTCCCTATATTATATTTTTCTCAGTTCATTTTTAGTTTTAAAGTCAACAGTTTTGCCAGTGTAACTCACCAAATCCCTGTAAAATTGAAACATTTTAAAATTTATACAGCAGCAGTTTATTTGATCTTGACTTACCATTTAGAATTTTTCCCAGTTTTTTCATCAAAGTTATTCTGCCGGAGAGTAGAATTTGTATGCCGTGCCGACTAACCTGTAAAAGTGAAAAGTTTAAATTAAATTAGAAAGAACTGAATTACATTGAATTGAGTTTTTTAGTTTAATTATTACAATTGTTTTTATTATTTTTATCTCTAATTAGATACACGGTTGATAAGTTTCGAGCAAAATTTTCTGACTAATTACTAATTTTATTATATCAAGTAGCAATATGCCTCTTACTAGAGCTGCGATTGAAGGTTTGGCAGGTAGACCGATTCTAGGGCAAAATGTGGTGGTAACCACTACCGAAGCTTCAGCCGTAAGCAGTGTTGTTACCGCTGTTCATAGCACTCCTTCTAACGCACAACAGGTTACAACTGCCGCGCATAGTAGTCCCATTGCTTCTCATATTGCACATATAGCACATGGGGACGTCCCAGCTCACGGTATTTCAGTCACAACATCAATGTCCACTTCATCGGCATCGCCACCAGTTCCCTTAAGCATGCAAGAGGCCGAACGTCTTTTTGTTCACATGGAAGCGTTGCATCACCAAATTATAGTGTCCTGACCGGGTTGCAGCAACTACCGAATAGGCCGATTGTTTCGTCAGCAGAACCCGCAGTCAGCGCAGGGATCCGGGAAATTATTAATTCTGCCATCGCCCTGTCCCAATGGCAATATCGTCAACAGGAAGAAGAAAGATTGAGAGTTCTGATACCTCGAATTGCTGAAGCGACCAAGCGTTCGTTGTTGGGGGACAATAATGCGACTAATCAGCTACTTACATAAGCCGGTTTGACGATGCCAGCAACGGCACCACTTGCACCAGCCCGGACATCCCTGGAGTCAGTCATTCTGTCCTCACATGCATTGGCGTCAGGCTTAACGTCTCAGCAGCCTAATTTAGCAAGGGATTACCCACTACCATATCCGGACAATAAATCCACCAACGATTCACGATCCTAGACCCTTGTCCCTTGGTCCTTTTAACCAACCGCCACCAGGGTTCACATCAAGTGGTGCACCAGTACAACCACCAACCAGCTTATCGGTACCACCACCAGTCACCGGAGTCCAAACTCACACAATAAGGTCGACCGAGAGGTTGTCTTGACAGAGCCACACGAGACACATACTAGTCAACAACCAAGCAGTATTACCTCAAATGTCTCCTGGCGTTTTAATTTGGCGAAATGGGGAGTATATTTTGATGTTAATATCTTTTGTTGGCGCAATACCATAGATTTGAAAATTTTAAATCGGCGTCAACTACCATAAGAGAATTTTGAAGAATTTTATAATGACGTGCTGCGGCTACGGACACAGCAAAAGTCGCCCTACAGGGAGCACGAGATAGTGGAAATAATGACAGGTAACCTTAAGCCGTCTATAGCCCAAATGATTTTCTCGGTTCAGATAAATAGCTTGGGTGTTTTTTATAGGCAGGTGAAGAAAGCCGAAAATCTTGTATGGACCCAAAGATAGCAACGATACAACACACCGCAGAAAGTGCATGAGCTTGAATGGCAGATGGAAGAGCAACCCCGAGGTAAAATTGAAGTTGATGCCGTGACCATGACATCCAAGTATAAATGTTTGAACTGCGGTGTTGTGGGTCAAAGGGTGGATGGAGTTCCGGGAGCCTCGAAAGATTTTCTGCTATAGGTGTGGCCAAGAAGGTGTTACAGTCCCCGATTGTCCGAAGTGTCAGGGAAACCGGTCCAGCAACCCACCTCAGTCTGGGCAGGTGGGGTCAACCCCAGTTTAAGCCCAGAGCAGAGTAGTAGAAGTTCTAGTACTAAAGTTTCGATTTTAAAGAATGTAGAGCGAGAAAATTTCAAGTCAGAAGTAAAACCGAGACTGAGAGAGTTGAAACCTCTTCATATCTGAATTAGAGAATATAGCGAGGCGAGAAAAAGAATTTTTGGTCAAGTTTCCAATAAAATTAAAAAGGCTAGAGAGCGATGTAAGAGGAGAAGATGCATTCGGCAGGAAATAGCCTCGACTACCATATTTGAAGCGGAAGATAGTCGTTTAGACACAAAACTGCATATCAATGGTGAAGAGATAGAGGGATTATTAGATAGTGGGGCCACCGTCTCCTGTCTGGGGAAAAATTGCATTAGCTTAGACAGAGGGATTGGATATTAATAATTTCCATTCTCTTATTAAAACAGCTGATGGAAGCTCACATAAAAAAGTTGGCAGGGTGACGACTATGGTCAAATTTAGGAAGCAGGAGCAGTCTATAGTCCTTTATCTTGTTCCTTCTCTAAGCCGTGAGTTGTTTCTGGGGGTAGCTTTCATGAAACGTTTTCAAATGTTTGCTCCGGTGGACGGTTTGTCCCTCCAGGAAGTGAGTCTCAGTGGTGAGCCTGAGATTAGTGATGTTAACAGCCATTCTTTGTCCGAGGAGCAAAGAGTTCGTGTGCATCTAGTGAAGGACAAATTTCCTTGCTTTCCCAAGTATGGCTTGGGAAAGACTAAAGCTGAGGTCCATTCCATCGACACTCGCGATGCAGCCCCGGTGAAAAATAGGCATTATCCCGTTTCCCCGGCTGTGCAGAAGCTTATGCATGCGGAATTGGATAGGATGCTAGACCTAGGTGTGATTGAACAGAGCGAAAGTCCATGGAGTCATCCGGTTACTCTAGTCCGAAAGGGTGAAGAGAACCGTTTGTGCCTGGACGTTCGCAAACTTAATGCACCGACGGTCAAGGACGCCTATCCATTGCCGCATATAGAAGGTTTACTCAGTCGGCTGGGGGATACCTATTTAATTTCTAGTGTCGACCTGAAAGATGCGTTCTGGCAAATTCCAACGGATCCTTCCAGTAGAGAGAAAGCTGCATTCACAGTGCGTGGACGACCGCTCTACCATTTTACCGTCATGCCCTTTTTTGTGCAATGCAGCCCAAAGGTTATGGCGTTTAATGCATAAAGTGATCCCTGGCGCACTACGTGATATGGTGTTCTCTACTTGGATGATCTTTTGGTTGTTTCGCCAGACTTCGACACTCACCTGGGTTTGTTAGAGCAGGTGGCAGGTTGTTTGGCTAAAGCAGGATTCATAATAAATTTAACCAAGTTCTGCTTCAAAGATCTTAGATAGTGGGTCACATTGTTGGAGGTGGCAAAGTTAAAACTGATTCGGCAAAGGTGGAAACAATAGTGAAGTTTACATACCCGAATACAAGAAAGCAGGTGAGGAGTTTCATGGGTACGGCAGGGTGGTATCGAAGGTTCATTGCCGACTTTGCCACTATTGCGGCTCCCATCTTCGAGACCCTCAAGAAAGGAAAACGAACACTGAGAGGGAGTGTCTGGCAGTGGTGATGGGCATCGAAAAATTCAGGCCATATATAGAATTGATGCTTTTCACAGTTATAACTGACCATAGCAATTAAAATGGCTGATGTCACATCGAGATCTGAGCAGAAGGTTAGCTAGATGGAGCCTACAGTTGCAGGCATATTCTTTTGAGATAGAGCACCGTAAAGGAACCCAGAACATAGTACCTGATACTTTGTCAAGGTATGATATGGAGGACATTTCTCTAGATGTGAAGGCCTTAATCGATCTTGATTCCTTAGCTTTTAGAGCAGATGATTACTTAGCCTTCATAGAAGCCATTGAAAATAATTCTTCACAACTTCCCGATCTAAAAGTTGATGATGGTTTGGTATATAAACTCATTTCTACGACGTATTTCCCCATAATGAAGATTTCGCCTGGAAGTTATGGGTACCAAGCGAATTGACCCAGCAAATCATTGAAAGAGCACACTTTCCACCACAAATCTCTCATGGAGGTTACCACTAGACTCTTTTTAGGATGAAAGAGTACTTTTTCTGGCCAAATATGAATTCTCAAGGTAGAAATTTTGTACAAAATTGTGATATTTCTAAAAAGAGACAAAACCAGCCAATTCGACCCTTCGTCCATCGCCTTTTCAACGAATTTATGCAGACTTCTTAGGTCCTTATCCCAGAACCAAAACGGGAAAGTTTTATTTTCATTGTGGTAGACAACCTTTCAAAATACTTTTTGCTAAAAGCCATGGCCAAAGCAAATTCGAGAAATATTGTAAAGTTTTTAATCAGTGAAGTATTTCATAAATTTGGAACCCCAGAAGTAATAGTGTCTGATAATGGGAAATAATTTATTAGCAAAGAATTTTCACACATGATTAAATTTTTTGGTATAAACCACACTAAAATTGCTTTTCACTCACCGCAAGCAAATGCCTCGGAGAGGGTAAATCAGTCCATTTTATCAGCGATTCGAATATATCTGGGAGAAGATCACAAAAAATGGGATCAAAATTTATCAGAAATAGAATAGTCTCTGCGATCTTCTGTACATAGTTCCATCACGGTCAATATGATAATTCATGCCAGTCTTTATAAATTAGCCAGGAAACTTAAACTTCTTAATGACCCCGAGACGACACTCATTCCAAAATTCGGTAAAACAGAATCTTATTCGAGAAAAGATAAGAGATAGTCTGCACCCGGCGTACTTGAGATGTGAAAAATCTTATAATCTTTGAAATCATCAGGTAAGGTTCATCCCAGGACAAGAAGTGTTTCTAAGAAGTTTCAGGCAGAGTGGTTTTAAAAATAATTATAATGCTAAACTTGATAAAAAAAATGTTTCATGTTTCGCATTGTTAGCCAGTTGGGAAATTGGGTTGAGTTGGGTCTTAAAGGACATCCCATTGGCATTTTTCACGCTAAATATTTGAAGCAATAAATGCCAATGTTTTGATGAATTAAATTCATGTAATTATTTTTTTCTCTTAGCGTATATATAGCAACCGAAGTCTAAAGCATATTTATATGAGAATAGCATGTTTTTTTTTTTTGGAAATCAGAAATAGAATAGTCTCTGCGATCTTCTGTACATAGTTCCATCACGGCCAATATGATAATTCATGCCAGTCTTTATAAATTAGCCAGGAAACTTAAACTTCTTAATGACCCCGAGACGACACTCATTCCAAAATTCGGTAAAACAGAATCTTATTCGAGAAAAGATAAGAGATAATCTGCACCAGGCGTACTTGAGATGTGAAAAATCTTATAATCTTTGAAATCATCAGGTAAAGTTCATCCCAGGACAAGAAGTGTTTCTAAGAAGTTTCAGGCAGAGTGGTTTTAAAAATAATTATAATGCTAAACTTGATAAAAAAAATGTTTCATGTTTCGCATTGTTAGCCAGTTGGGAAATTGGGTTGAGTTGGGTCTTAAAGGACATCCCATTGGCATTTTTCACGCTAAATATTTGAAGCAATAAATGCCAATGTTTTGATGAATTAAATTCATGTAATTATTTTTTTCTCTTAGCGTATATATAGCGACCGAAGTCTAAAGCATATTTATATGAGAATAGCATGTTTTTTTTTTGGTTTAGCTAATTTAAGTTAAATTTTTAAATAAAGCAGAGATGTTAGAATGAAATATTCAAACATTTAGAATGAAACCCTTAATTTTAACTTATCTTAGGATACCCTAATTTTAAAATTTTCAAAAACTAGCCTGAACTTTACCAAGAGTTGCGGAAGATCCCGTTAGATATAGTTGACATACTCGTAGTGCCTGATTTTAAAAACAAAAAAATTTTTATTAGGACTATTTAAGGTATGATATTAAGAGGACTAACCAGAATTACTACTTGTCCCTTTAGTATTCCCGAAATTTTACAAGCTGTAGGACAGCTCACTGAAGAGAGTGATGAGTGACCCATTTCTCCAATTTCTTACTATAAAGTAAAAGAGAGAGTAAATAAGAATTAGTGAAATATCATTATGTGGGATTATTGGTAAAATAAAAAAATGAATAAAAATGAACAATATAAAAATGATATTAGAGGTGAAATGTCAATCTCTAGCCATAGTTACAAAGTTTTTTTAGCTAAATTTTGGTGATAAAATATAATATTTATGTTTATAAGAACATAGAGTTCTTATAATTTTTCTCAATTTTTCAGAGCAAAATTACAAAAACTATGAAATTGAATTAAAACTACATCTTACGTTTAGTTTTGAAACTCCGTCAGTTGGCCCGCTATAAGTTTCGGCTAGAATATCTGATGATGTTACAGTCCGTAACCCTGTTTTATTTTTTTTTTTTTTCATTCGAACAGGCGTCCAATCTTCTAGACTCTAACAGCAGATGTCAAAATTGCGAAGTCAGAGTACAAATTAAAGCACTCTGGGTTTACCGACTCTAGATGATGTCTGCGCATACGGAGCAGTCACCTGGTGACTGTCTTTGACCATTAGTGCAATTCCCCTTTCGCGGTGAGGCAGTAGCCGTTCGCTCTTTGGCACGGGTGCTATGTTGTACACGAGGTCGCAGATCCGTCCTTTACTCGACTTACGACACATTGTATCCGACATTCTGACAAAAGCTGAAGGTCTGGTCGATGGTACACCTGCTAGAGAAAAAGGAGAACAGGATTACTCGAACTTACCACCAATGTAAATTTCCTGTTTTTGCAGGACACGCAAATTTCATAGCTAATGAATGTCTGGAAAGATAAAAAAGCAACTTATTAATATTTTATAAAATTTTCAGCATTTCTATATCTACTTACCTTTTGTGAATTAAATATCCAATTTAAGTAAATTCTTTAGTCGTCCTTTTGAACATTGAGATCATCGAAAAATTTTTCTTGTATCCATAGGAGGCCACTCGCCTAGACACCAACAGCAAGGGTCAGAATGAATTCGTTGGATTACGAACGGAAGCATCCCAGATTTACCGACTCTAACAATATGTCTACGATTCTTGAGCAGTCACGTTGTGACTGTCCTTGACCATTTGTGCACTCTTCCTTTATCTTCCCATACGCAACTATGGCACAAGGCAGAAGAGTGTTGTACACAAGGTCGCAGAGCTGTCAGTCATCGATTTATGAAAATGAAAATGAAAAAAAAAAATTAAACCCAAATGATTAAAAGGGAAAACAAAACAAACAAATTTTATCGTTAGAAATTTTCCTTTTTTCTCCGATTTAAATCTTCCGTCAAAATTTGAAATGTTCGCTTTATACGTCACCTTAGATTCATAGAAGCCAAATTCATTAATTTCAGCAACGAAATCGTTATTTTACATTAGTTTTTAACTTCCATTTAGTTTGTTTTGCTTATTATTTTCTTTTATTTCTACGACATTGAATTGCACAAGTCTTCAATAATACCGTTTACGTTTGTTATGTATTAATGTTTTAAACCTTGCATTTTGTTTTTCTTGAATTTCACTAAGATTTTTATGCACTTTATTAACAAGCAAAATAACACGATAGTTGCACTAATTTTCTTCTGTCCGTCCGATCACTAAAACACTAGATACCTTTTAAATTATTTGCCAGATTCAAATCTAGATACCTTCGATTTCAATAATGTGCTATGTTTTTGAAAAATGTAAAGAAGATATCATTTACACTATTCGTTCCTCTTTGTTTTCCATTTTAATCATTTGGGTTTAATTTTTTTTTTCGTTTTCATTAGCCTTATATGCACTTTTGTTTTGATTCCACAATTTCTTCCTTTATTTTAAATTTCACTATTTTCCTCCATAATAATTTTCTGTTCCGTACTTTGAGTTTATTTTTCTTCATTTTGCTCTCTTTCTTTTATTCGTTTTATTCGAAATCATTGTAACAGATTTTCGAAGTTTTATATTTCCGCCAAAATCACGTTTCACTGAATGATCGCAATTTGTTGTAATTTCTTTCACTCAGCCATATCACCTACACACACACACGTGATAACAGTCATTCATTATTCTATTTTACGTAGAAATTATATTTATTTTTAATGAAACTTCACAAAATCTATTTTAGAGTACGCGCTTAATAACAATTTTTATTAGTTTTCAGTTTATTCCTATTGCTTTCTCCATGTCACTAATAACTTTCGTTTGACACTTTATTAACTTTTCACTTTAATTATACATGTTATTTTCACCCACCTGGCATTTACACTTATTGTATTTTGATTATTTTATAATTCACTATAATTTTCTTTTCACTCTACTTACTAATATTTAATAATTTACACAGCTTCAAAATCCTCCGTCCGTCCCTGCTAAAATCCGCAATGTTTTCATTCATAAACGTCACTATTATCGATAGTCACCCTACGCCAGACTAAACGATAACGCGTGGCGTATGACGTAAACATTATACCATGTTCCTACGGGCTAAAGGAGCTTTATACTGTAATAAATAAATCAGTCCAAAATTAAATTTTATTTTGGAAAATCAGAAAATCAGTGTTAGGGATGCCAAACCACGATTATTAGGGATGCAAAACATCGATTTTTTTCAAATGCCGTATCAAAAACAATGTTTTTTTTTTTTTCTATATTTTTATATCGAATGTCGCACTTTTTCCCCCTATCCTTCGATAAGGATACAAGCAGGATAGTTGGCTTTGTGGTGTGCGCCTTTAAAAGGGGTAACCATGAAAATAATTGATAGCTAGAAGAAGAAGAATGTTGCCTACCATTATTAGGAAACAGCTGATTATTCCAATTACTTAAATGTCAATAAGGGGGAATAATGTAAAAGAAAATGGAAAAATTAAATGAGGAACATGGCAGTCAGAATTTCCTGGCAGAAATTGTGAGAAAAATCTTTCCTTTTTACCTAACCCGTGAAGAAGATTGGACGTGGGGCTCTGACTAACCGAAGGAAGGAAAATTTACCAAGATTCTGGTGACTTTAGTGAAAATTGTATTCATCGATTTATTTGATTGAAACACAAAAAAAAAAAACAACACAAAATACAAGCATTTTTAATCTGAATATTAAGCCTTAAACAATGAAATTCAATTTAGAGCACTTAAAGGCTAAAAGTTATAAACTAATGAATAAATCAAATATTTTTCCCGATGTCTTTAAAGACAGTTTTAAACTAAAATCTTAATCTAATCCTGAAACTAAAGAAAAGTCAACTGAAAAACAATTTTAAATAAATACCAGAAGCACGAAAATCTTAATAACGAGGGAGGCGCTGAGTTTACGTCATTGCTGCTCCAGCGTGGCTTGGTATCATTCCCAATTGACACTGCTACTTATTGAACTCCGGACAGACAGACGGACGACTAAGCAACATAATTAAATTACGCGGGGTTTATGAAAAAAAAAAAAAATAAAATAAAAAATAAATAATAAATTAGAAGGTTGAACAAGCGAGTTTGGATTAAATTTTTCTCTTACATTATGTTGGTATGCCGGTACGCGACATTGAAATGAGCTCAATTTTTTCTGAAATTTTTGTCTTATAATTCGCTGTAAATGAAATGTTAGATTTCGATTCGAATTATGATGGAATGAATTGTTTTTTGGCAAATATGTAAGATAGTTTTAATAAATATGTACATAATTAAACCTGAAAAGATAAGAATGTCTTCGGCTTAAAGCCCTATTAAAAAGGTGGTGGAAATGGGATAAAATATGGTAAGTTGAGGATCAAATCTGGGACGTCAGGAATAAATAGACGTCATGGCGAGAGCTGTTCGCGGAGGGAGGGCTATCTCCTGGTCGGTCAGCCACCAGGAGCACTGTTTCTTTTTAAAAGGGCTTTAAGCCAAAGACATTCTTATCTTTTCAGGTTTAATTATGTACATATTTATTAAAACTATCTTAGATATTTGCCGAAAAACAATTCATTCCATCATAATTCGAATCGAAATCTAACATTTCATTTACAGCGAATTATAAGACAAAAATTTCAGAAAAAAATTGCCAATATTCCAAAATCAATTTTGGAAAGTAATCTGTCCTTCTTGTACTTTTAGGACTTAATGGCCGGCACCCAGAGTGTGGAACCTTGCCGGCAGCTTGTGACTAAGGCTTTTTCCCAAAACGTAAGTATGTACGAATTAGTTTATGTTTTAGCTTTTTAATTATATTCTTTGGTCAGAATGTGAATAATTTTATTTCTTTCAATTCCAGATGAGGACGAACAAAGTAATGTAGGTCGATATCACATTAAATCGAAAATCTAACTAATGATTGGTAACCTAACCTTGAATTGAGCTCATTTCAATGTTCGTGTACCTGCATACCAACACAAAGTAAGAGAAAAATTTAATCCAAACTCGTTTGTTCACCGTTCTAATTTTTTTTTTTTCATAAAAAAGCGCGCGATTTAATTATGTTGCTTAGTCGTCCGTCTGTCTGTCCGGAGTTCAATAAGTAGCAGTGTCAATTGGGAATGATACCAAGCCAAGTTTTTGAAAAATGTAAAGAAGATATCATTTACACTATTCGTTCCTCTTTGTTTTCCCTTTTAATCATTTGGGTTTAATTTTTTTTCATTTTCATTTTCATAAATCGATGACTGACAGCTCTGCGACCTTGTGTACAACACTCTTCTGCCTTGTGCCATAGTTGCGTATGGGAAGATAAAGGAAGAGTGCACAAATGGTCAAGGACAGTCACAACGTGACTGCTCAAGAATCGTAGACATATTGTTAGAGTCGGTAAATCTGGGATGCTTCCGTTCGTAATCCAACGAATTCTTTCTGACCCTTGCTGTTGGTGTCTAGGCGAGTGGCCTCCTATGGATACAAGAAAAATTTTTCGATGATCTCAATGTTCAAAAGGACGACTAGAGAATTTACTTAAATTGGATATCTAATTCACAAAAGTTAAGTAGATATAAAAATGCTGAAAATTTTATAAAAATATTAATAAGTTGCTTTTTTATCTTTCCAGACATTCATTACCTATGAAATTTGCGTGTCCTGCAAAAACAGGAAATTTACATTGGTGGTAAGTTCGAGTAATCCTGTTCTCCTTTTTCTCCAGCAGGTGTACCATCGACCAGACCTTAAGCTTTTGTCAGAATGTCGGATACAATGTGTCGTAAGTCGAGTAATTTTAGTTTTAGGCAATCACGCCGAATAGGTCCGTCCGAGTTTAATAGCCTTCTCAATTTTATCGTTAGAAATTTTCCTTTTTTCTCCGATTTAAATCTTCCGTCAAAATTTGAAATGTTCGCTTTATACGTCACCTTAGATTCATAGAAGCCAAATTCATTAATTTCAGCAACGAAATCGTTATTTTACATTAGTTTTTAACTTCCATTTAGTTTGTTTTGCTTATTATTTTCTTTTATTTCTACGACATTGAATTGCACAAGTCTTCAATAATACCGTTTACGTTTGTTATGTATTAATGTTTTAAACCTTGCATTTTGTTTTTCTTGAATTTCACTAAGATTTTTATGCACTTTATTAACAAGCAAAATAACACGATAGTTGCACTAATTTTCTTCTGTCCGTCCGATCACTAAAACACTAGATACCTTTTAAATTATTTGCCAGATTCAAATCTAGATACCTTCGATTTCAATAATGTGCTATGTTTTTGAAAAATGTAAAGAAGATATCATTTACACTATTCGTTCCTCTTTGTTTTCCATTTTAATCATTTGGGTTTAATTTTTTTTTTCGTTTTCATTAGCCTTATATGCACTTTTGTTTTGATTCCACAATTTCTTCCTTTATTTTAAATTTCACTATTTTCCTCCATAATAATTTTCTGTTCCGTACTTTGAGTTTATTTTTCTTCATTTTGCTCTCTTTCTTTTATTCGTTTTATTCGAAATCATTGTAACAGATTTTCGAAGTTTTATATTTCCGCCAAAATCACGTTTCACTGAATGATCGCAATTTGTTGTAATTTCTTTCACTCAGCCATATCACCTACACACACACACGTGATAACAGTCATTCATTATTCTATTTTACGTAGAAATTATATTTATTTTTAATGAAACTTCACAAAATCTATTTTAGAGTACGCGCTTAATAACAATTTTTATTAGTTTTCAGTTTATTCCTATTGCTTTCTCCATGTCACTAATAACTTTCGTTTGACACTTTATTAACTTTTCACTTTAATTATACATGTTATTTTCACCCACCTGGCATTTACACTTATTGTATTTTGATTATTTTATAATTCACTATAATTTTCTTTTCACTCTACTTACTAATATTTAATAATTTACACAGCTTCAAAATCCTCCGTCCGTCCCTGCTAAAATCCGCAATGTTTTCATTCATAAACGTCACTATTATCGATAGTCACCCTACGCCAGACTAAACGATAACGCGTGGCGTATGACGTAAACATTATATCATGTTCCTACGGGCTAAAGGAGCTTTATACTGTAATAAATAAATCAGTCCAAAATTAAATTTTATTTTGGAAAATCAGTGTTAGGGATGCCAAACCACGATTATTAGGGATGCAAAACATCGATTTTTTTCAAATGCCGTATCAAAAACAATGTTTTTTTTTTTCTATATTTTTATATCGAATGTCGCACTTTTTCCCCCTATCCTTCGATAAGGATACAAGCAGGATAGTTGGCTTTGTGGTGTGCGCCTTTAAAAGGGGTAACCATGAAAATAATTGATAGCTAGAAGAAGAAGAATGTTGCCTACCATTATTAGGAAACAGCTGATTATTCCAATTACTTAAATGTCAATAAGGGGGAATAATGTAAAAGAAAATGGAAAAATTAAATGAGGAACATGGCAGTCAGAATTTCCTGGCAGAAATTGTGAGAAAAATCTTTCCTTTTTACCTAACCCGTGAAGAAGATTGGACGTGGGGCTCTGACTAACCGAAGGAAGGAAAATTTACCAAGATTCTGGTGACTTTAGTGAAAATTGTATTCATCGATTTATTTGATTGAAACACAAAAAAAAAAAAACAACACAAAATACAAGCATTTTTAATCTGAATATTAAGCCTTAAACAATGAAATTCAATTTAGAGCACTTAAAGGCTAAAAGTTATAAACTAATGAATAAATCAAATATTTTTCCCGATGTCTTTAAAGACAGTTTTAAACTAAAATCTTAATCTAATCCTGAAACTAAAGAAAAGTCAACTGAAAAACAATTTTAAATAAATACCAGAAGCACGAAAATCTTAATAACGAGGGAGGCGCTGAGTTTACGTCATTGCTGCTCCAGCGTGGCTTGGTATCATTCCCAATTGACACTGCTACTTATTGAACTCCGGACAGACAGACGGACGACTAAGCAGCATAATTAAATTACGCGGGGTTTATGAAAAAAAAATAAAATAAAAAATAAATAATAAATTAGAAGGTTGAACAAGCGAGTTTGGATTAAATTTTTCTCTTACATTATGTTGGTATGCCGGTACGCGACATTGAAATGAGCTCAATTTTTTCTGAAATTTTTGTCTTATAATTCGCTGTAAATGAAATGTTAGATTTCGATTCGAATTATGATGGAATGAATTGTTTTTTGGCAAATATGTAAGATAGTTTTAATAAATATGTACATAATTAAACCTGAAAAGATAAGAATGTCTTCGGCTTAAAGCCCTATTAAAAAGGTGGTGGAAATGGGATAAAATATGGTAAGTTGAGGATCAAATCTGGGACGTCAGGAATAAATAGACGTCATGGCGAGAGCTGTTCGCGGAGGGAGGGCTATCTCCTGGTCGGTCAGCCACCAGGAGCACTGTTTCTTTTTAAAAGGGCTTTAAGCCAAAGACATTCTTATCTTTTCAGGTTTAATTATGTACATATTTATTAAAACTATCTTAGATATTTGCCGAAAAACAATTCATTCCATCATAATTCGAATCGAAATCTAACATTTCATTTACAGCGAATTATAAGACAAAAATTTCAGAAAAAAATTGCCAATATACCAAAATCAATTTTGGAAAGTAATCTGTCCTTCTTGTACTTTTAGGACTTAATGGCCGGCACCCAGAGTGTGGAACCTTGCCGGCAGCTTGTGACTAAGGCTTTTTCCCAAAACGTAAGTATGTACGAATTAGTTTATGTTTTAGCTTTTTAATTATATTCTTTGGTCAGAATGTGAATAATTTTATTTCTTTCAATTCCAGATGAGGACGAACAAAGTAATGTAGGTCGATATCACATTAAATCGAAAATCTAACTAATGATTGGTAACCTAACCTTGAATTGAGCTCATTTCAATGTTCGTGTACCTGCATACCAACACAAAGTAAGAGAAAAATTTAATCCAAACTCGTTTGTTCACCGTTCTAATTTTTTTTTTTTTTTCATAAAAAAGCGCGCGATTTAATTATGTTGCTTAGTCGTCCGTCTGTCTGTCCGGAGTTCAATAAGTAGCAGTGTCAATTGGGAATGATACCAAGCCACGCTGGAGCAGCAATGACGTAAACTCAGCGCCTCCCTCGTTATTAAGATTTTCGTGCTTCTGGTATTTATTTAAAATTGTTTTTCAGTTGACTTTTCTTTAGTTTCAGGATTAGATTAAGATTTTAGTTTAAAACTGTCTTTAAAGACATCGGGAAAAATATTTGATTTATTCATTAGTTTATAACTTTTAGCCTTTAAGTGCTCTAAATTGAATTTCATTGTTTAAGGCTTAATATTCAGATTAAAAATGCTTGTATTTTGTGTTGTTTTTTTTTTTTTGTGTTTCAATCAAATAAATCGATGAATTCAATTTTCACTAAAGTCACCAGAATCTTGGTAAATTTTCTTCCCTTCGGTTAGTCAGAGCCCCACGTCCAATCTTCTTCACGGGTTAAGTAAAAAGGAAGGATTTATCTCACAATTTCTGCCAGGAAATTCTGGCTGCCATTTTCCCCATTTAAATTTTCCATTTTCTTTTAACATTATTCCCCCTTATTGACATTTAAATAATTGGAATAATCAGCTTTTTCCTAATAATGGTTAGCAACATTCTTCTTCTTCTAGCTATCAATAATTTTCATGGTTACCCCTTTTAAAAAGCGCACACCACAAAATTGAATGCCGCTTGTTTGTTCTATAAGGAAAATTATTTTCGGTTACCTCCTTGCCATTTTTTGGGGGAGGTACCAGAAGGAGTGGACCGATATTATCCACCTTCGAACTCGATCTAAGTTTGATAATAATATTACGATATACCAAGTTTGGACCAAATAGGATACTCCCTTTGAGAGTTATCGTGCGCACCAGCTGGCCAGACAGACAGACGGACATCGCTAGATCGACTCCAAATGTCCTGAAACGGATTTGGTATAAAGAGACCCAGGGTTTAAAACAGTTATTTCGATGAGGCAAGTTCTGCCTGTATCAAATGATATGTACCCTCTCTAGTCAAATGGCTGAGGGTATAAAAACGATGAGTGCACTTCTTTGTCTATACACTCATTAGTCTATGGTTGCACATACTTGCTTTTTCCAGTAATATATCGAAATAAAAAAATTAAAAACTGTTTAGATACTCACAGGTTCTTTGGCAGTACGATTAAAAATGTATTTGCGGTTTCAAAATGAGAAGGGAGGTAAAAAATGGGCCGAAAGCCAAATACCTAAAAAAGTAAGATTTGGCTACGCGAAAAAATTATTTTTCTTATCGTCAATTTTTCGTTGAATAATAAGCTTTACTGCGATATTTACCTATAACAGAAGAAACTAAGGTTTATATTTTTATTTTGATGGCATATATATCGCGAAGTATCGACGTTCCCCTACCTATCTCATAACCAACTTTCATTAAATTTTTTCGCAAAACCAAATATTTGACAACTTTTCGACTATTTGAGGGATTTACATAAACAGTTTCAAAAATCAATTCTGAAAATCTGAAGAATTATGTCACCAATTTTTGAAAAGGATCATCGTAGCCATTCTTAAGATGTTCATATTAATAACTCCGAACTAGAACAAATTCTGTACTGCATGCCTATTTTATATTGCCGCATTAAATATATTGATATTCAATTCAAATATAAATAGTTTTAAATACATTGTACTAAATCTGTTTTTCTGAACATACCTCGACCTTACATTCATGTATAAAAATTTTTATATAGAACTACTTGTAAAATATATATTTATAGGACGTGCGCAGTAAAAGAGCTGAAAACAAGGAGATATTTTCCCTCACTACTTGATATCTAAAAATCTTACTCACTTTGGCATGTAGGCGGCATTATCGAAAATTTTCCTTTGGCTCGACTCCTATACGATTGGTACAAGTACTCACAAAGAACTATTAGTGTAGAATTTCAGACAATTAAATTGAAAACTGTGGCTAAAAATCGGGGTGGTTTCGGACCTATGCAGGTAATTCTATATTAAGGGTAAAGTGCTTACAAATAACTTCTTGTGCAGAGTTTAAGACAATTTCATTAAAAAATATGGCTAAAATCATTCCTAATATCGGGGTACCGTTATGCAGGGGCTGTACGATATCGTCGGCCGATATAGACCATCATCGAACTTAAAATTTGACTCTGATCAAGAGTATCTATTTTGCTAGGTCTAAAATTAGTATTTCGATGAGGTACACACGGAATTACGAACTTAATATACCGTACTTACTCTTTATGGTGGATGGTATTTTTTATACAGTACGAAAAGTACTAAAAAGTTTTATATCTATGTATATATATATATATATATATATATATATATATATATTGTTTATATTTCCCCAATATGATATATATATATATATATATATATATATATATATATATTGTTTATATTTCCCCAATATGATTTCAAGTTTGTTTATAATTTATGCATGTACAGCTAATAACTTTTAAATTCGGTAGTTAATATTAATATAAGCAACCAAACATTTCAAATAGGGTTGCCAGGTTTCATCAAACTTCTCGGAAGTTTTAACGCCGTTCGAAGCAAAACTTTACTTAAGCTTTGGAGTTATGTTTACTCGCTAATGCAATCAATGCAGCTTGAAATATCGAAATTAGTTGTCAACAATGAAAATAGAATTTATGAATGAAATCTTGTGTATGAATATTTATTTGAAAACAAGTATGGAAATGCTATAGCCATGTGATACCATGTGACGATGCCAAAATCAAATTTGGGAAATTTCACTTTTGAAATGATTTCATAGAGGCCTGTCCAGATGTTACCCTTAGCTTTTTGATCGGGGCATTTGCCCAACATTTACGCACTATCTCGTGTTGCTACGTATTCAAAACAGTTGTGGTTCAAAAAAAAATTAAATAAATAAATAAATAATAATAAATAAAAAATTTATATGACAAAAATGCAACAGAAGTTTTCACTTTCTATTGTCATATTTTTAAGCGATTTTCTTAGATTGTTTCCTTTTCTGGTAAGAGACTATTCCGAATTGATGAGGATTGTGCAAATCAGTCGCTTCTTGACTTACAAGCGGGACAATTAAGACATACATATATATTGTACTTAGTTTGCTATATATCCAATATCTTGGCCATCAGTATAAGTAATCGACAGAAATGAACTTTTAATTATATAGGAATGATACTCGAACACATAAATAATAAAAACATCCATTCCAAATATCAGGGTTCAATATCTAATTTTCGTGTAGTATGGCTTCTTTAAACAAATTTGTTTACTTCCAACGAAAAAATAGATGTTGGACTCAAATGCTACTCGTTTCGAATTATCTTCATAGATTCAATTTTTATACCCTCCACAATAATATGGAGGGTATATTAACTTTGTCATTTCGTTTGTAACTCTTCGAAATACTCATATCAGACCCAACAAAGTATAAATATTCTTGATCAGCGTAAAATTCTAAGTCGATTTAGCGATGTCCGTCTGTCTGTCTGTTGTAATCACGCTATCTTTCGAATGAATTGAGATAGATAGCTAAAATTTTGCACACATGTTTATTTTTCCAGTAGGCAGGTTTAGTTCGTAAGTGGGCCATGTAGGTCCACATTTTCATATAGCCCCCATATAACGGTACCTCCCTATATTCGGTATTTTGATGATTTTAGCAACATTATTCACCGGAATTGTTTCAAAATTGGTATTTAAAGTTCGTTATGGGAACTACAGTCTGTGACAGAAAATTGTCTGTGCGGGTCCAGGTCTTCGTATAGGCCCCATATATCAGTACCTCCCTATATTCGGTATATTGACGATTATAGGTACAATACCCACCGAAATTGTTTGAGATGTGGTATTTGAAGTTCGTAATGGATGCTACAGCCTGTTACAGAAAATTGTCTATGCTGGTCCAGGTCTTCGCACAGCTCCGATATAACGGTACCTCCTTATATACGATATTTTGATGATTTTAGCTACATTATTCACTGTTTATTTCAAGTTTCGAATTTGAATATGGTAATGGCTTATGACAAACAATGCCTATGTATGTCCACGTCGTATTGACCCCAATATAACGGCTATATTCCGTATTTTTAAAATTTTAACAGAATTTTTTAAGGATTTTATTTTTTAAAAATTTCCAAATTCGTTGCAAATGGTGGAGGGTATTAAAAGTTCGATCCGGCCGAACTTACTGCTTTTTAACTTGTTTTGGATTGTTTTCCACAAATCTCTAAAAAATTGCAAAATTAAAACATTTTCATTATTTTTATGACCTTCGCCGTATTAAGTTTGTCATTCCTTTTGTTACTCCTCGAAATACTCATTTTAGACCCTACAAAGTATATATATTCCGAATCAGCGTAAGATTCTACGTCGATTTAGCGATGTCCGTCTGTCTGTCAGTCTGCCTGTCTGTTGTAATCACGCTATGTTTCGAAAACAAGGAGATGGACGTCTAAAATTTTGCACACATGCACCCATGTAACGGTACCTTCCGATATTCGGTATTTTGATGATTTTAGAAATATTATTTACGGTAACGGTTTTAAATTTCGTATTTATAGTTTATAATGGGTACTACAGCCTGTGACCGAAAATTACTTATAAAGATCCACGTCTTCGTATAGCTCCATTTATCGGTACCTCCCAATGTTCGGTATTTTGATGAGTTTAGAGCCATCTACGTAGGTTCACGTCTTCGTATACCCCCCATATAACGGTACCTCCCGATATTCGGTATTTTGATGATTTTAGAGACATTATTTACCGGAACTATTTCAAATTTCTTATTTGTTACTTAATACAGGTCCTCGTCTTCGTATAGCCCTCATGTAACAGTATCTTCCTATATTTGATATTTTTCATTGTAGAGTTATTTTCCGACTGATTTTGTTAACAGGTCCTCGTCTCCGTATAGCCCTCATGTAACAGTATCTTCCTATATCCGATATTTTTCATTTTAGCGGTATTGAAAGTTCGGCCCAGCCGAATTTAGCTGCTTCTTTACTTGCGGACATTTTTATTCAGGTAGCATTACCCCCACTGAATCTCCAAATTTAGAATCTTCTATATGATTTGCTTGGCTATATTCGTCAAGGAAACCTGCATAAAAATGACAGATGTTCGCCGATTCTATATTTGTGATTCCGCTTGGAAGTTATTTTCAGCACTTCGGTACAATAAAAATTGTTATTTTTTCACACAAAAGTAGTGGTCCGTTCTACCCGCTGTCCTAAACTCAAACCTCATGCAAAATTTTCTTTGTCTCTTATTGTGACCTTTGAAAGGCTACAAAATTAGGAAAATTTTTAGTTATTGGTCCATTTCATCCTCTAAATATATTGCGGACATCTTTAATAACAATAGGCCTAACCCTATCCTCATGAAAATTTTCGTGGGGATAGGACAATAATTGCAATCTGTATATTGTAACCCCAACCTGTGTTGTAATGAAAAAATATTACAAATAAAAAATATATATTTCAATTTTTATAAAAGAATGTAGGCAAATCTATTGTGTACTATGTGTACATTTTATTTTGGTTCTTTAAGAATTAGAAATAATAAAAAATATTTAAGAAAATAATTTTAAATTAATTTTTTATATGCATTCTATTTTTATGATAGACATATTTTAAGGAAATTTATATTATATTCTTATAGATATTAAGATTATGCGGAATAAAGAACATTGTACAGCAGTCACTTCTTCGTTGCTCCACCTACATTTGTTAGTTTATAGAATTAGCATTTAATTTATATATATATATATATACATATATATATATATATATATATATATATATATATATATATATATATATATATATATATATATATATATATATATATATATATATATATACATATATATAGATATATATATATATATATATATATATATATATATATATATATATATACAATAATATTCTTATTTTAAGTTGTAAATAGATTACTTACTACTCCGTTTCCTTGCTTTTACTGTATTTGATTCTATTGTGGTCTCTGAATCATCAGAGATATCTAAATTTTCATTTCCATTACCTTTACCCATATCTTCAATATCGTCACAGCCTGCTGCTGACAATAAAATTTTTGAAACAGTAGTGACTTCCGCTAGAGTTGCAGGTACCCTGTATATAGATTTATGAATATATTTGTTGTGGCCCAAAAACTTCGCCAGTTTATCTACTGCCGCTTCTTGCACATTCAACAATGAAGTATACGTTGCAATGTGTTTTCTTAACGTGGTACCTCTTAAGGAGTGTGGTATTTTAGCTCCACATTCGAATGAGAATTTTCGTAATAAAGGGCATGCACGATAATAGCTTTTTGATGTCCCACATTTTCCAGGTACACTCCATACATACTTGTTTGATTTTTCAACTCCGGCTCTTACCCGAAATTCTAAAATAAGATCAATCGCCTTGGTACATAGGCAAGCAAAATGCTAACTGTTCGACGGAGTTTACCGCGCAAGGCTACTCGAATAAATTGTTTTTCAAAATCCAGTGATTGTTTTGATATATTTTCTAGAAGGCCAGCTTGTACAATATCAGTAATTTGTTCCTTGTTGTTGTAATTATCACTGGAAAGTCTTTCTATTTCGCCAGCTCTTCTTCTATTAAATACTTGTATAAATACAAGTGTTGCCTGTACGAGATTTCTCCAGTCAGAAAAACTAAAGTTTTCGGTTAATTTAGTCATGGAATCTAGGATTTTAGGATTTTATTTTATTGAATAATTGTTCGTGGAACAATTTAATTACCTTTTTTTTACAGGATGTAGGGGTTTGATGCTTTCTGGTCGTGAACCAATGAGCGAATAATCTTAGCGAATTAAAAAAGCTAAGATGTCGCAAAGCGGGGTTTAAAAAAGCTACTCGTTACATTTTGTTACTACATTTGTCCTTGTCTACGAAATAAACAAAGACGTATAAATCAGTAGTGGACAAAATGTAACGAATGGATAGAAAAGGACCCGTGGGGAAATTTAAATCATTTACATTAAGAAAAAAATGCTTTGAAACTATACATTACCGCCCGCGTTGCAACATCCTGCAGTTGCAAAATTATGAAAAAGATATAAAGATATGTGCACATTGTTTTTTTTTTTCATTTTTCTTATTATTTTTTTTTCATTTTTTCAAAAACATTTTATAAGATAAACAAAATTTTTGCTCGTAGAGCAAGGATCGTCAAGTGGCTCACCTCTTTTAAATATTGCATGGGCCCGATATTACCCAGCCAAAAATGGTGAGCTGGGCCCCTGGGAAACCAGGACTCGAATAGGTCTGAGGCTTCATTATTTTGTGGTAAACTTCAGGGCCTAGAACCATGCTGACCGCTGCAGCCTCATTAAACCGCGCATCGGCTAACTGCAGGCCAGAAAAATGTTCTTTAAGGCCCGCGGACACAGTCTCCGAAGGAGAAATCAGGTACCCCAAATCGATCACTCGCGCCGACACTGAAAGGCGTTGCGTGCTATCATAAGATGAGGCGACGGAAAACTGGTAGAACCTTTCTGGACCCACAAGTACGGGACATAGCTTAAGGCTGTCAGCCAGTGACCGACAAATTATGCTATGTCCTGCACATGGGTCCAAAAGTGCTCTGACAGGTATCCGTAGCCCATTTAGAAGCAGCTGTACCACCATCGTAGGCCCGAGTTATTGGCCGAATTGCAACGCAGGGCGAAGCCCCACTGGTTTTGGCCTGTTGGGGAGTGACCGAGGTACCTGGGCGTGTGGAATTTAATGGAACGGACGGACGTTTTGAAGGTTTACGCTTTCGGAGCTTCTTGGGCGGCCTAGGATGCTTGGAAGTACTTGGCTGGGGAGCGCTGGACGGAGTCCGATTGTTGGAAGAAGGTTGGTGGAGCAATGTGTGGTGTTGCTGGTTGCAGATTTTGCAACAAAGTCGACTGTGGCAATCCCGCAGAGAATGCGTTGGCGATAGACAGTTACCGCAGCATTTATGCAGGGCGACTGTTCGCAACCTTCTTTCAATGCACATCACATTGAACTCCTTGCAGTCCCGTAGATGATGCTTGCCGCCGCAGTGAACACATGCCTTGTTCGAGTCCCGGTTATTTCGACAGGATGCCGAAGGGTGTGGCCAGACCACTGTTTCTCCTGAAGGACTTTCAGGGACCGCCGTAGGCGGATTTTTTTTTTCTTCCTCCGAGGGAGGTGCAGCTTCCGGAGGCCCTGTTGCAGTTGGCTCATCGGAGATGGGGACAGCAATGGGGTCGAGCTCCCGTTCCTCATCGGACATGGGGACGTCGTCCTCATAATTAGGGAGTGTTTCAGCCATCTTGACTAAATCTTCCATCTTCTGTGAAAAATAAAGAAGACGCAATAACACAGCGATGAGGAGAACAAATATTACTTGGCCAGAATGACCATCAAAAGCCGTAGGTCGTTTTAAAATTGTCATGGCCCGAGAATTCGCGACGCGTTCGCGGCCATCAATTATAATTTTTTTCTTTCGTGAAAAAATAAAGAGGTACAAATACGAATCGAAAACGTGGACTATGGCAATTAAGGTAGCGCAATTAATTTTACAATTGGCCGTCGGATAGTGCCATTTTCCGTATGGATATCTGCGACTCGTATTCGACCATCAGAACCCGGGTGCACCGCTATAATCCGTCCTAATTTCCACGAAGTGGGAGTAAGATTTTCATGCCTAACTACGACTAAGTCGCCTTTTTGAAGATCGCGTTGCGGAAACTTCCATTTGTACCTTTGGTGCAAGCTCTTCAAATACTCATCCTTCCACCGTAACACTTGTATTTATACAAGTATTTAATAGAAGAAGAGCTGGCGAAATAGAAAGACTTTCCAGTGATAATTACAACAACAAGGAACAAATTACTGATATTGTACAAGCTGGCCTTCTAGAAAATATATCAAAACAATCACTGGATTTTGAAAAACAATTTATTCGAGTAGCCTTGCGCGGTAAACTTCGTCGAACAGTTAGCATTTTGCTTGACCCCCTATGTACCAAGGCGATTGATCTTATTTTAGAATTTCGGGTAAGAGCCGGAGTTGAAAAATCAAACAAGTATGTATGAAGTGTACCTGGAAAATGTGGGACATCAAAAAGCTATTATCGTGCATGCCCTTTATTACGAAAATTCTCATTCGAATGTGGAGCTAAAATACCACACTCCTTAAGAGGTACCACGTTAAGAAAACACATTGCAACGTATACTTCATTGTTGAATGTGCAAGAAGCGGCAGTAGATAAACTGGCGAAGTTTTTGGGCCAAAACAAATATATTCATAAATCTATATACAGGGTACCTGCACCTCTAGCGGAAGTCAATACTGTTTCAAAAATTTTATTGTCAGCAGCAGGCTGTGACGATATTGAAGATATATATATATATATATATATATATATATATATATATATATATATATATATATATATATATATAAAGTTTCTCGTTTTGTATAGTGGGCTTTTGTGGGGAGAGCATTCAAACTAAAGTAAAACAAATCAAGCTGAGCATTCCAACGTATACCTAACGGCTTGGAACTGCTAGCTTCCACAAAGGAAAGGACTTTGGCGTCTATTAAATCTTCCGTAGGAAGATTTTGCAAAATAGCACGGTCATTTGCTGTCCACTTCCTCAACTCAAATTTAGCGGACGAAAGAGCAGATCTTAACTGGTCGCGAGAATTTAAAGTTGTACGCAAGTCATGATATCCTGTTAGCACGTCGTCGACGTACATGCACCTACGTAGTATGTGTGCAGCGAGAGGATATTCATCGTCAGTATCGTCAGCTAACTGTAAAAGCGTCCGTATGGCTAAATAGGGGGCGCAGTTTACGCCGAATGTCACCGTCTGCAACTCAAAATCCTGAACAGGTTTTTGAGGAGAATCCCGGAAGAGTATTCTCTGTAGTGGAGTATGTGCCGGATCGACACAAATTTGGCGATACATCTGTGTGATGTCGCAGTTATATACAAATTTAAATAATCTCCATCTAAGAATGAGGAATACTAAGTCTAATTGCAGAGTGGGGCCCACATGTAGAATATCATTAAGACTTTTCCCGTTGGAAGTTTTATTCGAGGCGTTGAAAACCACTCGAAGCTTGGTAGTCTGCTTGTCGGGATTTATTACTGGATGGTGGGGGAGGTAACAAACCGTAGAGTTTGTTAACGCGGCAACTACTGGCATCATATGGTCCAAATCTAAATACTCATTGACCACTTGGTCGTATACTGCCTTGATTTGTGGCTTTCGAAGAAGAGATGCCTCATTTCGAAGAAATTGTCATAAACAATTATTACGGGAAAATCCTAAGTTTGTATGTCCAACTAACTCTGTCTTGAGGGGAAGGCTGACCACGTACCTGCCCTCTGAATCTCGACGTGTGGTACGTTTATAATTTGCCTCACAAAACTGGTCTGAGGGCGACAAAATTGGACGTTTAGGAACTTCCTCCAGTTCCCAAAAACGAAGAAGAACCTTGTTAAGGTTTTCTTCGTCAGATATACTGACTTTAACGGAAAACACAGATAGATGTTGGGGAGGAATTGAACCAGTGAGGATCCAACCAAAGACCGTATTTTGTGCTATTAAGGAGCCTAATATATTAGTGTGAATTCCCTGTAGCAGAATCTTCGAATAAAGATCTGCTCCCAGCAAAAGATCAACAGGGCGACTGTTGAACAAATTTGGATCAGCCAAACGTAGATTTGGCAAACCAGAAACGAAGTCGCTATTGACAGAAAACGAAGGCAGATTGCCAGAGATAGAAGGTAAAATCAGGGCAGTAGTTTCCATTGAAAGCGAAGCATCCAATGGAGAACTTATACAAATTGAACACAACTTGCGCGACGTAGTCGAAACTGCCTGATTAATGCCAGAAATTGTAGCAACATTGGTAGTGGAGGCGATGCCTAGTATATGCTGTAAGCGATCTGTAATAAAAGAAGCTTCTGAAGCAGGGTCAATTAATGCTCTGGCAGGGTACGTGGTACCCTGGTGAACGATGTTCATCATTGCCGTGCCTAATAGAACATTTCGACTTTGAGCGGTATGAAATACCTGTCTATTAGCAGAGCTGGAAGTTAGACGGGAAGAAGTGGAGGGTTGATCAGAAGAAGCTACGTTCCTAACTTCAGAAGTTGCTGCAGTCGAAGACGTGGAATGATCTCTATGTAATAGAGTGTGATGTCTTTTATTACATTTACTACAATTGTATGGACTACTGCAGTGGTTGACTAAATGTTTAGGTGACAGACAATTTAAACAACAATTATGTCGCCTAATGGTGTTAATTCTTTCAGGAACTGAAAGTTTTAAAAATTTTTGGCATGCTCTGATATGATGCATTTGTCGTGGACATAAACTGCATGTTTTATTGGAGGGTGCTCGGGATGGCCTAGATGTAGAAGGTGAATTACGAGGTGTGAAATTGGTGGATCGGTTCGTGCCAGCATTCGTGAAATGTGTACGAACTTTTTTACTACTTTGAGGTTTGACGTTGTCAATACCTCTAATGTCACGAAGGCAGGTAAGAGTTTGGATGCGTTCTGTAAGAAACTTATCCAAATCTTCCCAGGAAGACAAAGCTGATTTATTTTTGATACTTTGTTCCCAAAGTGTGACACTATTTTTGGGGAGCCTCTGAAGACATATGAACACTAGAATAGGGTCCCAGCCTTCAGTAGACACGTCATAGTTTAACATGGCCGAAATACACCCATTTATGCCTCTTTGCAATTTCTTTAAACCTAAACTTGTTTCACTGTCTAATACTGGCAGGCCAAATAAAAGCTTAAGTTGGTGGTTCACCAAAATACGTGGATTGTCATATGTTTGTTTTAGAGCTTTCCACGCAAGACCAAAGTTTTTGTGGGTAAGTGAAAACTTAGCCACTATGTCATGGGCGTCGCCACTGGTCTTATTGTTTAAATGACATAGACGTTCAATGTCACTAATGCCAGTATTGTTAATATACACTGCCGAGAATAAGTCTCTAAATGTAGGCCAGGAAAGAAAATCGCCATTAAATATTTCTATGTCACAAGGCGGTAAATTCAACCTATGACCAGAATTATCACCACCACAGGATGTGAGTGATGAGTTATAAGATATTGGCGAATGAGACAAAGCCTCCAAAATCGAAGCTCTATCATCGGAACGAGGTATAGTCCTATTACCTACGCTAGCCTGAGGAGACGATGTCGCCATCGATGACTTAGGCGGAGCCCGAAGTTCATCTAACTTCCTATTTATGGAAGCTAATACTTTTAAATAACATCTAAATGCGACATCGTATTTAGTGTCAGCGGCAGTGATGTCCTCACCTGAACTGTCTTCTTCTGCAAAATAATTAAGACACTTGTCAAAAACGGTTTTCATCTTTTCCCATAACGTTCTGACCTCAGCTCCCTGTAATTCTAAAATATAGACATCGAGCTCATCGTCCCGTTGGGAACTGAAGTTGGCATCAAATTTAACCAAAGCATCAGTAGCTCGGATGAACAAATCTAGAGGTGTGAGTGGCATTTTATTTCAAATGAATGAACGTAATTCAGAAAAAAATTAGAAAAATGTCTAAAGTTTTCGTGGAAAACTGTATTTTGATTCAGAAAACTGCAGGAAAAGTAGCAAAAACACCAAGAATTTTCAAAGAATTGTTTGAGAAACAATTTGTACTATGAAAATCTTTAAAAAGATGTACCAAAAATACAGCAGAAATATAAAAATATAGAAAAATTTGCAATAAATGCTTTAATTTCTACAAAGTGACACGTAATGTCGAATAATTTGTGTGAAAATTCAAAAAAGTGAAAATTTTTCGCAAAAATATTAATAAAAGGTACTTTAAAGCACGTGATGCTTCAAGAAAATTAATGTGTTTTTTTAGAAATACACTGATTTTATAATTAGTCGTTGACTAATCGTAATAAAGTATCGTAGATACGGCAAAAATATTGAGGTTTAACGTGATTAAACCACAAATATATTGAAATTTTAAGAAAAGAATTAAATATTAACTCAAAATTTCTCTCAGTGTATTCCAAATTTCGTAAAATGTTTACAGTGTATCGTATAATACCTGCAAACTATGGCAAAGTATCGATGATAACAATTGCCAACGAAAAAATATCAAAAATTTTTAATAAAAAATCAAAAATTCGAAAAAATATTAAAAATATTAAAAATTTCAATAAAACGGACTGTAGGGTGCACGGACTGTAAGATGCACGTTTTCAATCGGTAGCGGACAACAACAAAAAATTAAATCAAAAATATTTTATAAAAATTTAATAATTTTTGATTAAATATATAATATATTATATTTTATTTATATAAAAATAATAATATTTTAATAAATAAGACCGAATATAGGGTGCACAGTGTCGAAAACACAATTTAAATTTAATTTAAGTTGATATCCGCAGGATTCAACACAAAAAATACCCAAAAATGGCACTAAAATATTTTAATCAATTTGTTGGATAATATTAGGAAGTGTGAACACCCCTAATAAATATGATCATATGTTACTTTAATGTAAGTGTCAAATATGTCACAAGGTGGCAACAATCAGCAGAGATGACAATTACTCTCACATATGGTAATTGTTGTTGTGATGATTTTGGTGTTTTGAAGAAAGAAGAAGAAATAAATGAAAAACAAAACACCAAAATGATCAAAAAAGGAAAAAATAGAAGAAATGCGCGAAAACGCGATAAATGAATTAAAATGAATTAAAAAAAACTGTGATTGTGTGTGTATATTTTTTTGGTGTAAACAAAAATTTACAGTGACCGATTTGACACAAAATATTGTTTTTAAAATGAAATTTACCGACGGCAAATGGACGGACGGACGCGCTGTAAAACGACCGACGGTTTATTTTTTTATTATTATTTATCACAACACGAGAATCACGGTATGTCACTATTTATTTGTTAAATAAATAAAGATGTGTACATACCTGTGTTGCTGATATTAATTTATTTCGATAAATAAATAAAATAAATGTTGGTGATCGTTGATCTTTTGTGTTGGTGTTGTTGTCCTCGACGAAGTCGATGATTGCCTTTGTAAAAGGAAAAAAGAGACGGGTTAGTTTTCGTTGAAAATAATCCGGCTCGATTGGACCAATGTTTGCGTTGCAAAATGAAAGAAAAGAAAATAAAACACAATATTTAGAATTTTTACTTCAATGCAGTCGTGGACTGTATATTTTATTGATAATTGTTTGTAAAACAATTATAATTACCTTTTTTACAGGATGTAGGGATTTCTGATGCTTTTTGGTCGTGAACCAATGAGCGAGTGAGATCTTAGCGAATTAAAAAAAGCTAAGATGTCGCAAAGAGGGGTTTAAAAAAGCTACTCGTTACATTTTGTTACTACATTTGTCCTTGTCTACGAAATAAACAAAGACGTATAAATCAGTAGTGAACAAAATGTAACGATGGGATAAAAAAGGACCCGTGGGGAAATTTAAATCATTTACATTAAGAAAAATGCTTTGAAACTATACACCCACTATGCGCTTGAATATTATGATCGAATGGCAGGACAATTTTATTATAATTAGAATTGTGGCATGCGTTTTACAATACATCAACTCCCAAAGTTCGGTCAAAAAAAAAAAATCTTCCAAGGTTGGTGTGATCTCATATGTTAAATTCTGACAGTTGTGTGCCTTTGGGATGAATTCAAAGACGGATCCCTGATTTCTTCCACATTATGGCAGATGGAATTATTGTTTCGCCTCTAGAAAAATCGAAGGAAGAAAAGGCTGATAATGTGGACAGCCTTCCAAAAACCTTAGAGATTCTTTGGACAAATCAAGGGGATGTCTTCACGACGTGCAGAAAATATAATCTGGAGCTGCATCCTGATAAGTGTATATTTTTCAGAAATGAAGTAACCTTTTTGGGTCATAAATGCACTGACAAGGGAATTCTTCCCGATAACTCAAAATATGAGACAATCCAAACATATCCTACCCCAAAAAGCGCGGACGAAAGTAAAAGATTTGTTGCCTTTTGTAATTACTACAGAAGATTTATACCGAATTTTGCAGAATACTCTCTGCCATTAACAAAACTAACTAGGAAAAATGCAAAATTTATTTGGACTGAAGAGTGCCAAAAATGCTTTGAGTATTTAAAGAATTCACTTTTAACCCCAAGAATACTCCAGTACCCCGATTTCAACAAACAATTTTGCATTACTTCCGATGCAAGTAAATATGCATGCGGTGCTGTTCTAAGCCAAGAGCATAAGGGTGTACAATTACCCGTGGCATATGCATCAAGATCCTTTACCAAAGGTGAAAGCAACAAATCCGTAATTGAACAAGAACTCGTAGCAGTACATTGGGCAATAAAATACTTCAGACCATACATATATGGTACAAAATTTTTGGTGAGAAGTGATCACCGCCCATTGACCTAATTGTTCTCTTTGAAGAATCCATCTTCAAAATTAATCCGGATGAGATTGGACCTCGAAGAATGTGACTTTGAAATACAATACATAAAAGGAAAGGACAATTGTGGAGCCGATGCCCTTTCCAAAATTGATTTTGACCATATTAAGAGTATAAAGAGACTCTATATGGTAACAACGCGGTCTAAATCAAAGAAAGACCAAACACAAAAAAATAAAAAATTAACAAGCGTGTCAGACATTCCTAGGGTCTACGAAACACTAAATGCAAAGGAGGTAAAGAAAAGTGTTCGCCTAAAGTTTTTTCTCTCTGGTACAACTCCAAAGTGTATCCTTAAATATGGGAGAAAAACTTTAGAAAATGTAAAGATTGATGACCTTATTGCTAATGGAAGCTTTGATCTAAGTCAATTCATTCCTAGGTTGGAAAAAATAACAGGTAATAAGGGAATATTCAAATTACAACTCTCATTAAATGAGGATTTATTCAATATGATTCGAATCAATGATTTCAAAAACTGTGCGAACCAGTTATTAAAGAAACTAACAACAGCATTAACGCCAAAATTAGAGAAAATATCTGCTGACGAGCAGAAAAGAAAACTCCTACAAACGTATCATAATGATCCATTATACGGAGGTCACCCTGGCATCAAAAGAATGTCAGAAAAACTCCGCACTAAATATCGTTGGAAAGGAATGTCTAAAGACACCAAAAACTATGTTAAAAATTGCAGTAAATGCCAAGAGAACAAGTCCCTTAAAAGGACGAAAGAACCTATGTGTATAACGGAAACCCCAGCAAGTGCCTTTGATATTCTCGTTATTGATACAATAGGTCCATTTATTAAGTCAAACAGCGGTAACGAATACGCTGTGACAATTATATGTGATCTCACCAAGTACCTGGTAACTATACCAGTACCCGAAAAAACGGCAAAAACAATAGCTACGGCAATATTTGAAAACTTTGTACTTACATATGGACCAATGAGAAAAGTTTTAACTGACAGAGGAACTGAGTATAAAAACCAGACCCTGCAGGAACTTTTTAAGATGTTGGATGTGAAACATGCTCAATCGACAGCATACCACCATCAAACAGTTGGATCCATAGAAAGGTCACATAGGACATTTAATGAATATATTCGTTCTTATGTGTCATTAGAACGAACGGATTGGGACGAATGGCTTAAATATTTTACATACTGTTTTAATACTACTCCATCAACAATCCATGGTTATTGTCCGTATGAATTGGTTTTTGGCAAAATTCCGACTACCATTGATTCTCTTGGTTTTAACATTGTAGATCCACTTTATAATGTTGACTCTTATGAAAAAGAAGTGAAGTACAGACTCCAAATGGCAAGACAACGAGCAGCCAGAATGATTACTCAATCAAAATTCTCCAATAAATTACAATATGACAAAACGGCTAATCCTTTACACGTACAAATAGGAGATTTAGTACTAGTAGAGAATAATGGCGGCCATAAATTGGAACAATTATTCAAAGGCCCCTACTCTGTCGAAAATATCGATTCTAATGGGAATTGCTCGCTGTCATTGTCGGGCAGAAAAAGTATTGAAGTACATAAAAACCGTTTAAAATTGTTCAATGCATTAAGCAATAACTTGAATAAAGAACAAAAATATTGAAAATACTTATTTTTTTTAACTGCCTTTTAAATATAACTCTGCCTCTAAAATATACGTACATATAAATTTAGCATATACATACAATAAATTATAAAACTTACATAAAACATAGATAACTGGCCATACATATGAAAATATAATAATATAATATATATAGTAATAATATATATAAACATACTTTGATCTAAATCTACTTTAGAGCATTTAACTTTTCAATTCGACTTAGTAAACTAATATATAAGAATACACCTATTAATTAATAACAAAAAATAGGTATATATGTAAAATAATGAAAAAATAAAAACATATTAAATCAATTAAATTAAAACTTAAGATCCCACAACAAAATTTTATAAAATTATTTTGATTTTTTTAAAACCATAAATTATATTGATTATGATTTTTACAAACCATAAACTATATTTTCAAAATATCGCTTAAGTTAAAAACAAATGTTCTATTTTTCGTTATTCTCATGTAATAATTTTTTTACTACAAAATATAATATAGAATAAAAATTGTAACCGTATTTAATAAGTAAAGTTAAATATATATGTAAGCATTAGTCTCTATACAAAAAAAAAAAAAAAAAAAAAAATGAGTAACTTGTAAACATTAAATGTAATTTTAAAATTAACCAGAACTAACTTCAAATAATGCCAACACTGACTGTTAATTGTAAATTTATGTGAATAAAATTCATGAATTATAAAATTATATGAATTAAACTCAACTAAGAATAATCAACTTAAACCGTTGATTATTCTTTGTTAAAAAGGGAGGTGAAGTGTGTTTGATTCATCCATGTTGCCATACCTTCCGTATGACAACGTATCATACTGGTTTACATATTTGTCCAAGTTGGCATACCTTCTGTATCCAACTAATAGTATGCTTTTACTCAAGTTACAATACATTCAGAAGGTAACTTTACACCCTCACTTTATTGAGGTGTGTTGTCCGCTCCGAGATAGTAAGCGTGCATTATGCTTACTAAGCGTTTTCCCACGCTCACTTTATTTTTCATTTACCTTAAGTTAATTTTTGTAAGATAATATTAGTCCAGTTCTAATTTGAATAAAGTAAGGTGAAGTCGCTTTTAGCGGCTTCCATAATAAAATAAAACTACTTTCATTTCAAGATCTACAATTACTAATCTATTAGAATTTGTTTGTCAAGTTCAAAAAGGTTTTGTGAATGAGCAACAGACTGACGTTATTTACACTGATTTTAGCAAAGCGTTTGATACGGTAGTTCATAAGCTCTTGCTTCAAAAACTAGACTTAATGGGTTTCCCAACATCACTTTTAAACTGGATATCCTCCTACTTACATAATCGTACACAAAGAGTAATTTTTAATGATGTCTCTTCGAAGAATATCATTGTTTCATCAGGTGTACCACAGGGAAGTGACTTGGGCCCTTTACTGTTTGTTCTTTACCTAAATGACATTCCAAACGTAATTCGTTTTTCCAAAATTTTAATGTACGCTGATGATGTGAAGCTTTTTCTTCACGCAAATTCACGTAGTGATCAAATCTCTTTACAATATGATTTATACTCACTCGTAAACTGGTGTAGTATAAATGGTATGACCCTTAATCTAAAAAAATTCAAAAAGTTGTCTTTCTTTCGATCCCGACCTTTATTATCTAATTACTTTATTGACTCCCACAAATTGGATAATGTTGATTCGTTCGTTGATTTGGGCGTAATATTAGATCCTAAGCTTCGGTTTCATTTGTAAGCGTTTTCCCACGCTCACTTTATTTTTCATTTACCTTAAGTTAATTTTTGTAAGATAATATTAGTCCAGTTCTAATTTGAATAAAGTAAGGTGAAGTCGCTTTTAGCGGCTTCCATAATAAAATAAAACTACTTTCATTTCAAGATCTACAATTACTAATCTATTAGAATTTGTTTGTCAAGTTCAAAAAGGTTTTGTGAATGAGCAACAGACTGACGTTATTTACACTGATTTTAGCAAAGCGTTTGATACGGTAGTTCATAAGCTCTTGCTTCAAAAACTAGACTTAATGGGTTTCCCAACATCACTTTTAAACTGGATATCCTCCTACTTACATAATCGTACACAAAGAGTTATTTTTAATGATGTCTCTTCGAAGAATATCATTGTTTCATCAGGTGTACCCCAGGGAAGTGACTTGGACCCTTTACTGTTTGTTCTTTACCTAAATGACATTCCAAACGTAATTCGTTTTTCCAAAATTTTAATGTACGCTGATGATGTGAAGCTTTTTCTTCACACAAATTCACGTAGTGATCAAATCTCTTTACAATATGATTTATACTCACTCGTAAACTGGTGTAGTATAAATGGTATGACCCTTAATCTAAAAAAATTCAAAAAGTTGTCTTTCTTTCGATGCCGACCTTTATTATCTAATTACTTTATTGACTCCCACAAATTGGATAATATTGATTCGTTCGTTGATTTGGGCGTAATATTAGATCCTAAGCTTCGGTTTCATTTGCATATTGATTCTTGCGTTAATAAAGCGAAATCTTTACTAGGATTCATCAAGCGCTGGTCTAAAGAGTTTGATGATCCTTACGTAACTAAAAGATTATTTGTTAGCTTAGTGCGTCCAGTATTAGAATATGGCTGTATATTGTGGAGTCCATTTTATAAATTTTACTCTGATAAAATTGAATCAGTACAAATTCAGTTTTTAATTTTCGCCTTACGTGGTTTAAACTGGAACGTTTCCGAACCTCTTCCTCCTTATGAGAGTCGGTTACTGTTAATTGACCTTCCATCACTTGAATGAAGGCGTTTTATGTTAAGAGCACTATTTATCATTAAATTTGTACGCGGTCTCATTGATTCTCCATTTCTTATAGGTGAAATATACCATAATGTTCCTTCTCGCAGGACTCGTAATTTCGAACCCTTCAAATTATCGTTTGCGAGAACTAACTATGAGCTTAACAACCCTATGAGGTCACTTTGTGTTATTTATAACAGTTTATTTAACACTATTTGCTTAAGTAATCCATTAAATACAATAAAGAACTATATTCTACATATGTAATTTTGTTTGTTTAATGAGTATTCGTTAATTGTTTCATGTCTTTGTCTTAATTCTCCAAACTCATTTTACGGCATCTTATCTACATCTCCCCAAGCGGAACTAGTACAACTCGCCTTTGAGTAATAGTTGTAAACAGTAGATTGAAATTCTGTTATAAATTACTAAACTGCTTGATCATCTGGCACTTGATCTACATTTTCCTTTGCGGTACAGTAGACACAGCCAATGTGCAGCGTTTTTTAAAATCTGTACCTTATTAACTTTGTTTACTAATCTGTGTGTGTCTGTTATTTTATTTACTGGCTGATGAAGTTTCTGTAGCCGGTGCGAAACCATCGCTAACCCGCCTTAGTCCGGACTTTGGTGTGTACGCGCTCTCTACGTATAGGGAGGTGGCCCCCTCGGTCGGTAGGGGCGGGTGTGAGAGGCGTGGGAACGAACGAAAAATAAGTTGTCTATAACTTGCAGGGATGAATTTACATAGGTGCTTCAAAAGATCATGCTGGTAGTTAAGTAAGTTAATGTAAAATTTAGGATTATTTTAATAAGGTCCTTATTATGAGGTATAGTTACGACGAGTTAGTTTGTAAATACTCGTGTTAACGAACTGCTTCCTAGATGTAAAAAGCCTTCATTGCGCTCTTTCCAAACATGCTTGCCAAGTTCTGAACACAATTTATTTTCCAAATTTTTCGCTGATCTTGATGATGGTTTATAAATCCGTCTTTGGGAGCAATACAAATTGTGAATTTGGAACACGTTGTTATTTGGTGAATGATATATAACGTAGTCCAAACTTGTTAAGAGATATTTTCATAAAAGAATGCCCACTGTTTGCGTTGCAAAATGAAAGAAAAGAAAATAAAACACAATATTTAGAATTTTTATTTCAATGCAGTCGTGGACTGTATATTTTATTGATAATTGTTTGTAAAACAATTATAATTACCTTTTTTACAGGATGTAGGGATTTCTGATGCTTTTTGGTCGTGAACCAATGAGCGAGTGAGATCTTAGCGAATTAAAAAAAGCTAAGATGTCGCAAAGCGGGGTTTAAAAAAGCTACTCGTTACATTTTGTTACAACATTTGTCCTTGTCTACGAAATAAACAAAGACGTATAAATCAGTAGTGGACAAAATGTAACGATGGGATAAAAAAGGACCCGTGGGGAAATTTAAATCATTTACATTAAGAAAAATACTTTGAAACTATACATTGCCGCCCGCGTTGCGACATCCTGCCGTTGCAAAATTATGAAAAAGATGTATAAAGATATGTGTACATTGTTTTTTTTTTTTTTTTTTCTTTTTTTTTTCATTTTTTTCAAAAACATTTTATAAGATAAACAAAATTTTGCTCGTAGAGCAAGGATCGTCAAGTGGCTCGTAGAGACCAGATCCGTTAACTTTGTTTTTTTTTTGTATCAAATGACTCGTAGAGTCCAGTGACGAGGGCTCGTAGGCAATTGAAGATTGCCCCACACTTTTTTTAAATATTGCATGGGCCCGATATTACCCAGCCAAAAATGGTGAGCTGGGCCCATGGGAAACCAGGACTCGAATAGGTCTGAGGCTTCATGATTTTGTGGTAAACTTCAGGGCCTAGAACCATGCTGACCGCTGCAGCCTCATTAAACCGAGGATCGGCTAACTGCAGTCCAGAAAAATGTTCTTTAAGGCCCGCGGACACAGTCTCCGAAGGAGAAATCAGGTACCCCAAATCGATCACTCGCGCCGACACTGAAAGGCGTTGCGTGCTATCATAAGATGAGGCGACGGAAAACTGGTAGAACCTTTCTGGACCCACAAGTACAGGGCATAGCTTAAGGCTGTCAGCCAGTGACCGACAAATTATGCTATGTCCTGCACATGGGTCCAAAAGTGCTCTGACAGGTATCCGTAGCCCATTTAGAAGCAGCTGTACCAGAGAGATTGGCCGATTTGCAATGCGGGGCGAAGCCCCATTGGTTTTGGCCTGTTGGGGAGTGACCGATGCACCTGGGTGCGTAGAGGTAGAAGGAACGGACGGACTAGGATGTTTGGAAGTACTTGGCTGGGGAGCGCTGGACGGAGTCCGATTGTTGGAAGAAGGTTGGTGGAGCAATGTGTGGTGTTGCTGGTTGCAGATTTTGCAACAAAGCCGACTGTGGCAATCTCGCAGAGAATGCGTTGGCGATAGACAGTTACCGCAGCATTTATGCAGGGCGACTGTTCGCAACCTTCTTTCAATGCGCATCACATTGAACTCCTTGCAGTCCCGTAGATGATGCTTGCCGCCGCAGTGAACACATGCCTTGTTCGAGTCCCGGTTATTTCGACAGGATGCCGAAGGGTGTGGCGAGACCACTGTTTCTCCTGAAGGACCTTCAGGGACCGCCGTAGGCGGATTTTTTGTTTCCACCGAGGGAGGTGCAGCTTCCGGAGGCCCTGTTGCAGTTGGCTCATCGGAGATGGGGACAGCAATGGGGTCGAACTCCCGTTCCTCATCGGACATGGGGACGTCGTCCTCATAGTTAGGGAGTGTTTCAGCCATCTTGCCTAAATCTTCCATCTTCTGTGAAAAATAAAGAAGATGCAATAACACAGCGATGAGGAGAACAAATATTATTTGGCCAGAATGACCATCAAAAACCGTAGGTAGTTTTAAAATTGTCATGGCCCGATAATTCGCGACGCGTTCGCGGCCATCAATTATAATTTTTTTCTTTCGCGAAAAAATAAAGAGGTACAAATACGAATCGAAAACGTGGACTATGACAATTAAGGTAGCGCAATTAATTTTACAATTGGCCGTCGGATAGTGCCATTTTCCGTATGGATATCTGCGACTCGTACTCGACCATCAGAACCCGGGTGCACCGCTATAATCCGTCCTAATTTCCACGAAGTGGGAGAAAGATTTTCAAGCCTGACTACGACTAAGTCGCCTTTTTGAAGATCGCGTTGCGGAAACTTCCATTTGTATCTTTTGTGCAAGCTCTTCAAATACTCATCCTTCCACCGTAGGCAGAGTTGATGAGTGAGAGCTTTAAGTTTCCGAAACCGATTTACCAGATGCAAAGGCGCTTCGTCAATTACTGGCTCCGGAGGAGCAAGGATTGGGGTTCCAATGAGAAAATGTCCTGGTGTTAGTGCTACTAAATCTTGGGGGTTGTCATTTATGGAACATAAAGGACGTGAATTTAAACAAGCTTCGATTCTGGAAAGAATCGTAGAAAGTTCTTCAAACGTAAATTTGAAGTTCTTAGCTTGCTTACGAAAATGCAACTTAAAACTTTTTACGGCGGCCTCCCATAGACCACCCATATGGGGGGCGCCAGCGGGAATAAATTGCCATGAAAGTTCCTGATACTGGAGTGTGGAACACAGGTTAGTACGACTTTCACGAAGAACTATTTTAAAGTCATTTTCGATTTCCCTAGAAGCTCCAACGAAGTTGGTGCCGTTATCAGAGAAAATTGTTTTTGGACAACCACGTCTGGAGATAAAGCGATGAAAAGCTGCTAAAAATGTTGCCGTAGACAAATCAGAAGTAGCCTCAAGATGTATTGCTTTCGTAGAAAAGCAGACAAAACACAGACGTAACCTTTAGTGATTTTAGCAAAACGGCCTGTAAATGATTTAAAATCAAAGGGACCTGCAAAATCAACACCGGTAGTGGTGAATGGTCTAGATAATACTGTTCTCTCCGGAGGAAGAGCAGCCATTATCTGAGAGCAAGACCGTTTTTTGTCCAAGAAACATGTTTTACATTTAGTAATGGTGGTTTTAATTAGTGATGTGAGTCGTGGGACCCAATATTCAATTCTAATGATGCGTAACATCAGTTGATTTCCACCGTGGATGGAAAGAACATGTATGAATTGAAGTAGTAAGTGCGTGAAACGACTTTGGCGAGGTAGAATAATGGGATGCCTTTCTGTGTAAGACAGAGTTGGTGATTGCGACAAGCGTCCATTAAGCCTAATTAGCCCGAATTCATCCAGAAATGGATTTAAGGGTAAAAGAGAACTCTTTGCATTTAAGGGAACCTTATCTGACAAAGACTGGTACTCATCTGCAAAGTGGACTTTTTGAGATAAAATAGCCAGACGTAATCTAACCGCTTTTATCTCTGAACTGGTAAGGGCCTTCTCATTGTAAATGTATTGACCTCTATGAGCAGGATGAGTCCGATGGAAAAATCTAAAAACATACGAGAGGACTCGAAGAGCCCTATCTAACGAAGAGAAATCTTCTAAGGGGTACCAATAATTACTGAAGAAAGAGGCATGAGTATTGACAGCACGCATTTCAATTTCGGTGTCAAGCAGAGGAAAATTGGATAAATTCCAATGAGAACTATTTTGGCGTAGCCAATGTGGTCCATACCACCAAAGATTAGAGGAGGCAAGCTCGGAAGGCGAAACCCCCCGGCTGCCTAAATCAGCGGGATTATCTTCAGAGCGCACGTGATGCCAATTACCTACGTCTGTTATCTCCTGAATTTTACTAACACGGTTGGCAACAAATGTCGTCCACGTAGATGGACTTTTGTTGAGCCAGGAGAGGACGATCGTAGAATCAGTCCAACAATAAATTTTTTGAAATGAAATGTCAATTTCATCTATAATATTTTTTAATAATTTGGAGGCCAAAACGGCTCCGCAAAGTTCCAACCGTGGTAATGAAATTGTTTTTAGGGGGGCTACCTTAGTTTTGCAGGTCAGGAGGTGAGTATAAATGTCTTTATTCGGCGCTATAATCCGAATATATATCACCCCCGCGTATGCCTTTTCTGAAGCATCAGAAAAGACATGAAGTTCGGCGGAACAACTTGGCGTATAATGGACCCACCGAGGAACTTGAATGGAATTCACATCCTGGTAGCAATCCACAAAATTTTGCCAATCACGTTCTGTCGTGGACAGAAGTGCATCATCCCAGCCGATTTTATCTGTCCAGATCTTCTGCATAACTATTTTAGCTATCACAATTACGGGGCCTAACCAACCTAAAGGATCGAACAGTTTGGCAATAGTGGACAATGTTTCTCGTTTTGTATAGTGGGCTTTTGTGGGGAGAGCATTCACACTAAAGTAAAACAAATCAAGCTGAGCATTCCAACGTATACCTAACGGCTTGGAACTGCTAGCTTCCACAAATTGCCAACGAAAAAATATCAAAAATTTTTAATAAAAAATCAAAAATTCGAAAAAATATTAAAAATTTCAATAAAACCGACTGTAGAGTGCACGGACTGTAGGATGCACGTTTTCAATCGGTAGCGGACAACAACAAAAAAATTAAAGCAAAAATATTTTATAAAAAATCAAATAATTTTTGATTAAATATATAATATATTATATTTTATTTATATAAAAATAATAATATTTTAATAAATGAGACCGGATATAGGGTGCACAGTGTCGAAAACACAAATAAAATTTAATTTTAGTTGATATCCGAAGGATTCAGCACAACAAATATCCGAAAATGGCACTAAAATATTTTTGATCGATATGTTGGATAATATTAGGAAGTGTGAACACCCTAATAAATTCGATCATATGTTACTTATATGTAAGTGTCAAATATGTCACAAGGTGGCAACAATCAGCAGAGATGACAATTACTCTCACATATGGTAATTGTTGTTGTGATAATTTTGGTGTTTTGAAGAAGAAGAAGATATAAATGAAAAACAAAACACCAAAATGATCAAAAGAAAAGAAAAAATAAAAGAAATGCGCGAAACACAAAAATTAAATGGAAATGAATCAAATTTCTCTGTGATTGTGTGTGTATTTTTTGTCGTAAACAAAAGCGGCGGACTGATTTGACACTTATTTTTGTTTTTGGTTTTGAAATTAAATTTACCGACGGCAAATGGACGGACACTTAGGCGCGTAGCAAAACGACCGACGGTTTTTTTTTAATTATTTATCGCAACACGGAATCACTGTACAACACTTTTTATTTCTAAAATAAATAAAGATGTGTACATACCTGTGTGTTCTTATTTTATTTGCATAAATAAATAAAATATAGATTTTGTTGATCTTTTTGTGTTGGTTGTTGTTGTCCTCGACGAAGTCGATGTAGATGCCTTTGTAAAAGGAGAAAGAGAGAAGGGTTAGTTTTGTTGAAAATAATCCGGCTCGATTGGACCAATGTTTGCGTTGCAAAATGAAAGAAAAGTAATAAAACACAATATTTATAATTTTATTTTAAAACAGTCGTGGACTGATATTTTATTAAATAATTGTTCGTGGAACAATTAAATTACCTTTTTTTTACAGGATGTAGGGGTTTGATGCTTTCTGGTCGTGAACCAATGAGCGAATAATCTTAGCGAATTAAAAAAGCTAAGATGTCGCAAAGCGGGGTTTAAAAAAGCTACTCGTTACATTTTGTTACTACATTTGTCCTTGTCTACGAAATAAACAAAGACGTATAAATCAGTAGTGGACAAAATGTAACGAATGGATAGAAAAGGACCCGTGGGGAAATTTAAATCATTTACATTAAGAAAAATGCTTTGAAACTATACACTATCTTTAAATATAAACTTTCAATGCAGGGAAATGTGAAATATTTTTTGCCTAATAATAGAAAAAATCGGCGTTGAACTTAACAAAACGCCAAAGGCGATGGTTCGGAAACTTTTTTTCGGTTAAGGAACAGCGACACCACGTTAGATAATATATTCTTATATTTCATGTTTCCTAAAACTGCAAAATGTAGAATACTTTATGTATGTATGCTGTTTGGTTTCAACTTAAAGGAATGTTGCCTTTTTCGCGATTTTCTAGCGATTGCTTGAAGTGTTGAGAGATTAGGACCAACCGCTAACAACTATACATTCAGGGGAATGATGTGAAAGCATTAAAATTAAATATTTTAAGAACTATTCATCTGCATTTTGAATTTAATAATTCAAATTCCAAAAATGTAGATTTTTTAAATTAAAATAATTTATTGAAAATTAATTATATTGTTGACATTTTTGGACACATAAATCTGACACTTGTATTACGTACAAAAACAAATTTGTATGTGGTTGTTGTTACGATTGTTGTACAACAACACTTGCTGTTACCTGTGTTATTCTACCATGATCCGGTAAAAAAATCGTTTCTATTCCTCCATATACAGTCACTTACATATATGGCGCAATTTTATTGCTTGATATTAATTCTGCGGAGTACAAGCCGCCTTTAAATTTAACAACGCACTCATTCCCTTCATTCCTTCGAGTTTTGTTATGGTTTTGGAATTGATAATGTAAAATTTGGCATCGTGGAAAGTGACTACAGAAAACGTTTTAAGTCTAAAATAACGAAAAAGGGTTTAAAATCATAATCGATACAAAATTGGTGTTTCGCACAAAATACATTACAAACAAAATGTAGTAGATTATGAAAGTAGATGTATAAATAAAAGGCATGAGGAAACAAGTTCCCCACTCTTCTAAATATTTTAAATTATATGATATACTAGGACTATTTTGGTCAAAATGTTAAACCAAGTTATCAAAGGGACACATTAAAACTACTTTTAAGGGTATGGTAGTAACAAGTCAAAATATTTCACATAGCATTATTATAGAAGGATGACGTTAAAGGCAAGCATATTTTATTATACCGCACATATGATAAAGTTGAGCTACAAAAGAAGGCAGGTGTATCGGCTTTTAAAAGTTTACATCTCAAAATAACCCAAAATAGGAGGAGGATATAGATTCCTCGAAACCCGTGCCTTTTAGTTAAATAGTGTCTTCGGTCATATTGCAAATAAAAATTTCTTTCTAATTTTTGTATCATAAAAAACCGCGCAATTTAATTATTCTGCTTAGTCGTCCGTCTGTCTGTCCGGAGTTCAATAAGTAGCAGTGTCAGTTGGGAATGATACCAAGCCACGCTGGAGCAGCAATGACGTAAACTCAGCGCCTCCCTCGGTTTATTGGACGGGCGATGACGTGGCTCGTTGGCTTCAATTTCCTGGTCTGGATATTCGTTATTAAGATTTTCGTGCTTCTGGTATTTATTTAAACTTGTTTTTCAGTTGACTTTTCTTTAGTTTCAGGATTAGATTAAGATTTTAGTTTCAAACTGTCTTTAAAAACATCGGGAAAAATATTTGATTTATTCATTAGTTTATAACTTTTAGCCTTTAAGTCCTCTAAATTGAATTTCATTGTTTAAGGCTTAATATTCAGATTAAAAATGCTTGTATTTTGTGTTGTTTTTTTTTTTTTTGTGTTTCAATCAAATAAATCGATGAATTCAATTTTCACTAAAGTCACCAGAATCTTGGTAAATTTTCTTTCCTTCGGTTAGTCAGAGCCCCACGTCCAATCTTCTTCACAGGTTAAGTAAAAAGGAAAGATTTATCTCACAATTTCTGCCAGGAAATTCTGGCTGCTATTTTCCTCATTTAAATTTTCCATTTTCTTTTAACATTATTCCCCCTTATTGACATTTAAGTAATTGGAATAATCAGCCTTTTCCTAATAATGGTTAGCAACATTCTTCTTCTTCTAGCTATCAATAATTTTCATGGTTACCCCTTTCAAAAAGCGCACACCACAGAATTGAATGCCGCTTGTTTGTTCTATAAGGTAAATTATTTTCGGTTACCTTTTTGCCATTTTTTGGGGGAGGTACCAGAAGGAGTGGACCGATATTATCCACCTTCGAACTCGAACTAAGTTTGATAATAATATTACGATATACCAAGTTTGGACCAAATAGGATACTCCCTTTGAGAGTTATCGTGCGCACCAGCTGGCCAGACAGACAGACGGACATCGCTAGATCGACTCCAAATGTCCTGAAGTGGATTTGGTATAAAGAGACCCAGGGTTTAAAACAGTTATTTCGATGAGGCAAGTTCTGCCTGTATCAAATGATATATACTCTCTCTAGCCAAATGGCTGAGGGTATAAAAACGATGAGTGCACTTCTTTGTCTATACACTCATTAGTCTATGGTTGCACATACTTGCTTTTTCCAGTAAAATATCGAAATAAAAAAAATTAAAAACTGTTTAGATACTCACAGGTTCTTTGGCAGTACGATTAAAAATGTATTTGCGGTTTCAAAATGAGAAGGGAGGTAAAAAATGGGCCGAAAGCCAAATACCTAAAAAAGTAAGATTTGGCTACGCGAAAAAATTATTTTTCTTATCGTCAATTTTTCGTTGAATAATCTATTTTTTTTTAAATAGAGTGTCATAAGCTTTACTGCGATAGTTACCTATAACAGAAGAAACTAAGATTTATTTTTTTATGTTGATGGCATATATATCGCGAAGTATCGACGTTCCCCTACCTATCTCATAACCAACTTTCATTAAATTTTTTCGCAAAACCAAATATTTGACAACTTTTCGACTATTTGAAGGATTTACATAGACAGTTTCAAAAATCAATTCTGAAAATTCTGAAAATCTGAAGAATTATGTCACCAATTTTTGAAAAGGATCATCGTAGCCATTCTTAAGATGTTCATATTAATAACTCCGAACTAGAACAAATTCTGTACTGCATGCCTATTTTATATTGCCGCATTAAATATATTGATATTCAATTCAAATATAAATAGTTTTAAATACTTTGTACTAAACCTGTTTTTCATACATTCCTTACATTCATGTATAAAAATTTTTATATAGAACTACTTGTAACATATATATTTATAGGACGTGCGCAGTAAAAGAGCTGAAAACAGGGAGATATTTTCCCTCAACTATGTGGAACTTATCTCACCGTTCATATAATTGCCCCACTACTTGATACCTAAAAATCTTACTCACTTTGGCATGTAGGCGGCATTATCGAAAATTTTCCTTTGGCTCGACTCCTATACGATTGGTACAAGTACTCACAAAGAACTATTTGTGCAGAATTTCAGACAATTAAATTGAAAAATGTGGCTAAAAATCGGGGTGATTTCGTTGTGGGGTGGTTTCGGACCTATACAGGTAATTCTATATCAAGGGTAAAGTGCTTACAAATAACTTCTTGTGCAGAGTTTAAGACAATTTCATTAAAAAATATGGCTAAAATCATTCCGAATATCGGGGTACCGTTATACAGGGGCTGTACGATATCGTCGGCCGATATAGACCATCATCGAACTTAAAATTTTACTCTGATCAAGAGTATCTATTTTGCTAGGTCTAAAATTAGTATTTCGATGAGGTACACACGGAATTACGAACTTAATATACCGTACTTACTCTTTATGGTGGATGGTATTTTTTTATACGGTACGAAAACTACTAAAAAGTTTTATATCTATATGTATATATATATATATATATATATATATATATATATATATATATGTATATATACATACCGTATAAAAAAATACCATCCACCATAAAGAGTAAGTACGGTATATTAAGTTCGTAATTCCGTGTGTACCTCATCGAAATACTAATTTTAGACCTAGCAAAATAGATACTCTTGATCAGAGTAAAATTTTAAGTTCGATGATGGTCTATATCGGCCGACGATATCGTACAGCCCCTGTATAACGGTACCCGATATTCGGAATGATTTTAGCCATATTTTTTAATGAAATTGTCTTAAACTCTGCACAAGAAGTTATTTGTAAGCACTTTACCCTTGATATAGAATTACCTGTATAGGTCCGAAACCACCCCACAACGAAATCACCCCGATTTTTAGCCACATTTTTCAATTTAATTGTCTGAAATTCTACACAAATAGTTCTTTGTGAGTACTTGTACCAATCGTATAGGAGTCGAGCCAAAGGAAAATTTTCGATAATGCCGCCTACATGCCAAAGTGAGTAAGATTTTTAGGTATCAAGTAGTGGGGCAATTATATGAACGGTGAGATAAGTTCCACATAGTTGAGGGAAAATATCTCCTTGTTTTCAGCTCTTTTACTGCGCACGTCCTATAAATATATATGTTACAAGTAGTTCTATATAAAAATTTTTATACATGAATGTAAGGAATGTATGAAAAACAGGTTTAGTACAAAGTATTTAAAACTATTTATATTTGAATTGAATATCAATATATTTAATGCGGCAATATAAAATAGGCATGCAGTACAGAATTTGTTCTAGTTCGGAGTTATTAATATGAACATCTTAAGAATGGCTACGATGATCCTTTTCAAAAATTGGTGACATAATTCTTCAGATTTTCAGAATTTTCAGAAGTGATTTTTGAAACTGTCTATGTAAATCCTTCAAATAGTCGAAAAGTTGTCAAATATTTGGTTTTGCGAAAAAATTTAATGAAAGTTGGTTATGAGATAGGTAGGGGAACGTCGATACTTTGCGATATATATGCCATCAACATAAAAAAATAAACCTTAGTTTCTTCTGTTATAGGTAAATATCGCAGTAAAGCTTATGACACTCTATTTAAAAAAAATAGATTATTCAACGAAAAATTGACGATAAGAAAAAAAATTTTTTCGCATAGCCAAATCTTACTTTTTTTAGGCTTACTTACTTTTACTTACTTTTACTTTTTTTTGGCTTTCGGCCCATTTTTTACCTCCCTTCTCATTTTGAAACCGCAAATACATTTTTTAATCGTACTGCCAAAGAACCTGTGAGTATCTAAACAGTTTTTAATTTTTTTATTTCGATATTTTACTGGAAAAAGCAAGTATGTGCAACCATAGACTAATGAGTGTATAGACAAAGAAGTGCACTCATCGTTTTTATACCCTCAGCCATTTGGCTAGAGTATATATCAGTATATATCATTTGATACAGGCAGAACTTGCCTCATCGAAATAACTGTTTTAAACCCTGGGTCTCTTTATACCAAATCCACTTCAGGACATTTGGAGTCGATCTAGCGATGTCCGTCTGTCTGTCTGGCCAGCTGGTGCGCACGATAACTCTCAAAGGGAGTATCCTATTTGGTCCAAACTTGGTATATCGTAATATTATTATCAAACTTAGTTCGAGTTCGAAGGTGAATATTAAGCCTTAAACAATGAAATTCAATTTAGAGGACTTAAAGGCTAAAAGTTATAAACTAATGAATAAATCAAATATTTTTCCCGATGTTTTTAAAGACAGTTTGAAACTAAAATCTTAATCTAATCCTGAAACTAAAGAAAAGTCAACTGAAAAACAAGTTTAAATAAATACCAGAAGCACGAAAATCTTAATAACGAATATCCAGACCAGGAAATTGAAGCCAACGAGCCACGTCATCGCCCGTCCAATAAACCGAGGGAGGCGCTGAGTTTACGTCATTGCTGCTCCAGCGTGGCTTGGTATCATTCCCAACTGACACTGCTACTTATTGAACTCCGGACAGACAGACGGACGACTAAGCAGAATAATTAAATTGCGCGGTTTTTTATGATACAAAAATTAGAAAGAAATTTTTATTTGCAATATGACCGAAGACACTATTTAACTAAAAGGCACGGGTTTCGAGGAATCTATATCCTCCTCCTATTTTGGGTTATTTTGAGATGTAAACTTTTAAAAGCCGATACACCTGCCTTCTTTTTTAGCTCAACTTTATCATATGTGCGGTATAATAAAATATGCTTGCCTTTAACGTCATCCTTCTATAATAATGCTATGTGAAATATTTTGACTTGTTACTACCATACCCTTAAAAGTAATTTTAATGTGTCCCTTTGATAACTTGGTTTAACATTTTGACCAAAATAGTCCTAGTATATCATATAATTTAAAATATTTAGAAGAGTATGGAACTTGTTTCCTCATGCCTTTTATTTATACATCTACTTTCATAATCTACTACATTTGGTTTGTAATGTATTTTGTGCGAAACACCAATTTTGTATCGATTATGATATTAATCCCTTTTTCGTTATTTTAGACTTAAAACGTTTTCTGTAGTCACTTTCCACGATGCCAAATTTTACATTATCAATTCCAAAACCATAACAAAACTCGAAGGAATGAAGGGAATGAGTGCGTTGTTAAATTTAAAGGCGGCTTGTACTCCGCAGAATTAATATCAAGCAATGAAATTGCGCCATATATGTAAGTGACTGTATATGGAGGAATAGAAACGATTTTTTTACCGGATCATGGTAGAATAATACAGGTAACAGCAAGTGTTGTTGTACAACAATCGTAACAACAACCACATACAAATTTGTTTTTGTACGTAATACAAGTGTCAGATTTATGTGTCCAAAAATGTCAACAATATAATTAATTTTCAATAAATTATTTTAATTTAAAAAATCTACATTTTTGGAATTTGAATTATTAAATTAAAAATGCAGATGAATAGTTCTTAAAATATTTAATTTTAATGCTTTCACATCATTCCCCTGAATGTATAGTTGTTAGCGGTTGGTCCTAATCTCTCAACACCTCAAGCAATCGCTAGAAAATCGCGAAAAAAGCAACATTCCTTTAAGTTGAAACCAAACAGCATACATACATAAAGTATTCTACATTTTGCAGTTTTAGGAAACATGAAATATAAGAATATATTATCTAACGTGGTGTCGCTGTTCCTTAACCGAAAAAAAGTTTCCGAACCATCGCCTTTGGCGTTTTGTTAAGTTCAACGCCGATTTTTTCTATTATTAGGCAAAAAATATTTCACATTTCCCTGTAAAGTGGTAAAGTGCTTACAAATAACTTCTTGTGCAGAGTTTAAGACAATTTCATTAAATTCATATATATATATATATATATATATATATATATATATATATATATATATATATATATATATATATATATATATATATATATGTATACATTATGGGAATAAGATGTTTGCTAGAATAAAACTGATGACACAGCGCACGTGTCGACAATGCCGCGAGAGCGGAGTTGGCAGAGACTTGCAGCGAAGCTAGCTTAAGTTCATAAACTGTTAATTTTAGTTTACTTGCCATTTATAATCAATAAAATAAAGACGTGTTGATTCTCAACACGAAGTCTTTTTTAAAAATTAAAAATAACTTAAAAAGTTTTAACTGGCGCCCGAGCAGGGACCTTGCCCGTAATATCCTTAGTTAAACCGTGGTGTTAACAAAAAGGATAAAAGGTCCAAACCAAAGAGAGTGCGGAAAAGATGCGCCCTAGTAGATTTCGAACGGGAGTCCTCCAAAGGACAGCGGCCGCGCTGTAAATTTAAGTGGATTTAGAGTCTTTAAGAACAAAAATTAAATTGAGAAACAAAGAAAAAAAGTAAAAATAAAAAGAAATATGTGTTATGTGAATTAAACTGAAAATAAAATTTATAAGAATTAAAGAATATGAATAAATATTAAAATTGAAAAAGTAGAAATTAAGAGAAATGTGAAAAATTCAAACTGAGAATAAAAATTATAAAAGTAAAAGTTAAATTGTTAAAATAAGAAAAGATAGAATGCAAATAAAAATTGCAAAATCAATTTAAAGAAAAATAATAAATTAAAAAAATCTAAAATCGATAAAGTAAAATTTATGCTTATTGTGAATACATTAAATAATATGTTTTGAAAATAAATGTAATCAGAACATTTATAACTAAAAGAAATTAAAATTTTCATAAAAAAATAAAAGTTGTAAGGTTAATTAAAAAACAAAAAATTATATTAGCTGAAGTACTAAAATGCAATTTTTATGGTAAGTGATTAAATTCAATCAAGAAATAGACAACACAAATTTTTACTGTATTAAAAAAAAAAAAATCCTTTCCCAAATTTCCCACAATAATAGTAAACATGATGCCAGGAAAATCTATAGACGAATTGACAGATAGGCTTAGTGCCTCCCTGAATATAGCACCAACTATGAGTAATAATAAGTTTTCGACGGCACAAAAAGAGGAAATTAGGGCAATAGTATCTGATATACTAAAATTTGATGCAAGTAGTGACAGTCTGGATGAGGATTGCGACCATCCAATAAGCATAGTAAAAGTTGAGGAACTAGACAAAATTCCTGATATAGTAAAAACTATTAGAGATTTTTCTGGAAAAGCAGGTGAGTTCGGGTCTTGGAGAAAATCGGTAGAAAGAGTACTAGACCTTTTTAAAGAGCTTAAAGGGACAAGCAAATATTATGCAATATTGCATACCATTAGAACTAAGATTACAGGAGAAGCTGGTACAGCCTTAGATTCGTATAGAACACCCCTTGATTGGAACAAAATTAAAAAGTGTCTCATGATGCATTATTCTGATAAAAGAGACATAGGAACATTAGAATATCAGCTTTCCACCATGGCGCAAGGGCAAAAAACTATAACAGATTACTATCAGGCGGTGTACCAACACTTATCTCTAATACTAGACAAGATCGCTTGTTTAGATTTGAATGAAAGTAGCCTAATGGCCATGACAAATGCTTATAGGGATAAAACACTCGATACTTTCATAAGAGGGCTAAGAGGGGATCTTCCAAGACTCTTAAGCGTACGGGAACCATCCTCCCTACCTCAGGCACTTCACATTTGCCTAAAATTGGATAATATGAGTTATAGGATGAATCAGGCACAGGGATACAATCAAAGAATGGACTTTTTAAGAAAAGGTCCTGAGGGAAACTTCTATCCACAGCTAGCACACATAAGTGGAGCCACTAGACCACCATTACCGACAAGATATCAACCCAGACCAAATTATTATTATGGGCAACCTCAACCAAATAGACCAAAACAAAACCATTATATGAATAATCCCCAACAAATGTACAATCATCCTGGACCTGCATGGAACACACAGGCAGGACAATCAAGTTTACCCAAACCAGAACCAATGGACATTGATAGGTCCTTACAGACAAGACAGGTTAATTACATCAATAGACCACAATTTAATCCCGCAATTAAAAGGCCACTAGGATCATACCAAGGGCCATCACCAAAAGTGCAACGTAACTTTCATTTGAATACAGGAAATTATCCTGATCAAATAATTGAGACGGGGGAAAATACGAATAGTCCCGGTTATGAACAGCAGGCGGATACTGGAAATAGCTCAGATTTAATTAACTACTCTAATACTATGGCTGAGGAAAATGTAGAGGATTTATTGGAGCAGGGAGATAATGACAATCGAGTTTCCGATAATATATTTCCTGATGAGAGTTATAACGCTGATTTAAATTTTTTTGTATAAAAAGTTCCTCGTTTTCATTTTTTACCGTCAAAACGAGGAGCGGACGAACATTACGGATACTAGTTGATACTGGAAGCAACAAAAATTACATCAAACCTAGTTTAGTTATCAATCCACAACCTAACCAAGAATTATTTGCCGCTAGAGCAGTTAAGGAGGAAATTAATGTATCTCATCATACGTATTTAGACATTTTCGAAGGAAAAGTGCAACCATTGCAGTTTTTCCTTCTGCCTGGCCTTAAGACCTTTGATTGCATTTTGGGTAACGATACAATGAGAGAACTTTCGACGGTTATCCATACCAAAGAGAATTATCTCACCCTAGCTGGAGTAGGAAAAATACCAACAAGCCAGCATTGTTTCCAAGATGTAAAGAATATAGAACTGCATTTAGACCACTTATCAGGGGACGTAACCTCCACAATGGAGAATATTGTGACACAACATAGCAAGCTATGAACCTGATGAGCGACTAACCTATACCACGAAAGTGGTTGCAAAGATAGATACAACAACGGATTCTCCTACATACACGCGGAATTATCCGTACCCTTGGGCTTTGAGAGAAGTTGTAGACAAGGAAATAAAAAAACTATTGAATAAGATAAGACCATCCCGTTCACCCTACAATGCACCAATATGGGTAGTCCCAAAAAAACAAGACTCTTCAGGGGAAAAAAAGTATAGGGTAGTAGTAGATTTCAGGAAACTGAACTCGGTTACCGTTCCAGACAGGTACCCTATATCAGAGATTAGTGAGGTATTAGCCAACCTAGGTGGAAACAAAATATTCTCTGTTGTAGATCTGAAGAGTGGGTTCCACCAGATACCCCTTAGGGACGAAGATATGGAAAAAACTGCATTTTCTATTAGCAACGGTAAATTTGAATTTACTAGACTGCCATTTGGGTTGAAAAATGGCCCATCAATATTTCAGAGAGCCTTAGATGATATTCTGAGGGATTTCATTGGGAAGACTTGCTATGTCTATATCGATGACATAATAATCTTTAGCAAAGATACAGAAAGTCATCTTAAACATCTAGAGGAAATATTTTCTACATTGGAAGATGCAAATATGAAGGTTCAGCTTGATAAATGCGAATTTTTTAAGGAAGAAGTAGAATTTCTAGGGTTTGTTGTTTCAGGAGGAGGGGTGAAAATGAATCCAAAGAAAGTAGAGGCAATAACGAACTTTCCATATCCAACCAATTTACGAGAGTTGCGTTCACTCCTTGGCCTATTTAGTTTTTATAGGAGATTCATAAAAGGATTTGGCGAACGCCTGTGACATTTATATCCAGAGCCCTTTCTGAAGAAGAAGAAAACTATGCCACTAACGAGAGGGAAATGTTGGCCATAGTCTGGTCACTCTACAACCTTAGGAATTACTTATATGGGACTGCAAAAGTTATAATCCATACCGACCATCAGCCGCTCACATACGCTCTTAGCAATAAGAACGCTAATACCAAAATGAAGAGATGGAAGGCAATACTCGAGGAATATAACTATGAAATTAAATACAAACCTGGAAGTACAAACGTAGTAGCTGACGCCTTATCCAGGCCACCCATTTCAAGTATTCATACCTTAACGGGATCGGTACATAGTGCTGAAAGCTCGGCAGAAGATCTTATACCGAGTGTCGAATTACCAATTAATGTTTTCAAGAATCAGATATTTCTGACGATAGGCGAAGAAACATCATACCAATTTCAAATAGTATTTCCGGGTTATCATAGGCATACCATTGCAGAGAGGGAATTTACAGAAGATAAGTTGCTTGCATTATTAAAAAGATATCTAAATCCTTCTGTTATTAATGGGATAAAAACATCAGAACAAGTTATGGGAAAAATCCAAGAAATATATTTACAACACAACATTATGGAAAAATATTATTTTCCAAGTATGATGAAAAAAATTAAAAGAATTGTGAAATTATGTACCATCTGTAAAACAGGAAAGTATGACCGACACCCCAATGACCCCAAATTAAGCGAGACTCCTATACCAACATATCCAGGGCAGGTAGTGCATATAGATATCTTTTCAACCGATAAAAAGCTAGTATTGACTGCCATAGATAAATTTTCCAAGTATGCACAGGCAAGGATTTTAAACAGCAAATCTGTGGAAGATATCAGAAAATCTCTACGGGACGTGATATTTTTCTATGGAGTTCCGAAGACTATAATTATGGATAATGAGAAGTCTCTTAACTCATCTTCTATTTTATTCATGATGAGAGAAGTTGTGAAAACACCACCATATAGAAGTGAAGCTAATGGACAAGTGGAACGTTTCCACTCTACATTAGCGGAAATAATGAGATGTCTAAAGCAGGAAGAAATTTGCAGAAACTTTGAGGAACTATTAGAAAAATCAGTGAACGAATATAATCATTCAATTCATTCGACCATTGATAGGAAACCAGTAGATATTTTCTTTGGGAGGACAGTAGACTTCTCCCCGGGAAGCTACGATAGAACTAGGCAGACAAACATGGAAAAGATCAAGGAAAAGCAACAAAAGGACATGAAATATCACAATAAAAAGAGAAAGGATTTCAAAGCATACATTCCAGGACAAACAATATTCGTAAAAATTATTTTTCAGTAAGTTTTGTACCTAACTTACTGAAAAATACAAAGAAGAAATTGTAAAAGAGGATAGAAATTCAACCGTTGTTACTGAAAATGGAAGAATTGTCCACAAAAAATTCATAAGAAATTAATCAGACAAAATATTTTGCAGGTTTCTACTGGTTGTAAGCCAATGCATGGGAGAATTTCGTGTTTTGGACTATTCAAACTCGAAACTTGTTGCAATTGATGTTGGGATAGCAAAGGTTCAAACTGGAACTTACAAACTTGTGCACATGTTTGACTTAGGAAATTACGAGAATATAATACAAGATTTGGAAACTAGCATCTGGCAGAACAACGTAAAGCATCATCCTCTCCTGCCTTTCCTTCACCATTCCCTTTCCCAAATAAAATCCTGTATCTACCGTTTAAAACCTAAGATAAGGTCAAAGAAATCTATTGACTTCTTAGGAAGTGCATGGAAATGGTTGGCTGGATCACCAGACCGTATTGGCAAATAATAATAACCAAGCCATAATTAATCAGTTGTCCATAGAGAGATTGAATTTAATTGCTAATGCCACTAACAAAATTTTAAAGGACCTAAACAATAGCATGGAAACCTCTATAGAAAAGATAACGGAATTGAAGTACAGATTGGAAATCGTAAAAGAAGAAATTTTTAATGTAGAATTCGCCATTGAATGGGCGAAGGCCGGTGTAATCAATTCTTTTATATTTTCTAAGGTGGAAATTGATTTACTACAAAAGATATTTAACAAATCGGAAATACCTTTCAAAAGCATTGACGAATTACTAAAATTCGCAAAAATAAAAGTAGCATCTGATTCAGAAAGTTTAATTTATATTGTAAGCATCCCAACAACTAATAATGAGAATTGTAATTGTAACATCCTTAAACCTGTAAAATTTGCAAATTCCATTTATAAAATAAAATTTAATAAAATATTAATTTGTAAGAATAATCTATTAGGCATTAAGAATAAATGCGACAGTTATGAGAACCTGAGTATCTGCAGCGAGGAAAATACAGAGACTATTAAAGATTCAGATTGCATAGCCGATTTACTGCAGAGCAAACCATCCACGTGCGCTGTTACAAATAACGATGATATTCCATCCGTAGAGCAGATCAATGAAGACTTAATATTTCTGAACCAATATTCAGGAGAAATTTTGATAAATGAGTCCCCTTTAACTTTAAACGGAACATTCATTATTCACCATGCGGAGACAAATGTTACCATTGATGGACGATCCTATTATGCAAAGAAAGAAACTGGAATAAAACCATTACCGGCTCTGGTACAACCTAAGGAAACTGACGAACAAATAGAAACCCTATCCCTTGAATTCAGGAAATCTATTTCTATAAATAATACCAAAATAATAGAAACAATGCAAAAAAGAGAACGAATTAATTTTGGAATAGGCACTGCGATTTTTCTAACACTAACCATCATAATTGCCGTGATCCTTAGAAACAAGCGTTACCACAAAAATCCAGAGAGTAGCCCAAAAATAACTACGTCCGAAAAAGAAGACAAATTAGAGGAGATCACCACATCAGATACACCATGTCCATCGGCTGCCAAGAGGGTCAAAAGCCTAAATAATATTCCGTTTTTTTAACAAGGTGATGACAATATGTTCATACGAGGACGTATGAATTTAAAGGGGGAGGAGTTAAGGAGCAAAATATTCATAATATTTTTGTGCTAAATATGATAATATGATCAACCATGTGAACAAGTAGTGCAAATAGTTCCCATAATAAATGATATCAGGTTACATTATGGGAATAAGATGTTTGCTAGAATAAAACTGATGACACAGCGCACGTGTCGACAATGCCGTGAGAGCGGAGTTGGCAGAGACTTGCAGCGAAGCTAGCTTAAGTTCATAAACTGTTAATTTTAGTTTAGTTGCCATTTATAATCAATAAAATAAAGACGTGTTGATTCTCAACACGAAGTCTTTTTTAAAAATTAAAAATAACTTAAAAAGTTTTAACTTATTTCCCCAATATGATTTCAAGTTTGTTTATAATTTATGGATGTACAGCTAATAAATTTTAAATTCGGTAGTTAATATTAATATAAGCAACCAAACATTTCAAATAGGGTTGCCAGGTTTCATCAAACTTCTCGGAAGTTTTAACGCCGTTCGAAGCAAAACTTTACTTAAGCTTTGGAGTTATGTTTACTCGCTAATGCAATCAATGCAGCTTGAAATATCGAAATTAGTTGTCAACAATGAAAATAGAATTTATGAATGAAATCTTGTGTATGAATATTTATTTGAAAACAATTATGGAAAGGCTATAGCCATGTGATACCATGTGACGATGCCAAAATCAAATTTGGGAAATTTCACTTTTGAAATGATTTCATAGAGGCCTGTCCAGATGTTACCCTTAGCTTTTTGATCGGGGCATTTGCCCAACATTTACGCACTATCTCGTGTTGTTACGTATTCAAAACAGTTGTTGTTCAAAAAAAAAAATTAAATAGATAAATAAATAATAATAAATAAAAAATTTATATGACAAAAATGCAACAGAAATTTTCACTTTCTATTGTCATATTTTTAAGCGATTTTCTTAGATTGTTTCCTTTTCTGGTAAGAGACTATTCCGAATTGATGAGGATTGTGCAAATCAGTCGCTTCTTGACTTACAAGCGGGACAACTAAGACATACATATATATTGTACTTAGTTTGCTATATATCCAATATCTTGGCCATCAGTATAAGTAATCGACAGAAATGACCTTTTAATTATATAGGAATGATACTCGAACACATTCCTCAAGATAGTGTGATAAATAATAAAAACATCCATTCCAAATATCAGGGTTCAATATCTAATTTTCGTGTAGTATGGCTTCTTTAAACAAATTTGTTTACTTCCAATGAAAAAATAGATGTTGGACTCAAATGCTACTCGTTTCGAATTATCTTCATAGATTCAATTTTTATACCCTCCACCATAATATGGAGGGTATATTAACTTTGTCATTTCGTTTGTAACTCTTCGAAATACTCATATCAGACCCAACAAAGTATAAATATTCTTGATCAGCGTAAAATTCTAAGTCGATTTAGCGATGTCCGTCTGTCTGTCTGTTGTAATCACGCTATCTTTCGAATGAATTGAGATAGATAGCTAAAATTTTGCACACATGTTTATTTTTCCAGTAGGCAGGTTAAGTTCGTAAATGGGCCATGTAGGTCCACATTTTCATATAGCCCCCATATAACGGTACCTCCCTATATTCGGTATTTTGATGATTTTAGCAACATTATTCATCGGAATTGTTTCAAAATTGGTATTTAAAGTTCGTTATGGGAACTACAGTCTGTGACAGAAAATTGTCTGTGCGGGTCCAGGTCTTCGTATAGGCCCCATATATCAGTACCTCCCTATATTCGGTATTTTGACGATTTTAGGTACAATACCCACCGAAATTGTTTGAGATGTGGTATTTGAAGTTCGTAATGGATGCTACAGCCTGTTACAGAAAATTGTCTATGCTGGTCCAGGTCTTCACACAGCTCCGATATAACGGCACCTCCTTATATACGATATTTTGATGATTTTAGCTATATTATTCACTGTTTATTTCAAGTTTCGAATTTGAATATGGTAATGGCTTATGACAAACTATGCGTATGTATGTCCACGTCGTATTGACCCCAATATAAAATCTTAACAGAATTTTTTAAGGATTTTATTTTTTAAAAATTTCCAAATTCGTTGCAAATGCTGGAGGGTATTAAAAGTTCGGCCCGGCCGAACTTACTGCTTTTTAACTTGTTTTGGATTGTTTTCCACAAATCTCTAAAAAATTGCAAAATTAAAAAATTTTCATTATTTTTATGACATTCGCCGTATTAAGTTTGTCATTCCTTTTGTTACTCCTCGAAATACTCATTTTAGACCCTACAAAGTATATATATTCCGAATCAGCGTAAGATTCTACGTCGATTTAGCGATGTCCGTCTGTCTGCCTGTCTGTTGTAATCACACTATCTTTCGAAAACAAGGAGATGGACGTCTAAAATTTTGCACACATGCACCCATGTAACGGTACCTTCCGATATTCGGTATTTTGATGATTTTAGAAATATTATTTACGGGAACGGTTTCAAATTTCGTAGTTATAGTTTATAATGGGTACTACAGCCTGTGACCGAAAATTACTTATAAAGATCCACGTCTTCGTATAGCTCCATTTATCGGTACCTCCCAATATTCGGTATTTTGATGATTTTAGAGCCATCTACGTAGGTTCACGTCTTCGTATACCCCCTATATAACGTTACCTCCCGATATTCGGTATTTTGATGATTTTAGAGACATTATTTACCGGAACTGTTTCAAATTTCGTATTTGTTACTTAATACAGGTCTTCGTCTTCGTATAGCCCTCATGTAACAGTATCTTCCTATATTTGATATTTTTCATTGTAGCGTTATTTTCCGACTGATTTTGTTAACAGGTCCTCGTCTCCGTATAGCCCTCATGTAACAGTATCTTCCTATATCCGATATTTTTCATTTTAGCGGTATTGAAAGTTCGGCCCAGCCGAATTTAGCTGCTTCTTTACTTGCGGACATTCTTATTCAGGTAGCATTACCCCCACTGTATCTCCAAATTTAGAATCTTCTATATGATTTGCTTGGCTATATTCGTCAAGGAAACCTGCATAAAAATGACAGAAGTTCGCCGATTCTATATTTGTGATTCCGCTTGGAAGTTATTTTCAGCACTTCGGTACAATAAAAATTGTTATTTTTTCACACAAAAGTAGTGGTCCATTCTACCCGCTGTCCTAAACTCAAACTTCATGCGAAATTTCCTTTGTCTCTTATTGTGACCTTTGAAAGGCTACAAAATTAGGAAAATTTTTAGTTATTGGTCCATTTCATCCTCTAAATATATTGCGAACATCTTTAATAACAATAGGCCTAACCCTATCCTCATGAACATTTTCGTGGGGATAGGACAATAATTGCAATCTGTATATTGTAACCCCAACCTGTGTTGTAATGAAATAATATTACAAACTGTATACTTCAATATTGTAAGTCAAAATGAAAAAATCGCATGCGATAAGAAATCGCCGGGATTAAAAATATTCTAGGAAAATTTTTAATTTAAAATTTGGTTTTTTAAACACAAAAGTCGGGGTCTATTTCACCCCCTAAATATTACCCGATGACGATCCAAGTTGGAAGGCTTCTGCCCAGTTCTTAGCTTCAGCCACAAGCTAAACTCCGCGTCGATTGGACTACAATTGTGACGAGTAGGGCCACTGCAAAATAAGTCATTTTTCAGTATTTGGTCCATTTCAACCCCTAAAACAAACAATAGGCTTCTATACTGGTTTTATCACCTACAAATATTCGTCACAGTCCGAGATAGAAATAATAGTTATGTATGTTTTATTTCAATATCAAAACAATTTAAAAAGTAAATTTAGCAAATAAAAATAATTCATATACGCACATAAAAAATATATATTTCAATTTTTATAAAAGAATGTAGGTAAATCTATTGTATACTATGTGTACATTTTATTTTGGTTCTTTAAGAATTAGAAATAATAAAAATTATTTAAGAAAATAATTTCAAAATAATTTTTTATATGCATTCTATTTTTATGACAGCCATATTTTAAGGAAATTTATTTTATATGCTTATAGATATTAAGATTATGCGGAATAAAGAACATGAAGTATATTGTTAAAAGCGCAAGATACGGTGGAAATTAAAATAACAACTTGTATCTAATTTTTTTAATTAAATTTGCAGATAATTTTTTCCGGTTGTTGATCCATGTTTTTAGTTGAGCGGGCCTTCTTCCACTAAGCGAGCTATTCATGTCTATGGCATCTGAGTACTGTTGAAGTGATGGTAGCTTTTCTGAAGAAGAGAAGTCTCCAAGGATTGATTGTATAGCAGTCACTTCTTCGTTGCTCCACCTACAGCATTTTGTTTTCCGGAAAGGTGAAGCTGTAATATGGAAAAACATTTGTTAGTTTATAGAATTAGCATTTAATATATATATATGTATATATATATATATATATATATATATATATATATATATATATATATATATATATATATATATATATATATATATATATATATATATTTATAAGAATATATATATATATATATATATATATATAAGAATATACAATAATATTCTTATTTTAAGTTGTAAATAGATTACTTACTACTCCGTTTCCTCGCTTTTACTGTATTTGATTCTATTGTGGTCTCTGAGATATCTAAATTTCGGCGGAGTTTACCGCGCAAGGCTACTCGAATAAATTGTTTTTCAAAATCCAGTGATTGTTTTGATATATTTTCTAGAAGGCCAGCTTGAACAATATCAGTAATTTGTTCCTTGTTGTTGTAATTATCACTGGAAAGTCTTTCTATTTCGCCAGCTCTTCTTCTATTAAATACTTGTATAAATACAAGTGTTGCCTGTACGAGATTTCTCCAGTCAGAAAAACTAAAGTTTTCGGTTAATTTAGTCATGGAATCTAGGATTTTAGATCATATAACATTTTTTTGCATTTTTGCTCGTAAATCAATCTTATTTGTTCTCCTCTGATTTTCTTGATCTTCTATGACTCTTCAGTTTTTTTTGTGTGGGTGTTTCATCAACCCAAAGAGAGACGAAGTTATCCAACGAAGTTTTCAAGTCATCATTTTTAGATGTAATGTATTCATTACGTTGAATGTTCGCACATTTTTTAATTAAAGCTGTTAAAGATGTTGCTACCGCGGGCGTATTAAATCCACAACCAAAATTCCACTTTGCTGTATTCTGCAAGGCCTCTATAGTTTTGTCAAACAGAAATGGTTTGAATATATCTTTAAGTTCAGAAACTTCCAGCAAACTTTCAGTTCAATTTTAAACCTGCCCAAAAGACGCATGTGTGCTCTTATTTGGTCATGATGATGGCTTTGGCAAAGCTTTTCGGAGAGCCTATTGCCATAGCATTTTATCAACTAATTTTTGGGGAGTGCCATCGTACGTTTCACAAGTTTCTCGTTCTGGTGTCTTAAAAAGTGGAATTGAGTGGAATATTTTGACTTGCTACGATCCCGTCTAAAGGGAGTTTTAGCCACATTTAAAGGTTGTCGTATTTTTATTTGCAATATGACCGAAGACACTATTTAACTAAAAGGCACGGGTTTCGAGGAATCTATATCCTCCTCCTATTTTGGGTTATTTTGAGATGTAAACTTTTAAAAGCCGATACACCTGCCTTCTTTTTAGCTCAACTTTATCATATGTGCGGTATAATAAAATATGCTTGCCTTTAACGTCATCCTTCTATAATAATGCTATGTGAAATATTTTGACTTGTTACTACCATACCCTTAAAAGTAATTTTAATGTGTCCCTTTGATAACTTGGTTTAACATTTTGACCAAAATAGTCCTAGTATATCATATAATTTAAAATATTTAGAAGAGTGGGGAACTTGTTTCCTCATGCCTTTTTTTTATACATTTACTTTCATAATCTACTACATTTTGTTTGTAATGTATTTTGTGCGAAACACCACTTTTGTATCGATTATGATTTTTAACCCTTTTTCGTTATTTTAGACTTAAAACGTTTTCTGTAGTCACTTTCCACGATGCCAAATTTTACATTATCAATTCCAAAACCATAACAAAACTCGAAGGAATGAAGGGAATGTGTGCGTTGTTAAATTTAAGGGCGGCTTGTACTCCGCAGAATTAATATCAAGCAATGAAATTGCGCCATATATGTAAGTGACTGTATATGGAGGAATAGAAACGATTTTTTTACCGGATCATGGTAGAATAATACAGGTAACAGCAAGTGTTGTTGTACAACAATCGTAACAACAACCACATACAAATTTGTTTTTGTACGTAATACAAGTGTCAGATTTATGAGTCCAAAAATGTCAACAATATAATTAATTTTCAATAAATTATTTTAATTTAAAAAATCTACATTTTTGGAATTTGAATTATTAAATTAAAAATGCAGATGAATAGTTCTTAAAATATTTAATTTTAATGCTTTCACATCATTCCCCTGAATGTATAGTTGTTAGCGGTTGGTCCTAATCTCTCAACACTTCAAGCAATCGCTAGAAAATCGCGAAAAAAGCAACATTCCTTTACGTTGAAACCAAACAGCATACATACATAAAGTATTCTACATTTTGCAGTTTTAGGAAACATGAAATATAAGAATATATTATCTAACGTGGTGTCGCTGTTCCTTAACCGAAAAAAAGTTTCCGAACCATCGCCTTTGGCGTTTTGTTAAGTTCAACGCCGATTTTTTCTATTATTAGGCAAAAAATATTTCACATTTCCCTGCAGTGAAATTTTATATTTAAATATAGTATACCTATTGTATATCAAGAAATGGAATTAAATCACGAAACGTCATATCGATTTTGACACTAGTATTACTACAGAGTCAAATCAGCTGGGACTTGCTGTTATCTGCAATAATTATACCATGTTGCCGGATGTATTAGAAAATACTTAAATTAAAAAAAGCTTATAGTACAAGTGGTATTAGGTTTGAAGTTAATTTACATTAAATATGTGAATTAAAATAGCCTATACATAACCCTCCGGTTTTTAAATTCCATATTGTAAGAACATTTTATTTTGTCTTGCTGTCATATTAATTATGTGACCAATTACTCTAGCTTCTATTAGGCGATTTTCATTGCTTCAGTTCGTAGTTTGTTAAAAATGAGGTAAGTCTGGCTTTATACTATTTTCAATGTTTTTGAAAGCCAAAATAATCAAAACCTTATGCAGTATAAATTACATAAAGAAAATCTATGAATTGACGCAACTAAATTGCCTAATGTAAATCAGAGTTTTATTCATACGATCTACTTTTAAGAAAATAATGCAAAATTTTCTCTAGATAACAAAATAGAACTTAAAAAAAATAAAAAAACAAGAAGAACTTAACCAAACGAATGTCAAACAAAAATCTCACCAGTCAAACAAATCAAAATATGCTGCTAACACCAACAACTTATAATATTTCAAAGTTATCGCTAACTGCAGAAGATCCTGAAACTGCAGCAAACAAAATAAGTAAACAAGTTTCAGAGAGTCCCGAGCATTTTCCAGTACATTCAAGTCGCATGCATTATAAAATGGCAAATCAATCAGAAAAAAAAAAAACAATTGAGAGACCCGAAAATGTTTCAAAAAATACAATAGGATATTGTAATGCCAGTCACCCGAATAAAGGATCAAAAGCACCGTTGCATCATCAATATAGCGAAACTTCAACAACCAAAGCCCTTATATTTACTAGTTTATCTTAGGCTCAAATAACTGAGGGTTTGGTGCCTGAAATGGAAGTTTCACATACATGTCATCAACTGGAAGAAGAATCTGAACAATATAGTCCACTTGATGATGTTTCAAGTGACATTCATCCATCATTCAACACATCGGTTGGGACAATACAACGTCTAATGTAGTATCAGATATTTCCAATGATGAGTCGTCCTCGAGCCAACAATCGTTGTCTGATCTTGGCACAAGTAATATGAACATAGGTGTTTTACATAGATGTGAAAATATTAAGAATTCTACTGTTGTGCAACCATCCCATGGCAACAGTCTATCACAATTTACCGAAGAAATCACTATTAACTCTCCCAAAAATGAAACAACTATATCCGAATACTATCCTGATACGAGCATTGATAAAACAAATACAAGTTCATTTGTAGAACTTATTCCAGATCCAGTAAATATCGAAGCGCTTTGTGTTCCGTCGTCAAATCGAGAATCGACAAATCATTTTTGCCTCTTTTGCAAAACTTTGCAAACCAAGTTTGCCAGACATCTGTTTTTAAGACACCAGAACGAGAAACTTGTGAAACGTACGATGGCACTCCCCAAAAATTAGTTGATAAAATGCTATGGCAATAGGCTCTCCGAAAAGCTTTGCCAAAGCCATCATCATGACCAAATAAGAGCACACATGCGTCTTTTGGGCAGGTTTAAAATTGAACTGAAAGTTTGCTGGAAGTTTCTGAACTTAAAGATATATTCAAACCATTTCTGTTTGACAAAACTATAGAGGCCTTGCAGAATACAGCAAAGTGGAATTTTGGTTGTGGATTTAATACGCCCGCGGTAGCAACATCTTTAACAGCTTTAATTAAAAAATGTGCGAAAATTCAACGTAATGAATACATTACATCTAAAAATGATGACTTGAAAACTTCGTTGGATAACTTCGTCTCTCTTTGGGTTGATGAAACACCCACACAAAAAAAAACTGAAGAGTCATAGAAGATCAAGAAAATCAGAGGAGAACAAATAAGATTGATTTACGAGCAAAAATGCAAAAAAATGTTATATGATCTAAAATCCTAGATTCCATGACTAAATTAACCGAAAACTTTAGTTTTTCTGACTGGAGAAATCTCGTACAGGCAACACTTGTATTTATACAAGTATTTAATAGAAGAAGAGCTGGCGAAATAGAAAGACTTTCCAGTGATAATTACAACAACAAGGAACAAATTACTGATATTGTTCAAGCTGGCCTTCTAGAAAATATATCAAAACAATCACTGGATTTTGAAAAACAATTTATTCGAGTAGCCTTGCGCGGTAAACTCCGCCGAAATTTAGATATCTCAGAGACCACAATAGAATCAAATACAGTAAAAGCGAGGAAACGGAGTAGTAAGTAATCTATCTACAACTTAAAATAAGAATATTATTGTATATTCTTATATATATATATATATATTCTTATAAATATATATATATATATATATATATATATATATATATTTATAAGAATATATATATATATAAGAATATACAATAATATTCTTATTTTAAGTTGTAAATAGATTACTTACTACTCCGTTTCCTCGCTTTTACTGTATTTGATTCTATTGTGGTCTCTGAGATATCTAAATTTCGGCGGAGTTTACCGCGCAAGGCTACTCGAATAAATTGTTTTTCAAAATCCAGTGATTGTTTTGATATATTTTCTAGAAGGCCAGCTTGAACAATATCAGTAATTTGTTCCTTGTTGTTGTAATTATCTAAAGTCTTTCTATTTCGCCAGCTCTTCTTCTATTAAATACTTGTATAAATACAAGTGTTGCCTGTACGAGATTTCTCCAGTCAGAAAAACTAAAGTTTTCGGTTAATTTAGTCATGGAATCTAGGATTTTAGATCATATAACATTTTTTTGCATTTTTGCTCGTAAATCAATCTTATTTGTTCTCCTCTGATTTTCTTGATCTTCTATGACTCTTCAGTTTTTTTTTGTGTGGGTGTTTCATCAACCCAAAGAGAGACGAAGTTATCCAACGAAGTTTTCAAGTCATCATTTTTAGATTTAATGTATTCATTACGTTGAATTTTCGCACATTTTTTAATTAAAGCTGTTAAAGATGTTGCTACCGCGGGCGTATTAAATCCACAACCAAAATTCCACTTTGCTGTATTCTGCAAGGCCTCTATAGTTTTGTCAAACAGAAATGGTTTGAATATATCTTTAAGTTCAGAAACTTCCAGCAAACTTTCAGTTCAATTTTAAACCTGCCCAAAAGACGCATGTGTGCTCTTATTTGGTCATGATGATGGCTTTGGCAAAGCTTTTCGGAGAGCCTATTGCCATAGCATTTTATCAACTAATTTTTGGGGAGTGCCATCGTACGTTTCACAAGTTTCTCGTTCTGGTGTCTTAAAAACAGATGTCTGGCAAACTTGGTTTGCAAAGTTTTGCAAAAGAGGCAAAAATGATTTGTCGATTCTCGATTTGACGACGGAACACAAAGCGCTTCGATATTTACTGGATCTGGAATAAGTTCTACAAATGAACTTGTATTTGTTTTATCAATGCTCGTATCAGGATAGTATTCGGATATAGTTGTTTCATTTTTGGGAGAGTTAATAGTGATTTCTTCGGTAAATTGTGATAGACTGTTGCCATGGGATGGTTGCACAACAGTAGAATTCTTAATATTTTCACATCTATGTAAAACACCTATGTTCATATTACTTGTGCCAAGATCAGACAACGATTGTTGGCTCGAGGACGACTCATCATTGGAAATATCTGATACTACATTAGACGTTGTATTGTCCCAACCGATGTGTTGAATGATGGATGAATGTCACTTGAAACATCATCAAGTGGACTATATTGTTCAGATTCTTCTTCCAGTTGATGACATGTATGTGAAACTTCCATTTCAGGCACCAAACCCTCAGTTATTTGAGCCTAAGATAAACTAGTAAATATAAGGGCTTTGGTTGTTGAAGTTTCGCTATATTGATGATGCAACGGTGCTTTTGATCCTTTATTCGGGTGACTGGCATTACAATATCCTATTGTATTTTTTGAAACATTTTCGGGTCTCTCAATTGTTTTTTTTTTTTCTGATTGATTTGCCATTTTATAATGCATGCGACTTGAATGTACTGGAAAATGCTCGGGACTCTCTGAAACTTGTTTACTTATTTTGTTTGCTGCAGTTTCAGGATCTTCTGCAGTTAGCGATAACTTTGAAATATTATAAGTTGTTGGTGTTAGCAGCATATTTTGATTTGTTTGACTGGTGAGATTTTTGTTTGACATTCGTTTGGTTAAGTTCTTCTTGTTTTTTTATTTTTTTTAAGTTCTATTTTGTTATCTAGAGAAAATTTTGCATTATTTTCTTAAAAGTAGATCGTATGAATAAAACTCTGATTTACATTAGGCAATTTAGTTGCGTCAATTCATAGATTTTCTTTATGTAATTTATACTGCATAAGGTTTTGATTATTTTGGCTTTCAAAAACATTGAAAATAGTATAAAGCCAGACTTACCTCATTTTTAACAAACTACGAACTGAAGCAATGAAAATCGCCTAATAGAAGCTAGAGTAATTGGTCACATAATTAATATGACAGCAAGACAAAATAAAATGTTCTTACAATATGGAATTTAAAAACCGGAGGGTTATGTATAGGCTATTTTAATTCACATATTTAATGTAAATTAACTTCAAACCTAATACCACTTGTACTATAAGCTTTTTTTAATTTAAGTATTTTCTAATACATCCGGCAACATGGTATAATTATTGCAGATAACAGCAAGTCCCAGCTGATTTGACTCTGTAGTAATACTAGTGTCAAAATCGATATGACGTTTCGTGATTTAATTCCATTTCTTGATATACAATAGGTATACTATATTTAAATATAAAATTTCACTGCAGGGAAATGTGAAATATTTTTTGCCTAATAATAGAAAAAATCGGCGTTGAACTTAACAAAACGCCAAAGGCGATGGTTCGGAAACTTTTTTTCGGTTAAGGAACAGCGACACCACGTTAGATAATATATTCTTATATTTCATGTTTCCTAAAACTGCAAAATGTAGAATACTTTATGTATGTATGCTGTTTGGTTTCAACGTAAAGGAATGTTGCTTTTTTCGCGATTTTCTAGCGATTGCTTGAAGTGTTGAGAGATTAGGACCAACCGCTAACAACTATACATTCAGGGGAATGATGTGAAAGCATTAAAATTAAATATTTTAAGAACTATTCATCTGCATTTTTAATTTAATAATTCAAATTCCAAAAATGTAGATTTTTTAAATTAAAATAATTTATTGAAAATTAATTATATTGTTGACATTTTTGGACTCATAAATCTGACACTTGTATTACGTACAAAAACAAATTTGTATGTGGTTGTTGTTACGATTGTTGTACAACAACACTTGCTGTTACCTGTATTATTCTACCATGATCCGGTAAAAAAATCGTTTCTATTCCTCCATATACAGTCACTTACATATATGGCGCAATTTCATTGCTTGATATTAATTCTGCGGAGTACAAGCCGCCCTTAAATTTAACAACGCACACATTCCCTTCATTCCTTCGAGTTTTGTTATGGTTTTGGAATTGATAATGTAAAATTTGGCATCGTGGAAAGTGACTACAGAAAACGTTTTAAGTCTAAAATAACGAAAAAGGGTTAAAAATCATAATCGATACAAAAGTGGTGTTTCGCACAAAATACATTACAAACAAAATGTAGTAGATTATGAAAGTAAATGTATAAAAAAAAGGCATGAGGAAACAAGTTCCCCACTCTTCTAAATATTTTAAATTATATGATATACTAGGACTATTTTGGTCAAAATGTTAAACCAAGTTATCAAAGGGACACATTAAAATTACTTTTAAGGGTATGGTAGTAACAAGTCAAAATATTTCACATAGCATTATTATAGAAGGATGACGTTAAAGGCAAGCATATTTTATTATACCGCACATATGATAAAGTTGAGCTAAAAAAGAAGGCAGGTGTATCGGCTTTTAAAAGTTTACATCTCAAAATAACCCAAAATAGGAGGAGGATATAGATTCCTCGAAACCCGTGCCTTTTAGTTAAATAGTGTCTTCGGTCATATTGCAAATAAAAATACGACAACCTTTAAATGTGGCTAAAACTCCCTTTAGACGGGATCGTAGCAAGTCAAAATATTCCACTCAACTCTAGGCCCTAGAAGACGTCAAGGGTCTTAATCTCACATTAGCACGAGAATGCATAATTATTGAAATCCGCACGTTGTGCGTGCACCAATGTTCCGAAAAAAACAACGAACAATACTTTTTAGTTTTTTTTTTATTTTTTAAAGTATCTATAAAAGAATTAATTCATATCGAATTTTATTGTTTGAGTCTTGAAAAATTTGTATACATAATTGCTTTGTTCCTGTTCTTGCAAGAATCTACAAGTTTTAACCTTTTTCTCAATATCATAAAGGGAAAATCGGTTATCGTAGTAAAAACTTTTACTTTTACAAAAATGAATCATATTTTGTTAAAAAAAAACAGTATATTTTTGAAAATGCTTGCATTTTTTTCCAATTTGCTGTAAATGTTCTTACTTTAACAAGTAAAGCAGCAGCTAAGTTCGGCCGGGCGGAACTTTAAATACCCTCCACCATTTGAAAGAAATTTGAAATGTTAAAAAATCAAATGTGACTAAAATCATCAAAATACCGAATATCGAGAGGTACCCTTATATTTGGGCTATCCTAAGATGTGAACCTACAGGTTGTAGTACCCATTGCAAACTTTAAATCCGAAATTTGAAACAATTTCGGTTGAAAAAGTTGCTAAAATCATCAAAGTAACGAATATCGGGAGGTACCACTATATAGGGGCTATCCGAAAATCTGGACATTCATATACAATTTTCTGTCATAGGTTGTAGTACCCATTGCGAAGTTTGAAATAATTCCAGTTTAAAATGTGGCTTAAATACCGAATACCTGGGAGTACTGTTATATGCGGATCATCCGAAGATGAGGATCTACATAGTATCCATTGAAACAATTTCGGTGAAAAATTTTGCTTAAATCATCAAAATGCCGAATATCGGGAGATACCATTATATGGGGGCTATCCGAAGATGTTGACCTGCATAGACATTTCTCTGTCATAGGTTGTAGTACCCATTGCGAATTTTAAATGCAAATTTTGAAATAATTCCAGCTTAAAATATGGCTAAAATGCACAAATACCGAATACCTGGGGGTACTGTTATATGCGGGTTATCCGAAGATGTGGACCTGCTTCATAGGTTGTGGTACCCATTGCGAAGTTTGAAACAATTCCGGCGAAAAATGTTGCTAAAATCATGAAACTACCAAATATCGAGAGGTACGATTATATAGAGGCTATCCGAAGATGTGAACCTGCTCTTGATATTTTTCTACTATAGGTTGCAGTATTTATTTCGATTTTTAAATACGAAATTTTAAAACATTCCCGTGAAAAATGTCGCTAAAATCGTCAAAATACCAAATATCGGCAGTTACCGTTATATGGGGGCTATCCGAAGATGTGGACCTACATATACATTGTTCTGTCATAGGCTGTAGTACCCATTGCGAACTTTATACACGAAATTTGAAACAATTCCCGTGAAAAATGTTGCTAAAATTGTCAAAATACCAAATATCGAAAGATACCATTATATGGCGGCTATCCGAATATGTCACATAGACATTATCCTGTCATAGGATGTAGTACCCATTGCGAACTTCAAGTACGAAGTTTAAAAGAATTGCGGTGGAAAATGTGTCTAAAATCCACAAAGTACCGAATATCCGGAGGTACCCTTATATGGGGGCTATCCGAAGACCTGCATAGACATTTTTCTACCATAGGTTCAAGTACCCATTGCGAATTTTAAATACGAAGTTTGAAGCAATTCCGGTGGAAAATGTGGCTTAAATCCACAAAATACTGAGTACCTGGGGTACCTAAATATGCGGGCTATCCGAAGATGTGGATCTGCATAGACACTTTTCTACCATAGATGTGATGTGATGTGATTTTTAAATACGAAATTGAAACAATTCTGGTGGAAAATGTGGCTTAAATCAACAAAATACCGAATATTGGGAGGTACCCTTATATAGGGGCTATCCGAAGATGTTGACTTGCACAGACACTTTTCTACCATAGATTGAAGTAACCATTGCGAATTTTAAATACGAAGTTTGAAACAATTCTGGTGGAAAATGTGGCTTAAATTAACAAAATACCGAATTTTGGGAGGTACCCTTATAGAGGGGCTATACGAAGACGTGGACCTATATGGCCCATTTTCAATGCCAAAATTTCTGCAGACATTATATACATCTGAGTAACGTGTCATTAACCTACGTCATTGCGTTCGGAAGCTAGAATGATTTCCACAGACGGACATCGCTAAATCGACATAGAATTTTATGCTGATCAGGAATATATATACTTTGTGGGGTCTAAAATGTATATTTCGAGGTATAACAAACTTAATACACCTTCCATTGTATGGTGGGGTATAATAAACATGAAATCGGATTAAGATATGTATGGGAGCATTATCTATATTTTGACCGATTATCTCCAATGTCAATAGGGTTCGTTCATGGGGCGTCACAAAAATAAATGGAGAGCCATGCATAAATCGGTTCAGAATATGATTCTCGCATCAAAAGAAACTTTGAGTCTGGTCCATCTCTCGTCCTTCTCTATGTTACAAACAAATGCACAAATACATAGTACCCTGACCGCAGTGTGGTGTAGGGTATAAAAACATCCGCCTCCGCTTAATCTTGTTTGAAAGGCTTAGTGGAAATGATTTCAAAACTTTATTTGTTGTATTATCATTCACACCACACAAACATCAGGAACATCTTTATCCCAATTTATCGCAATATGAATTGTCGTCCTCCGTCCCTTAAAAAAAAAAACTAATTATTAGTTCACAATAGTTCAAATGCATATTTTGCTACCTACCACGTAACAGCAACAATTCCGAATGCCTCCGAGTTTCACAGCAATGTCTCAATGATACACAGCGTATTCATTTTGACGTCCCTTCATCATGTACCTGGAAGAAAGCAAACATAGTTTGTCATCTTAGAATGACTTAAAACCCTTAGTTAAATACTTACCAACTATTTTTATTCAATATTTACGCCTTCCTTGTTTGTATCCATCGCCGCAAGCGATATAAATATAAATGGAAATAACAAAACATTAATGAAAAACAGAAACATGAAAAGAAAAAATATAACAACAAACCGACAGGTAGGAGAATATAGATCGATTTTTGCAACAAATTCGCAGGGGCTTTCAGATTGACTTCTGTAATGAACATGCAGGAGCTTATAGATCGAATTTTGTAGGTATATGTTGCACGACCTGTGTTTGCATGCAGGAAAGTCATGCGTTTTGTCCACAGAAGTCTTCTACAAATACCTACAAAACTCGATCTATAAGCTCCTGCATGTTCATTACAGAACTCAATCTGAAAGCCCCTGTGACTTTGTTGCAAAAATCGATCTATATTCTCCTACCAGTCGGTTTGTTGTTATATTTTTTCTTTTCATGAATATGTTTTTCATTAATTTTTGTTATTTCCATTTATATTTATATCGTTTGTGTGATGGATATATACAAGGAAGGCGTGAATATTGAATAAAAATAGTTGGTAAGTATTTAACTAATTGTTTTAAGTCATTCTAAGATGACAAACTATGTTTGCTTTCTTCCAGGTACAAGTTGAAGGGACGTCAAAATGAATACGCTGTGTATCATTGAGACATTGCTGTGAAACTCGGAGGTATCCGGGATTGTTGCTGTTACGTGGTAGGTAGCAACATAAGCATTTGAACTAATGTGAACTAATAATTTGCGATAATTGGGATAAAGATGTACCTGATGTTTGTGTGGTGTGAATGATAATACAACAAATAAAGTTTTGAAATCATTTCCACTAAACCTTTCAAACAAGATTAAGCGGAGGCGGATGTTTTTATACCCTACACCACACTGCGGTCAGCGTACTATATATTTGTGCATTTGTTTGTAACATAGAGAAGGACGCGAGATGGACAAGACTCATAGTTCCTTTTGATGCTTTGCATAGAATTATATGCTGAACCGATTTATGCATAGCTGTCCATCTGTCCATTCATTTTGGTGAAGGCCCAAGGACGAACCCTATTGTCATTGGGGATAATCGGTCAAAACATAGATAAAGCTCCCATATATATCTTCATTCGATTTCACGTTTATTATACCCTCCACCACAGTGTGGAGGGTATATTTAGTTTGTCATTCCGTTTGTAGAAAAATTTCTATGCAGGTTCACATCTTCGGATAGCATCTATATAACGGTACCTTATGATATTCGGTATTTTGTGGATTTTAGCCACATTTTCCACAGCAATTGTTTCAACGTTCGTATTTAAAGTTCGCAATGGGTACTTCAACCTATGGTAGAAAAATGTCTATGCATGTCTACATCTTCGGATAACTCTTATATAAGGGTACCCCCAATATTCGGTATTTTTATGATTTTTTAGCGGAAAAGTTGAAATTTTTGTATTTGATTTTCGTATTTTCGCAATGGGTACTACAACCTATGACAGAAAAATATCTATGCAGGTCCACTTATTCGGATAACCCTTATATAATGGTATCTACCGATATTCGGTATTTTGATGATTTTAGCGACATTTTCACCGGAATTGTTTCAAATTTCGTATTTAAAGTTCGAAATGGTTACTGCAACCGAAGATGCAACCACATCTTCGGATAGCCTCTATATAATGGTACGTCCCGATATTCGGTAGTTTGATTATTTTAAAAACATTTTTCGCCGGAATTGTTTCAAACTTCGCAATGAGTACTGTTCATAATAGATGCTATATTTTTGCGCAACAGTGTTGTTTGTTAAATTACCGGTGGCTGCATAAATAACATCATAAAAAAATGATGTACATATTAGACACATATGCACACACACATGCACGTATATGCAGCCACCGGTAAATTCCAATGCTGAATTCAAATAAATAAGCATCGTCACCAGCCAAAACAGGTTTGCTGTGACGATGCAAATTGGATTTAGATCAGTTCTGTCTTGAATTTAAAAGCGCGTACGCAAGTTTCCCCCCCCCCCCCCCGAAGTGAACAGTGCCCAAAAACAGAAAAAAAAAACAAAGTGTCAACAAAAAAACATCATACCAAAAGATATAAAACATTGTACAAAAAACCAAAAACAATTGAACAACAACAAACAAAAAATTTGTAAACAACACATTGTGCAAAAAAAGTAAAAATTAATTGATCAAAAAAACCTAAAACTAAACAAAAAGTGTAAACGAAACCAATTGAATTTAAATTTGAAATAAAATAATACGAAAAAAAAATAAACACAACATCTTTTAATTAAATAAAAAACAAAAAAAAAGGTGAAGTAAAAAACATTTGGTCCTCCAGAGCCGGATCATAAAGTGAAGTTTTTAAAATATTAAAAACAAAAAAAAAAAAAACAAAGTATTAAGTGGACAGACACAGTGAAGTGAAACAAAAACAAAAGTGCATAGCATATAAATAAATAAATTAAATTACAAACTAGAACAAAAAGTGACGTTAAAAAAAGTGCAACCAAAAGAAAAAGTGAAAAAAATAGAAAGTACACTGTGCTACAAAAAAGTGACATTAAAAACAAATATATATTTTTTACAAACTTACTACAAAAAAGGGACAACACACAGTGCTACAAAACAAACAGAAAATACACATACACAATATCACAAAAAACCAAACAAAATCTAGAAGTACGCAAGATTGTGGAAGCTGCCAGTAGACCACGAAGGACTCCGGCAACACAACAACAATAGTAACAACAACAACAAGAGCAACACTACAACAACGAATTTTTTTTGAGACCCAAAGGCCAAATCAAAGTGAGTACTCAATCAAATTTATTTTGTTGGACATAAAGGGCATACCGGGAGCAGGCAAATCCTCAATATTTGCATTGACCCGAAGATTCCCATATTTTGAAATCTCAAGTTGACACTTTTTAAAGTTGCTGCGTTGCCTCTAAGACACTTTTTTGAGAAAATTTCCCTTTTTGGAGCCATTTTGTGGACGGACATCTAAATATAGACTCACATAGGCGCAATAAGTACTTATAAAATAGCGCGAATTTTCATACACATTCATATACATATATAATATATAATATTGGAATTTGCTGAACGTGCAGTTCAAAAAATAAATAAGCGCCATATTGAAAAAAAAAACATTCTTATTGGAAAATTGGCGTCACTTGACACACATATAAACGCCATATTGAAAAAAAAAATACTTATTGGAAAATTGGCGTCGCTTGATACACATATAAACGCCATATTGGAAAAAAAATCTAGCGTCACATAAAAATATATAATCGCCATATTTTTAACATTTTTGGCGTCACAAAAATACATAAGCGAAATACATAGCAACCGTTTGGTGGACAGACGGATTCTGCAAATAATAGCGTCTAGTGGACGGACATGAAACAATACTTAACCTAGAATTTTTTTCGGGATTTTTGGAAAAAAATTAGATTGGCGTCTGTGGACAGACAAAAGAGAAAAAAAATCGATTCCATATATAATATAACACATTTTTATTATATTTTAAAAATCTCTTAACATTTTTAAATCAAGAAAAACATTTCTGGGACCCAAAATTTATTTCTGGATTTTTTCGCAGAAATATTTTGCTGTTTTTTTTTGCTTTTTGCTTTTTTTTGAAAGAATTTGCCACGAAAAAAGTTAGATTTTTGTGGAAATTTTAATTGGAGTTTGACACAACAAACATTTTGCTGGGATATACAAACTTTTTGGAAAATTTTGAAAATTATTGGAATTTTTTTGAAAAAAAAAATGTTTGTGGAACTTGACCCAATACTAGCACCTTGTGATTTTAAATTAATTACCTAGCGTTTTTAGAAAATTTGTTGCTTCAAACAAATTTTCATAGCAATATTTTTGGCTCGTCAAAATTTAGAATTCCTCCTGCAATTTTATGGTAATATTTTTGAGGATTCTTTGTTCGACAACCCAGCACACTTTTTTATTTCAATAGAAAATATTTTTCATTTTTGGAAATATTTATTGAAAATTTTCATTTTCTACAATTTTACTGCTGGGAAAAAACCCTCGTTGATGGAAAATCAAAAATCTTTTGGTCGTTTTTGTAGCGTTTTTTGCCTGTACAATCCTCACCTTTACTCTTTTTGGAATAATATTGATTATTTCTGGATTTTCTCAAAATAAAATATCCCTGTGAGTGGATTTCAAGATATTTTATGACACCTTGGTATATCTTGACTGAGTTTGACTTCTCTGGACAAACCAGCAAACATTTTTAAACAAAATTATTTCGGCGTCACATACAAAGTAAAGTTTTTGGGATTTTGCAAGAACTTTCAAGTCTTTGGAACAAAACGAAATATAATTCGACCCAAACCAAAAATTGAATATAGATTTCGTTGATCAAATTGAAGAAGATAGCGTATCCTTATTTTTTAAAAATAAAAATTTGGATAAAAGATTGAATCTTATTCCAAGTCAATCCTTTTCATTGGGTTGCCTTTCCTTTTTGCAACACAACAAAATTTCGGTAAAGGTTAATACTCAGTCATCAAAATGGATAAGACCCTAAGCGAAAAATTCGCAAACTGCGTCAACGATCTTCAGGATTACATTTCAATTTTTTCAATAACCAAACCGGATGACACGGTTCATACTTTGGACACAACACGTATGGAGTTGGATTCTGCATGGGACCAGGTCGAAAGGGCATATTTAGACTGCCGTGATTATGTTCCAGAGGAAGGAGAAAAAACCATCGACAAAAATAAACTGAGGAAACATTATATGGATACCATGGGATCATATAAACAGGCGCTGAGTTCAATAAATGGAAAAATTCAAAATATTTTGGATGAAAAAGCACACGAGAAAAGGAAAAGAGATTCAGAGATGTCACAGCAAGGAAAGGAAGTGGATTTTACGCCAATATCACGGCTGCCGCCATGCGACACAGACACTTTTAAAGGGGGTTATCGAGAATGGCCGACTTTCAGAGATTTATTTTCGGCAATTTACATAAACAATTCAAAATTAAGTAATGTCGAAAAGTTATTCCATTTGACTCAAAAGACAGCAGGAGAAGCGCGAGAAATTATAACGCATGTTATGATGGATTTGCATTAGCATGGAAAAATCTTACGGATCGTTATGAGAACAAAAGGATGCAAATTAATGAAGAAATTAAAACACTTTTTAATCTACCTGGTGTTTCTACAGACTCAAGTCACACTATTCAAAAACTACAACGCACTGTAAATAGCTGTATTCAAACCTTGGGGATGCTTGACGTCGATGTAAAAGGATGGGATGGTACAGAAGCAAAATAACATCAATAAACCTAGATTTTTGAAAACATTTCAAACAAATGTCGCAAAAAATACAACCAATTTTGGAGGAAGAAACAACTTAGAACAACCTCAACAAAATAAATCACAAATGTCAAGTCTGCAAATCAAATCATTTTATGAGGGATTGCAGCGAATTTTTAAAAAAGAGTGTAAATGACAGAATTCACACTGTGAAAACGTCACACTTATGCTACAACTGCTTGTCTGCAAACCACGGAGTAAAAGATTGCAAAAGTCGCTTTGGCTGTCGTATTTGTACTATGAGACCACAAACACATACCTAGCTCGAGTGGAAGCACAACCTAGTACCAGTGCTGCTGCTCTTTCAAATCACATACAGTCCACTACCAACCTAGAACCAACTACTATTACCACTTTGACCCTCCAAGATGAGCGAATTAGTGAGCAACAATCTGGAGGAAAGGACAACTAAAATTTGGTTCAATTTTAACTCAAAAAACAAAATTTGGATGGATAGTTGGAGGACCCATACCGGGAAGCAGTCTTCAACGAAAACAAATATCACTTCTAAATACAACATCAATAGAGAAAGTACTTACACGATTTTGGGAGGTGGAAGAGACCCCTAAAAAAGTTTTACGGTCAGAAGAAGACCAATTTTGTGAACAAAATTTTACTGAAACAATAATACGAAATAAGGATGGAAGATACGTGGTGACTCTCCCATTCAAAAAATGCGAAGAATTAGGATTCAATGCTTCTTGCCCATCATCAAACAAAACAAGTCTCAATGACATATTGTTTCCGGGACCCATTTTACAACAAGATTTGGTACTACAAATTCTGAAATGGAGATTTTTTAAGTATGCTTTTAACGCCGATATTAAAATGTATAGGCAAATACTGTTGGATTCAACTCAAACAAAATATCAAAGAATTCTGTTTAGAAAATCTCCAACAGTCCCAGTTGAAGACTATGAATTACTCACTGTAACATTTGGAGTAAATTGCGCACCGTTTCTGGCACTGAGAACTCTTATGAAATTGGCAGATGATGTTCAAGATTCGTATCCAAGAGCTGCAAGAATTATAAGACAAAATCTTTATGTGGATGATGTACTTGCGCGTGGACACACAATCGAGGAGACTATAAAAGCTCGGAAGGACTTAGTAGCAGCGCTCGAATCCACTGGATTTCAACTTATAAAATGGGCCTCAAATTATCATAAAATAATAAAAGATATTCCACAAGAAAATTTATTGCCTCTTAACTGGTTGGATATCTCTGAAGATGCGTCCACGAAAACGTTGGGAATTCGATGGAATATATCAGGTGATTTTTTCACTTTTACACCTCCAACCGTGGAAAACAAAAACATTTACACAAAACGAGAAGTTTTATCAACTATAGCCAAATTGTTTGATCCATGCGGATGGCTAGCGCCAATAGTGGTCGTAGCAAAACTGATAATGCAACAAATTTGGCTGGATAAAATCGATTGGGATGATACACTGAAAACAATCACCCATATAAATTGGCAAAACTTTGTCAAAAATAGCAATTATATTAAATCTCTCAGAGTTCCAAGATGGATACAGTTTACACTAGATGCTTCTGTTGAGATTCATGGATTTTGGAGCGGAGAGCGCGTATGGAGCCACGCTATATGTTCGGATTGAAAAAGCTGACCATACCACACACACCTTTTTATTAGCAGCAAAGACTCGTGTAGCACCAATCAAAAAACTATCAATACCAAGGCTCGAATTATGTGGGGCAATATTACTTTCCAAATTAGCAAAATCTATTACAAACAGTCTACAAATATCAAAATATTCAACACATTTTTGGACAGACTCTACTATCGTCTTGGCCTGGTTAAAAAAGCCTCCTTGTCATTGGAGCACCTTTGTGGGAAATAGAGTCTCGGAAATATCTGATAATGTTGGGCAAGAAAACTGGAAACATGTTGACTCTGAAAGCAACCCAGCTGACATTGCTAGTCGTGGATGTTCTCCAACTGAACCAACGACTCATGACCTCTGGTGGCATGGACCTCAATGGCTCAAAATGCCAAAAGATCGTTGGCCATCGCAAGATATCCCAAACGACACAAATTTAGAGGCTAAAGCTGTAAAAGTTCTGACTATATTTCAAGAAAGTGATGATCCATTAAAAAATTTCTCATCATTGGCAAAAGTCTACCGATCATACGCCTATGCACTGCGATTTTGGAAAAATACTGGCGCAAATCGGCAAAATCTTCGCTCCTCATCAATAGATCTTACCGCAGCCGAAATCCAAGATGGAAAACGATCTTGCATAATTCGTACACAAAAATTCGTTTATGCAGATGAATATAATTCACTAATGAAAAAGTCTCCAATTTCTCCATCGAGCCCTCTATTGACGTCAAACCCGTTTCTCGACTCAAAGGGTATTATTAGAGCTAATGGCAGATTAGTTCAATCACCTGCCCTTACATATAGCGAACGTCATCCCATAATACTACCACACGGAACTACCCTTAGCAAATTGTTGGTCGAATTCACTCATAAGATTCTGGATATGTGGACTCAAATCTCTGGTTAAACAAACTATACGAAAATGTCGAATCTGCTTAATTCACAAGAAACAAACCCAAACTCAAATAATGGCCTCGCTGCCACCCGAACGTACTTTTCTGTTTCGACCCTTTACAAACACTGGGGTAGATTTTGCAGGACCCTTTAATATTAAAAGTTATTCAGGAAGGGCTTGCTTTATTACAAAAGGCTATGTTTACCTGTTCGTCTGCTTCGCCACCAAGGCTATACATTTAGAACCAACTAGCGATTTATCTACATATGCCTTTCTCGCCGCTTTCTCCAGATTCATAAGTCGGTGAGGTTGTCCGTCTTGTATATTTTCCGACAACGGAACCAATTTTGTGGGAGCTGTCGATCTATTAAAGCGAGATCGATTAGCTTTCATGAAGAATATTCAAAGTAGCACAATCCAAAACAATTTCAATCAAAATCTTACTTGGAAATTTATCCCGCCTGGCGCTCCGCACATGGGCGGTTTGTGGGAGGCCGGCGTTAAATCGTTTAAAATGCATTTGCGAAAAAGTATTCCAAAAATGAATTTCACATTTGAAGAATTTACAACTATCTTAGCAAGAATTGAAGTCTGCCTTAATTCGCGACCCTTAAGTCCTGACAGCGATGATCCAAATGACCTTTCCCCGTTAACTCCTGGTCATTTCTTAATTGGAACATCAATTCTTACTCCTGCTGAACCCGACATTTCCGACACAGATCTTAGTCTAGTAAATCGTTGGAAACGACTCAAAGTTATTTCACAATACTTTTGCAATAGGTGGAAATTAGAATATCTCCACAAACTTCATAGAAGAACTAAATGGAAGCGTGAAAAGGAGAATGTCAAAGAAGGAGATTTAGTAGCCATAAAGGACGATAGGTTGGCTCCGAATGAATGAAAGTTGGGTCGAATTGCAAAAACATATCTCGGTAGCGATCAGAATACGAGGGTTGTAGACATACGGACATCAAGTGGCAACATTAGCAGACCTATCACAAAAATTTGTCAAATTGTTTTCCGACTGACTAGCCGGAATCCTACTTAAAAAAGAACATAGTACTCTACTCGCCTTTGGTTTTTTTCAGATATGGCTGCCTACTTACCCAATCAAGACTGCCGTTTAGATGATCGCAGCCGCAGTCCCAACCAATCCGCACGTCCAACAGCGAGAAGTTCTAACAGATCCAGACGCCCAACCGAACCCAGTCCCAGCAGACCGGCTCATAGACACCGCAGACTTCCCAGTTCCACATCGCCAGAAAGACGTCAACGAAGCCGCTCCGCTGCAAGACCCCGCCAACGCCAAGAACGACCCAGCTATTGGCAATATTCCTGTGGGTTGTGTCAGGAGGACCATGCCCTCAGTGCTTGCGAGAGGTTTCGCCACCAGACCCCCTTCCAGCGCTATGAGACTGTGGAGCGTAGGGGGTACTGCAGAAATTGCCTTGCCAGAAGTCATTTGGCCCCTGACTGTCCGTCGTTGACTGGTTGCAGGAGGTGCAACAATCGGCATCATACGCTGCTACATGGGGCGTCTCAGCTGGAGGAAGTATCTCTAAACGTGGAAGTTGTAACAACACCAAACTTTGCGTGGGATTTGGTATTTGTGCCAACGGCTATGGTGCGCATCAAAGCTGACAAAATAGAGGGGTACACCATGATAAGGGCATTAATCAGCCAATCAGCGACGATGTCCAAAATATCGTATGCGGCTTTCCGTAGATTGGGCCAACAATCGCGGATTTACAAAGGGCAGCGATTTAAAACCTTTACGGTTTCGCCCCGCCGCACAAACAGCCACTGGAGTCTTAGAGTCAATGCCTTGATAATCGAAGATTTGCCCAGGCGCATATACTCGGACCCGATCCTCGAGGACCCCACAAGAAGTTTCAGAAATTGCGCCCTAGCCGACCCTGATCCCCGAGGCAACAATCCCGTCGATGTGGAACTAAGTGTTGACGTTTACTCAGCCATAAGAAAAGACGAGTGCAAGGAGGCTGGAATTGGAGATGTCCTGGCCTATGATACCCAACTGGGTTACGTGTTTGCAGGTCCAATAAAAAATGTGCCAAAAATATAAAGAACAATATTGTATTTCAAAAATGAATGTAAACACTTGTCATTCGGGGGCCAGAAATGTTCATAAAAGATGCTATATTTTTGCGCAACAGTGTTGTTTGTAAAATTACCGGTGGCTGCATAAATAACATCATAAAAAAATGATGTACATATTAGACACATATGCACACACACATGCACATATATGCAGCCACCTGTAAATTCCAATGCTGAATTCAAATAAATAAGCATCGTCACCAGCCAAAACAGGTTTGCTGTGACGATGCAAATTGGAGTTAGATCAGTTCTGTCTCGAATTTAAAAGCGCGTACGCAAGTTTACCCCCCCCCCGAAGTGAACAGTGCCCAAAAACTGAAAAAAAAAACAAAGTGTCAACAAAAAACATCATACAAAAAGATATAAAACATTGTACAAAAAACAAAAACCAATTGAACAAAAAAAGTACGAATAAACAAAAAATTTGTAAACAACACATTGTACAAAAAAAAGTAAAAATTAATTGACCAAAAAAGACCTAAAACTAAACAAAAAGTGTAAACGAAACCAATTAAATTTAAAAGTTGAAATAAAATAATACGAAAAAACAAAAATAAACTCTCTGGACAAACCAGCAAACATTTTTAAACAAAATTATTTCGGCGTCACATACAAAGTAAAGTTTTTGGAAACATTATATGGATATATGGATACCATGGGATCATATAAACAGGCGCTGAGTTCAATAAATGGACAAATTCAAAATATTTTGGATGAAAAAGCACACGAGAAAATGAAAAGAGATTCAGAGATGTCACAGCAAGGAAAGGAAGTGGATTTTACGCAAATATCACGGCTGCCGCCATGCGACACAGACACTTTTAAAGGGGGTTATCGAGAATGGCCGACTTTCAGAGATTTATTTTCGGCAATTTACATAAACAATTCAAAATTAAGTAATGTCGAAAAGTTATTCCATTTGACTCAAAAGACAGCAGGAGAAGCGCGAGAAATTATAACGCATGTTATGATGGATTTGCATTAGCATGGAAAAATCTTACGGATCGTTATGAGAACAAAAGGATGCAAATTAATGAAGAAATTAAAACACTTTTTAATCTACCTGGTGTTTCTACAGACTCAAGTCACACTATTCAAAAACTACAACGCACTGTAAATAGCTGTATTCAAACCTTGGGGATGCTTGACGTCGATGTAAAAGGATGGGATCCGATTTTAATATACATTTGCTCAACAATATTACCTAGAGGCTTCCTAGAAGAATTCGAGAACTCATTAAGCGAGTGTAAACAAATATCAAAATGGGAACATTTTGACGATTTCTTAACAAACAAATTCAAAACCTTGGAATCGGTAGGGAATATAAAACCCTCAACATCAAAATTTGCTCAACAGAAGCAAAATAACATCAATAAACCTAGATTTTTGAAAACATTTCAAACAAATGCCGCAAAAAGTACAACCAATTTTGGAGGAAGAAACAACTTAGAACAACCTCAACAAAATAAATCACAAAATACTCAAACATGTCAAGTCTGCAAATCAAATCATTTTATGAGGGATTGCAGCGAATTTTTAAAAAAGAGTGTAAATGACAGAATTCACACTGTGAAAACGTCACACTTATGCTACAACTGCTTGTCTGCAAACCACGGAGTAAAAGATTGCAAAAGTAGCTTTGGCTGTCGTATTTGTACTATGAGACATAATACTTTGTTACACAAGGGGTCGGAAACCCAAACCACAAACACCTACCTAGCTGGAGTGGAAGCACAACCTAGTACCAGTGCTGCTGCTCTTTCAAATCACATACAGTCCACTACCAACCTAGAACCAACTACTATTACCACTTTGACCCTCCAAGATGAGCGAATTAGTGAGCAACAATCTGGAGGAACTCTACTTTTCACAGCAATAGTACAAATTGAAACCAAAGGACAACTATACGATGCCCGAGCTCTAATAGACTCAGGATCACAATCCACTTTTATTTCTGAGAAGATGAAAAACCTCTTGAAATTACCCACAAGGAACAATCTTGTTCATATCACCGGCCTTAGTCAATTTGTTGCCGAAACATCTACGAAATCTTGCTTGTTTACTATGAGATCCAAATACGACCCTAGCTTTAAACTGGAAGTATGGGCTCCAGTTTTAAAGAATTTACCTTCAAATTTACCACCACAAAACTTAGATGAATCACAAGTTCGAGATGTAACCTCATTAGAACTGGCTGACCCGAAATTTTACGTTAGTCTACCCATTGATTTACTTATCGGAATGGATATAGGACCATTAATATTCACACTTGGAACTCCGATGATAAAATTTGGTTCAATTTTAACTCAAAAAACCAAATTTGGATGGATAGTTGGAGGACCCATACCGGGAAGCACTCTTCAACGAAAACAAATATCACTTCTAAATACAACATCAATAGAGAAAGTACTTACACGATTTTGGGAGGTGGAAGAGACCCCTAAAAAAGTTTTACGGTCAGAAGAAGACCAATTTTGTGAACAAAATTTTACTGAAACAACAATACGAAATAAGGATGGAAGATACGTGGTGACTCTCCCATTCAAAAAATGCGAAGAATTAGGATTCAATGCTTCTTACCCATCATCAAACAAAACAAGTCTCAATGACATATTGTTTCCGGGACCAATTTTACAACAAGATTTGGTACTACAAATTCTGAAATGGAGATTTTTTAAGTATGCTTTTAACGCCGATATTACTAAAATGTATAGGCAAATACTGTTGGATTCAACTCAAACAAAATATCAAAGAATTCTGTTTAGAAAATCTCCAACAGACCCAGTTGAAGACTATGAATTACTCACTGTAACATTTGGAGTAAATTGCGCACCGTTTCTGGCACTGAGAACTCTTATGAAATTGGCAGATGATGTTCAAGATTCGTATCCAAGAGCTGCAAGAATTATAAGACAAAATCTTTATGTGGATGATGTACTTGCGGGTGGACACACAATCGAGGAGACTATAAAAGCTCGGAAGGACTTAGTAGCAGCGCTCGAATCCGCTGGATTTCAACTTATGAAATGGGCCTCAAATTATCATACAATAATAAAAGATATTCCACAAGAAAATTTATTGCCTCTTAACTGGTTGGATATCTCTGAAGATGCGTCCACGAAAACGTTGGGAATTCGATGGAATATATCAGGTGATTTTTTCACTTTTACACCTCCAACCGTGGAAAACAAAAACATTTACACAAAACGAGAAGTTTTATCAACTATAGCCAAATTGTTTGATCCATGCGGATGGCTAGCGCCAATAGTGGTCGTAGCAAAACTGATAATGCAACAAATTTGGCTGGATAAAATCGATTGGGATGATACACTGAAAACAATCACCCATATAAATTGGCAAAACTTTGTCAAAAATAGCAATTATATTAAATCTCTCAGAGTTCCAAGATGGATACAGTTTACACTAGATGCTTCTGTTGAGATTCATGGATTTTGGAGCGGAGAGCGCGTATGGAGCCACGCTATATGTTCGGATTGAAAAAGCTGACCATACCACACACACCTTTTTATTAGCAGCAAAGACTCGTGTAGCACCAATCAAAAAACTATCAATACCAAGGCTCGAATTATGTGGGGCAATATTACTTTCCAAATTAGCAAAATCTATTACAAACAGTCTACAAATATCAAAATATTCAACACATTTTTGGACAGACTCTACTATCGTCTTGGCCTGGTTAAAAAAGCCTCCTTGTCATTGGAGCACCTTTGTGGGAAATAGAGTCTCGGAAATATCTGATAATGTTGGGCAAGAAAACTGGAAACATGTTGACTCTGAAAGCAACCCAGCTGACATTGCTAGTCGTGGATGTTCTCCAACTGAACCAACGACTCATGACCTCTGGTGGCATGGACCTCAATGGCTCAAAATGCCAAAAGATCGTTGGCCATCGCAAGATATCCCAAACGACACAAATTTAGAGGCTAAAGCTGTAAAAGTTCTGACTATATTTCAAGAAAGTGATGATCCATTAAAAAATTTCTCATCATTGGCAAAAGTCTACCGATCATACGCCTATGCACTGCGATTTTGGAAAAATACTGGCGCAAATCGGCAAAATCTTCGCTCCTCATCAATAGATCTTACCGCAGCCGAAATCCAAGATGGAAAACGATCTTGCATAATTCGTACACAAAAATTCGTTTATGCAGATGAATATAATTCACTAATGAAAAAGTCTCCAATTTCTCCATCGAGCCCTCTATTGACGTCAAACCCGTTTCTCGACTCAAAGGGTATTATTAGAGCTAATGGCAGATTAGTTCAATCACCTGCCCTTACATATAGCGAACGTCATCCCATAATACTACCACACGGAACTACCCTTAGCAAATTGTTGGTCGAATTCACTCATAAGATTCTGGATATGTGGACTCAAATCTCTGGTTAAACAAACTATACGAAAATGTCGAATCTGCTTAATTCACAAGAAACAAACCCAAACTCAAATAATGGCCTCGCTGCCACCCGAACGTACTTTTCTGTTTCGACCCTTTACAAACACTGGGGTAGATTTTGCAGGACCCTTTAATATTAAAAGTTATTCAGGAAGGGCTTGCTTTATTACAAAAGGCTATGTTTACCTGTTCGTCTGCTTCGCCACCAAGGCTATACATTTAGAACCAACTAGCGATTTATCTACATATGCCTTTCTCGCCGCTTTCTCCAGATTCATAAGTCGGTGAGGTTGTCCGTCTTGTATATTTTCCGACAACGGAACCAATTTTGTGGGAGCTGTCGATCTATTAAAGCGAGATCGATTAGCTTTCATGAAGAATATTCAAAGTAGCACAATCCAAAACAATTTCAATCAAAATCTTACTTGGAAATTTATCCCGCCTGGCGCTCCGCACATGGGCGGTTTGTGGGAGGCCGGCGTTAAATCGTTTAAAATGCATTTGCGAAAAAGTATTCCAAAAATGAATTTCACATTTGAAGAATTTACAACTATCTTAGCAAGAATTGAAGTCTGCCTTAATTCGCGACCCTTAAGTCCTGACAGCGATGATCCAAATGACCTTTCCCCGTTAACTCCTGGTCATTTCTTAATTGGAACATCAATTCTTACTCCTGCTGAACCCGACATTTCCGACACAGATCTTAGTCTAGTAAATCGTTGGAAACGACTCAAAGTTATTTCACAATACTTTTGCAATAGGTGGAAATTAGAATATCTCCACAAACTTCATAGAAGAACTAAATGGAAGCGTGAAAAGGAGAATGTCAAAGAAGGAGATTTAGTAGCCATAAAGGACGATAGGTTGGCTCCGAATGAATGAAAGTTGGGTCGAATTGCAAAAACATATCTCGGTAGCGATCAGAATACGAGGGTTGTAGACATACGGACATCAAGTGGCAACATTAGCAGACCTATCACAAAAATTTGTCAAATTGTTTTCCGACTGACTAGCCGGAATCCTACTTAAAAAAGAACATAGTACTCTACTCGCCTTTGGTTTTTTTCAGATATGGCTGCCTACTTACCCAATCAAGACTGCCGTTTAGATGATCGCAGCCGCAGTCCCAACCAATCCGCACGTCCAACAGCGAGAAGTTCTAACAGATCCAGACGCCCAACCGAACCCAGTCCCAGCAGACCGGCTCATAGACACCGCAGACTTCCCAGTTCCACATCGCCAGAAAGACGTCAACGAAGCCGCTCCGCTGCAAGACCCCGCCAACGCCAAGAACGACCCAGCTATTGGCAATATTCCTGTGGGTTGTGTCAGGAGGACCATGCCCTCAGTGCTTGCGAGAGGTTTCGCCACCAGACCCCCTTCCAGCGCTATGAGACTGTGGAGCGTAGGGGGTACTGCAGAAATTGCCTTGCCAGAAGTCATTTGGCCCCTGACTGTCCGTCGTTGACTGGTTGCAGGAGGTGCAACAATCGGCATCATACGCTGCTACATGGGGCGTCTCAGCTGGAGGAAGTATCTCTAAACGTGGAAGTTGTAACAACACCAAACTTTGCGTGGGATTTGGTATTTGTGCCAACGGCTATGGTGCGCATCAAAGCTGACAAAATAGAGGGGTACACCATGATAAGGGCATTAATCAGCCAATCAGCGACGATGTCCAAAATATCGTATGCGGCTTTCCGTAGATTGGGCCAACAATCGCGGATTTACAAAGGGCAGCGATTTAAAACCTTTACGGTTTCGCCCCGCCGCACAAACAGCCACTGGAGTCTTAGAGTCAATGCCTTGATAATCGAAGATTTGCCCAGGCGCATATACTCGGACCCGATCCTCGAGGACCCCACAAGAAGTTTCAGAAATTGCGCCCTAGCCGACCCTGATCCCCGAGGCAACAATCCCGTCGATGTGGAACTGGGTGCTGACGTTTACTCAGCCATAAGAAAAGACGAGTGCAAGGAGGCTGGAATTGGAGATGTCCTGGCCTATGATACCCAACTGGGTTACGTGTTTGCAGGTCCAATAAAAAATGTGCCAAAAATATAAAGAACAATATTGTATTTCAAAAATGAATGTAAACACTTGTCATTCGGGGGCCAGAAATGTTCATAAAAGATGCTATATTTTTGCGCAACAGTGTTGTTTGTAAAATTACCGGTGGCTGCATAAATAACATCATAAAAAAATGATGTACATATTAGACACATATGCACACACACATGCACATATATGCAGCCACCTGTAAATTCCAATGCTGAATTCAAATAAATAAGCATCGTCACCAGCCAAAACAGGTTTGCTGTGACGATGCAAATTGGAGTTAGATCAGTTCTGTCTCGAATTTAAAAGCGCGTACGCAAGTTTACCCCCCCCCCCCGAAGTGAACAGTGCCCAAAAACTGAAAAAAAAAAACAAAGTGTCAACAAAAAACATCATACAAAAAGATATAAAACATTGTACAAAAAACAAAAACCAATTGAACAAAAAAAGTACGAATAAACAAAAAATTTGTAAACAACACATTGTACAAAAAAAGTAAAAATTAATTGACCAAAAAAGACCTAAAACTAAACAAAAAGTGTAAACGAAACCAATTAAATTTAAAAGTTGAAATAAAATAATACGAAAAAACAAAAATAAACTCTCTGGACAAACCAGCAAACATTTTTAAACAAAATTATTTCGGCGTCACATACAAAGTAAAGTTTTTGGAAACATTATATGGATATATGGATACCATGGGATCATATAAACAGGCGCTGAGTTCAATAAATGGACAAATTCAAAATATTTTGGATGAAAAAGCACACGAGAAAATGAAAAGAGATTCAGAGATGTCACAGCAAGGAAAGGAAGTGGATTTTACGCAAATATCACGGCTGCCGCCATGCGACACAGACACTTTTAAAGGGGGTTATCGAGAATGGCCGACTTTCAGAGATTTATTTTCGGCAATTTACATAAACAATTCAAAATTAAGTAATGTCGAAAAGTTATTCCATTTGACTCAAAAGACAGCAGGAGAAGCGCGAGAAATTATAACGCATGTTATGATGGATTTGCATTAGCATGGAAAAATCTTACGGATCGTTATGAGAACAAAAGGATGCAAATTAATGAAGAAATTAAAACACTTTTTAATCTACCTGGTGTTTCTACAGACTCAAGTCACACTATTCAAAAACTACAACGCACTGTAAATAGCTGTATTCAAACCTTGGGGATGCTTGACGTCGATGTAAAAGGATGGGATCCGATTTTAATATACATTTGCTCAACAATATTACCTAGAGGCTTCCTAGAAGAATTCGAGAACTCATTAAGCGAGTGTAAACAAATATCAAAATGGGAACATTTTGACGATTTCTTAACAAACAAATTCAAAACCTTGGAATCGGTAGGGAATATAAAACCCTCAACATCAAAATTTGCTCAACAGAAGCAAAATAACATCAATAAACCTAGATTTTTGAAAACATTTCAAACAAATGCCGCAAAAAGTACAACCAATTTTGGAGGAAGAAACAACTTAGAACAACCTCAACAAAATAAATCACAAAATACTCAAACATGTCAAGTCTGCAAATCAAATCATTTTATGAGGGATTGCAGCGAATTTTTAAAAAAGAGTGTAAATGACAGAATTCACACTGTGAAAACGTCACACTTATGCTACAACTGCTTGTCTGCAAACCACGGAGTAAAAGATTGCAAAAGTAGCTTTGGCTGTCGTATTTGTACTATGAGACATAATACTTTGTTACACAAGGGGTCGGAAACCCAAACCACAAACACATACCTAGCTGGAGTGGAAGCACAACCTAGTACCAGTGCTGCTGCTCTTTCAAATCACATACAGTCCACTACCAACCTAGAACCAACTACTATTACCACTTTGACCCTCCAAGATGAGCGAATTAGTGAGCAACAATCTGGAGGAACTCTACTTTTCACAGCAATAGTACAAATTGAAACCAAAGGACAACTATACGATGCCCGAGCTCTAATAGACTCAGGATCACAATCCACTTTTATTTCTGAGAAGATGAAAAACCTCTTGAAATTACCCACAAGGAACAATCTTGTTCATATCACCGGCCTTAGTCAATTTGTTGCCGAAACATCTACGAAATCTTGCTTGTTTACTATGAGATCCAAATACGACCCTAGCTTTAAACTGGAAGTATGGGCTCCAGTTTTAAAGAATTTACCTTCAAATTTACCACCACAAAACTTAGATGAATCACAAGTTCGAGATGTAACCTCATTAGAACTGGCTGACCCGAAATTTTACGTTAGTCTACCCATTGATTTACTTATCGGAATGGATATAGGACCATTAATATTCACACTTGGAACTCCGATGATAAAATTTGGTTCAATTTTAACTCAAAAAACCAAATTTGGATGGATAGTTGGAGGACCCATACCGGGAAGCACTCTTCAACGAAAACAAATATCATTTCTAAATACAACATCAATAGAGAAAGTACTTACACGATTTTGGGAGGTGGAAGAGACCCCTAAAAAAGTTTTACGGTCAGAAGAAGACCAATTTTGTGAACAAAATTTTACTGAAACAACAATACGAAATAAGGATGGAAGATACGTGGTGACTCTCCCATTCAAAAAATGCGAAGAATTAGGATTCAATGCTTCTTACCCATCATCAAACAAAACAAGTCTCAATGACATATTGTTTCCGGGACCAATTTTACAACAAGATTTGGTACTACAAATTCTGAAATGGAGATTTTTTAAGTATGCTTTTAACGCCGATATTACTAAAATGTATAGGCAAATACTGTTGGATTCAACTCAAACAAAATATCAAAGAATTCTGTTTAGAAAATCTCCAACAGACCCAGTTGAAGACTATGAATTACTCACTGTAACATTTGGAGTAAATTGCGCACCGTTTCTGGCACTGAGAACTCTTATGAAATTGGCAGATGATGTTCAAGATTCGTATCCAAGAGCTGCAAGAATTATAAGACAAAATCTTTATGTGGATGATGTACTTGCGGGTGGACACACAATCGAGGAGACTATAAAAGCTCGGAAGGACTTAGTAGCAGCGCTCGAATCCGCTGGATTTCAACTTATGAAATGGGCCTCAAATTATCATACAATAATAAAAGATATTCCACAAGAAAATTTATTGCCTCTTAACTGGTTGGATATCTCTGAAGATGCGTCCACGAAAACGTTGGGAATTCGATGGAATATATCAGGTGATTTTTTCACTTTTACACCTCCAACCGTGGAAAACAAAAACATTTACACAAAACGAGAAGTTTTATCAACTATAGCCAAATTGTTTGATCCATGCGGATGGCTAGCGCCAATAGTGGTCGTAGCAAAACTGATAATGCAACAAATTTGGCTGGATAAAATCGATTGGGATGATACACTGAAAACAATCACCCATATAAATTGGCAAAACTTTGTCAAAAATAGCAATTATATTAAATCTCTCAGAGTTCCAAGATGGATACAGTTTACACTAGATGCTTCTGTTGAGATTCATGGATTTTGGAGCGGAGAGCGCGTATGGAGCCACGCTATATGTTCGGATTGAAAAAGCTGACCATACCACACACACCTTTTTATTAGCAGCAAAGACTCGTGTAGCACCAATCAAAAAACTATCAATACCAAGGCTCGAATTATGTGGGGCAATATTACTTTCCAAATTAGCAAAATCTATTACAAACAGTCTACAAATATCAAAATATTCAACACATTTTTGGACAGACTCTACTATCGTCTTGGCCTGGTTAAAAAAGCCTCCTTGTCATTGGAGCACCTTTGTGGGAAATAGAGTCTCGGAAATATCTGATAATATTGGGCAAGAAAACTGGAAACATGTTGACTCTGAAAGCAACCCAGCTGACATTGCTAGTCGTGGATGTTCTCCAACTGAACCAACGACTCATGACCTCTGGTGGCATGGACCTCAATGGCTCAAAATGCCAAAAGATCGTTGGCCATCGCAAGATATCCCAAACGACACAAATTTAGAGGCTAAAGCTGTAAAAGTTCTGACTATATTTCAAGAAAGTGATGATCCATTAAAAAATTTCTCATCATTGGCAAAAGTCTACCGATCATACGCCTATGCACTGCGATTTTGGAAAAATACTGGCGCAAATCGGCAAAATCTTCGCTCCTCATCAATAGATCTTACCGCAGCCGAAATCCAAGATGGAAAACGATCTTGCATAATTCGTACACAAAAATTCGTTTATGCAGATGAATATAATTCACTCCATCGAGCCCTCCATCGAGCCCTCTATTGACGTCAAACCCGTTTCTCGACTCAAAGGGTATTATTAGAGCTAATGGCAGATTAGTTCAATCACCTGCCCTTACATATAGCGAACGTCATCCCATAATACTACCACACGGAACTACCCTTAGCAAATTGTTGGTCGAATTCACTCATAAGATTCTGGATATGTGGACTCAAATCTCTGGTTAAACAAACTATACGAAAATGTCGAATCTGCTTAATTCACAAGAAACAAACCCAAACTCAAATAATGGCCTCGCTGCCACCCGAACGTACTTTTCTGTTTCGACCCTTTACAAACACTGGGGTAGATTTTGCAGGACCCTTTAATATTAAAAGTTATTCAGGAAGGGCTTGCTTTATTACAAAAGGCTATGTTTACCTGTTCGTCTGCTTCGCCACCAAGGCTATACATTTAGAACCAACTAGCGATTTATCTACATATGCCTTTCTCGCCGCTTTCTCCAGATTCATAAGTCGGTGAGGTTGTCCGTCTTGTATATTTTCCGACAACGGAACCAATTTTGTGGGAGCTGTCGATCTATTAAAGCGAGATCGATTAGCTTTCATGAAGAATATTCAAAGTAGCACAATCCAAAACAATTTCAATCAAAATCTTACTTGGAAATTTATCCCGCCTGGCGCTCCGCACATGGGCGGTTTGTGGGAGGCCGGCGTTAAATCGTTTAAAATGCATTTGCGAAAAAGTATTCCAAAAATGAATTTCACATTTGAAGAATTTACAACTATCTTAGCAAGAATTGAAGTCTGCCTTAATTCGCGACCCTTAAGTCCTGACAGCGATGATCCAAATGACCTTTCCCCGTTAACTCCTGGTCATTTCTTAATTGGAACATCAATTCTTACTCCTGCTGAACCCGACATTTCCGACACAGATCTTAGTCTAGTAAATCGTTGGAAACGACTCAAAGTTATTTCACAATACTTTTGCAATAGGTGGAAATTAGAATATCTCCACAAACTTCATAGAAGAACTAAATGGAAGCGTGAAAAGGAGAATGTCAAAGAAGGAGATTTAGTAGCCATAAAGGACGATAGGTTGGCTCCGAATGAATGAAAGTTGGGTCGAATTGCAAAAACATATCTCGGTAGCGATCAGAATACGAGGGTTGTAGACATACGGACATCAAGTGGCAACATTAGCAGACCTATCACAAAAATTTGTCAAATTGTTTTCCGACTGACTAGCCGGAATCCTACTTAAAAAAGAACATAGTACTCTACTCGCCTTTGGTTTTTTCAGATATGGCTGCCTACTTACCCAATCAAGACTGCCGTTTAGATGATCGCAGCCGCAGTCCCAACCAATCCGCACGTCCAACAACGAGAAGTCCCAGCAGACCGGCTCATAGACACCGCAGACTTCCCAGATCCACATCGCCAGAAAGACGTCAACGAAGCCGCTCCGCTGCAAGACCCCGCCAACGCCAAGAACGACCCAGCTATTGGCAATATTCCTGTGGGTTGTGTCAGGAGGACCATGCCCTCAGTGCTTGCGAGAGGTTTCGCCACCAGACCCCCTTCCAGCGCTATGAGACTGTGGAGCGTAGGGGGTACTGCAGAAATTGCCTTGCCAGAAGTCATTTGGCCCCTGACTGTCCGTCGTTGACTGGTTGCAGGAGGTGCAACAATCGGCATCATACGCTGCTACATGGGGCGTCTCAGCTGGAGGAAGTATCTCTAAACGTGGAAGTTGTAACAACACCAAACTTTGCGTGGGATTTGGTATTTGTGCCAACGGCTATGGTGCGCATCAAAGCTGACAAAATAGAGGGGTACACCATGATAAGGGCATTAATCAGCCAATCAGCGACGATGTCCAAAATATCGTATGCGGCTTTCCGTAGATTGGGCCAACAATCGCGGATTTACAAAGGGCAGCGATTTAAAACCTTTACGGTTTCGCCCCGCCGCACAAACAGCCACTGGAGTCTTAGAGTCAATGCCTTGATAATCGAAGATTTGCCCAGGCGCATATACTCGGACCCGATCCTCGAGGACCCCACAAGAAGTTTCAGAAATTGCGCCCTAGCCGACCCTGATCCCCGAGGCAACAATCCCGTCGATGTGGAACTGGGTGCTGACGTTTACTCAGCCATAAGAAAAGACGAGTGCAAGGAGGCTGGAATTGGAGATGTCCTGGCCTATGATACCCAACTGGGTTACGTGTTTGCAGGTCCAATAAAAAATGTGCCAAAAATATAAAAAACAATATTGTATTTCAAAAATGAATGTAAACACTTGTCATTCGGGGGCCAGAAATGTTCATAAAAGATGCTATATTTTTGCGCAACAGTGTTGTTTGTTACATTACCGGTGGCTGCATAAATAACATCATAAAAAATGATGTACATATTAGACACATATGCACACACACATGCACATATATGCAGCCACCGGTAAATTCCAATGCTGAATTCAAATAAATAAGCATCGTCACCAGCCAAAACAGGTTTGCTGTGACGATGCAAATTGGAGTTAGATCAGTTCTGTCTCGAATTTAAAAGCGCGTACGCAAGTTTCCCCCCCGAAGTGAACAGTGCCCAAAAACAGAAAAAAAACAAAGTGACAACAAAAAAACATCATACAAAAAACATAAAACATTGTACAAAAAACAAAACCAAACCAAAAAAAAGTACGAATAAACAAAAAATTTGTAAACAACACATTGTACAAAAAAAGTAAAAATTAATTGAACAAAAAAAACCTAAAACTAAACAAAAAGTGTAAACAAAACCAATTGAATTTAAAAGTTGAAATAAAATAATACGAAAAAACAAAAATAAACACAACATCTTTTAATTAAATAAAAAAACAAAAAAAAGGTGAAGTAAAAAACAAGTACTAAAACCAATGACAGACAATTGTCTATGCAGGTCTACATCTTCGGATAGCCCCTATATAATGGTACCTCCCGATATTCGATATTTTGTAGATTTTAGCAACATTTTATACGGGAATAGTATATATTTTCGTATTTAAAATTCGCAATGGGTACTTCGACCCATGACAGAAAAATGTCTATACAGGTCCACATCTTTGGATAGGCCGAATATAAAGGTACCCCAGATACTCAGTATTTTGTGGATTTCAACCACATTGTCCAACGGAATTGTTTCAAACTTAGTACTTAAAGTTCGCATTGGGTACTCCAACTTATGACAGAAAAATGTCATTGTCGGATAGCCCCTATATAATGGTTCTTCCCGATAACCGCTATTTTGTGGATTTTAGCAACATTTTTCACAGGAATTTTTTAAATTTAGTATTTAAAGTTCTTAGTGAGTACTACAACTTATGACAGAAAAATGTCTATGTGACATGTTCGGATAGCCCCCATATAGTGGTATCCCCCAATATTCGGTATTTTGATGATTTTAGCAAAAATTTTTTAATTTCAGTTTCAATTTTCGTATTTGAAGTTCGCATTGTGTACTACAGCCTATGACATGGGAATTGTTTCAAATTTCGCATTTAAAGTTCAAAATGTCTACAGCAACCTATGGTAGAAAAATATCAAGAGCAGTTTCATATCTTCGGATAGCTCTATATAATGATACCACCTGCTATTCGGTAGTTTGATGATTTTAACAACATTTTTCTCCGTCTATTGTCTATGCAGGTTCACATCTTCGGATAGCCCCCATATAAGGGTACCTCCCGATATTCGGTATTTTGTGGATTTTAGCCACATTTACCAAGGAATTGTTTCAAACTTCGTATTTAAAATTCGCAATGGGTACTTCGACCTATGACAGGAAAATGTCTATGTGACATCTTCGGACAGCCCCGATATAATGGTATCACCCGATATTCGGTATTTTGATGATTTTAGGAACATTTTTCACCGGTAGTCCGCATATAAGAGTACCCCCAGTTATTCGGTATATGTGGATTTTAGCCACGTTTTAAACTGAAATTATTTCAAACTTCGCATTTAGAGTTCGCAGTGGATATTATTATATTGTGGAATTATATGTGGTGTTTAGGGGAGGAACAGTGCTGTAAATCGAAATGCTTGAATGAATATCCTTGTCGGTTTTGTTTAAAATTCGGTAGTTGCAGTTTGTAATGAGTTCTACCTCCGGTGACAAAACTTTGTCTATGTAGGCGCATTTTTTTATTATTTTATTATTTATTTTTTTATTTGAAGTTCGCAATGGGTACTACAACCTTTGACAGAACAATGCCGATACAGGTCCACATCTTCGGATAGTCCGTAATAACATTACCCCCAGGCATTCGGTATTTGTGCATTTAAGACATATTTTAAACTGGAATTATTTGAAACTTCGCATTTAAAGTTCGCAATAGGTACTACAACATATGGTAGACAACTGTCTATGCAGGTCCACATCTTCAGATAGCCCCCATATAAAGGTATCTCCCTATATTCGGTATTTTGATTATTTTAGCGACATTTTCACCGGAAGTGTTTCAAATTTCGTATTTAAAGTTCGAAATGGTTACTGCAACCTATGGTAGAAAAATATCAAGAGTAGGTTCACATCAGAGGGCTGCAATGAGTATGATCGAGTAGGCTTGATCACACACACTGGAAATACAATCTAACTCAATCAGTCGGGCAAATGTAACATGTTCATTCGAGTTGCTCAAGTCAAACAGGAAAGTTGTGATCGAACATGTATTGATCGAAGTTTTGTTTTTGCAATCAAACAGCTCACATGAATGTTTTGTTTACGAAATAATGTTGAACAATACATACCGAAACGATCATCTCGGATGAACATGATCGGTTTGATTTTTTTTTGAGGGGTGAGTGATTTGATTCGATTAAATACGAAATATCGAATCTGAGCGTAATCATGTATTGTAGTTTTGGTATGGTTATCAATACTAGAAGCAGTACCCATTGAAGAAATCGAAACAAATGGTATTTATTAAATAAGGATTTTTTATTTCATTTGGGCTTATAGTATACCAGACTTCAGTGGCTTATTTCTAAAAAAGAACACATTATTTCTAAAAAAATAACAAAAAATCAGACTTCAGTCACTTATTTGTAAAAAAGGAACACTTTTTTTTTTTTAAAAAAAAAAAAAACCAATGACAGACAATTGTCTATGCAGGTCTACATCTTCGGATAGTCCCTATATAATGGTACCACCCGATATTCGATATTTTGTAGATTTTAGCAACATTTTATACGGGAATAGTATATATTTTCGTATTTAAAGCTCGCAATGGGTACTTCGACCCATGACAGAAAAATGTCTATGCAGGTCCACATCTTTGGATAGGCCGAATATAAAGGTACCCCAGATACTCAGTATTTTGTGGATTTAAACCACATTGTCCACCGGAATTGTTTCAAACTTAGTACTTAAAGTTCGCATTGGGTACTCCAACTTATGACAGAAAAATGTCATTGTCGGATAGCCCCTATATAATGGTTCTTCCCGATAACCGCTATTTTGTGGATTTTAGCAACATTTTTCACAGGAATTTTTTAAATTTAGTATTTAAAGTTCTAAGTGAGTACTACAACTTATGACAGAAAAATGTATATGTGACATCATCAGATAGCCCCCATATAGTGGTATCTCCCAATATTCGGTATTTTGATGATTTTAGCAAAAAATTTTTAATTTCAGTTTCAATTTTCGTATTTGAAGTTCGCATTGGGTACTACAGCCTATGACATGGGAATTGTTTCAAATTTCGCATTTAAAGTTCAAAATGTCTACAGCAACCTATGGTAGAAAAATATCAAGAGCAGTTTCATATCTTCGGATAGCTCTATATAATGATACCACCTGATATTCGGTAGTTTGATGATTTTAACAACATTTTTCTCCGTCTATTGTCTATGCAGGTTCACATCTTCGGATAGCCCCCATATAAGGGTACCTCCCGATATTCGGTATTTTGTGGATTTTAGCCACATTTACCAAGGAATTGTTTCAAACTTCGTATTTAAAATTCGCAATGGGTACTTCGACCTATGACAGGAAAATGTCTATGTGACATCTTCGGATAGCACCGATATAATGGTATCACCCGATATTCGGTATTTTGATGATTTTAGGAACATTTTTCACCGGTAGTCCGCATATAAGAGTACCCCCAGTTATTCGGTATATGTGGATTTTAGCCACGTTTTAAACTGGAATTATTTCAAACTTCGCATTTAAAGTTCGCAATGGATACTATTATATTGTGGAATTATATGTGGTGTTTAGGGGAGGAACAGTGCTGTAAATCGAAATGCTTAAATGAATATCCTTGCCGGATTTGTTTAAAATTCGGTAGCAGTTTGTAATGAGTTCTACCTCCGATGACAAAACTTTGTCTATGTAGGCGCATTTTTTTTTATTATTTTATTATTTATTTTTTATTTGAAGTTCGCAATGAGTACTACAGCCTTTGACAGAACAATGCCGATGCAGGTCCACCTCTTCGGATAGTCCGTAATAACATTACCCCCAGGCAATCGGTATTTGTGCATTTAAGACATATTTTAAACTGGAATTATTTGAAACTTCGCATTTAAAGTTCGCAATGGGTACTACAACCTATGATAGAAAAATATATTAGTGACATCTTCGGATAGCCCCTATATAATGGTATGTCCCGATATTCAGTATTCTGTGGATTTCAGCAACAGTTTTTAACGGAATAGTTTATAATTTCGTATTTAAAGTTCGCAATGGGTACTACAACCTATGACAGAAAAATGTCTATGCAGGTCCACTTATTCGGATAACCCTTATATAATGGTATCTCCCGATATTCGGTATTTTGATAATTTTAGCGACATTTTCACCGGAATTGTTTCAAATTTCGTATTTAAAGTTCGAAATGGTTACTGCAACCTATGGTAGAAAAATATCAAGAGTAGGTTCACATCAGAGGGCTGCAATGAGTATGATCGAGTAGGCTTGATCACACACACTGGAAATACAATCTAACTCAATCAGTCGGGCAAATGTAACATGTTCATTCGAGTTGCTCAAGTCAAACGAGAAAGTTGTGATCGAACATGTATTGATCCAAGTTTTGTTTTCGCCATCAAACAGCTCACATGAATGTTTTGTTTACGAACTAATGTTGAACAATACATACCGAAACGATCATCTCGGATGAGTATGATCGGTTTGATTTTTTTTGAGGGGTGAATGATTTGATTCGATTAAATACGAAAGATCGAATCTGAGCGTAATCATGTATTGTAGTTTTGGTACGGTTATCAATACTAGAAGCAGTACCCATTAAAGAAATCGAAACAAATGGTATTTATTAAATAAGGATTTTTTATTTCATTTGGGCTTATAGTATACCAGACTTCAGTGGCTTATTTCTAAAAAAGAACACATTATTTCTAAAAAAAAATAACAAAAAATCTGACTTCAGTCACTTATTTGTAAAAAGGGAACACGTTTTTTCCAAAAAAATAATAATAACAAAAAATGTATTTCAGTTGCGTATTTCTACAAAAGGAACATATATCAGTCGTTCACTGATACGGATTTTAAGGGTTGCGATTCCTTCAACATTTTGCAGCACCCATGTCGTGTTAAATTTGATGTTTGGCTATTGCTCTACCGCAAGGTTTTATTACAAGTGCGGCAGAAAACAAAGCCAGGTAAAACTGTCCCATCTGATTTTAAAACATGAGTTATGATGTTCCACACAAAACTTCTACCTCTTCGTTTTGTAGATAGCTTGTAGTTTCCATTTGCAACATTTTCGGTTACACTCTCACAATTTTCTTACATTTCAAATATAGTTCGTCAAAATTACCTGTGCAGGCTTATTTGGATGAATAAACAATGACGCTGAGCGAACTCGATTCAAAGGAAACAATCACGGTTGTGATTGCTCATTTACATTCATGTGTTCGATCAACTCATGTTGCTGAACACATCAAACCGTCTCGAACACTCATGTTTGATTGAGAGTGATGTGATTCAAACTGAGCGTTCGATTCGATCCGAAAACGGTCAATTCATTCAGATCATACCAAACGACTGCATCAACAAAAATCATGTAAGAAACCGAGTGTTGAATTTTTGTATACTCGTTGCAGCCCTCTGGTTCATATCTTCTGATAGCCTCTATATAATGGTACGTCCCGATATTCGGTAGTTTGATAATTTTAAAAACATTTTTCGCCGGAATTGTTTCAAACTTCGTAATGGGTACTAAAACCAATGACAGACAATTGTCTATGCAGGTCTACATCTTCGGATAGCCCCTATATAATGGTACCTCCCGATATTCGATATTTTGTAGATTTTAGCAACATTTTATACGGGAATAGTATATATTTTCGTATTTAAAATTCGCAATGGGTACTTCGACCCATGACAGAAAAATGTCTATACAGGTCCACATCTTTGGATAGGCCGAATATAAAGGTACCCCAGATACTCAGTATTTTGTGGATTTCAACCACATTGTCCAACGGAATTGTTTCAAACTTAGTACTTAAAGTTCGCATTGGGTACTCCAACTTATGACAGAAAAATGTCATTGTCGGATAGCCCCTATATAATGGTTCTTCCCGATAACCGCTATTTTGTGGATTTTAGCAACATTTTTCACAGGAATTTTTTAAATTTAGTATTTAAAGTTCTTAGTGAGTACTACAACTTATGACAGAAAAATGTCTATGTGACATCTTCGGATAGCCCCCATATAGTGGTATCTCCCAATATTCGGTATTTTGATGATTTTAGCAAAAATTTTTTAATTTCAGTTTCAATTTTCGTATTTGAAGTTCGCATTGGGTACTACAGCCTATGACATGGGAATTGTTTCAATTTTCGCATTTAAAGTTCAAAATGACTACAGCAACCTATGGTAGAAAAATATCAAGAGCAGGTTCACATCTTCGGATAGCTCTATATAATGATACCACCCGATATTCGGTAGTTTGATGATTTTAACAACATTTTTCTCCGTCTATTGTCTATGCAGGTTCACATCTTCGGATAGCCCCCATATAAGGGTACCTCCCGATATTCGGTATTTTGTGGATTTTAGCCACATTTACCAAGGAATTGTTTCAAACTTCGTATTTAAAATTCGCAATGGGTACTTCGATCTATGACAGGAAAATGTCTATGTGACATCTTCGGATAGCCCCGATATAATGGTATCACCCGATATTCGGTATTTTGATGATTTTAGGAACATTTTTCACCGGTAGTCCGCATATAAGAGTACCCCCAGTTATTCGGTATATGTGGATTTTAGCCACGTTTTAGACTGGAATTATTTCAAACTTCGCATTTAAAGTTCGCAATGGATACTATTATATTGTGGAATTATATGTGGTGTTTAAGTGAGGAACAGTGGTGTAAATCGAAATGCTTAAATGAATATCCTTGTCGGATTTGTTTAAAATTCGGTAGTTGCAGTTTGTAATGAGTTCTACCTCCGGTGACAAAACTTTGTCTATGTAGGCGCATTTTTTTAACCACTATATATGCTACCGCCGGCCCAGTTTTTCACATAGATGCTAAATAACTTTGTGTCACATTTTTTAACTAAATTCTTTAAATTTGGTTTTTGTGGAGTTCATACAATATTTGGTATTTTGATGATTTTAGCAAAAAAATTTTAATTTCAGTTTCAATTTTCGTATTTGAAGTTCGCATTGGGTACTACAGCCTATGACATGGGAATTGTTTCAAATTTCGCATTTAAAGTTCAAAATGTCTACAGCAACCTATGGTAGAAAAATATCAAGAGCAGGTTCACATCTTCGGATAGCTCTATATAATGATACCACCCGATATTCGGTAGTTTGATGATTTTAACAACATTTTTCTCCGTCTATTGTCTATGCAGGTTCACATCTTCGTATAGCCTCCATATAAGGGTACCTCCCGATATTCGGTATATTGTGGATTTTAGCCACATTTACCAAGGAATTGTTTGAAACTTCGTATTTAAAATTCGCAATGGGTACTTCGACCTATGACAGGAAAATGTCTTTGTGACATCTTCGGATAGCCCCGATATAATGGTGTCACCCGATATTCGGTATTTTGATGATTTTAGGAACATTTTTCACCGGTAGTCCGCATATAAGAGTACCCCCAATTATTCGGTATATGTGGATTTTAGCCACGTTTTAAACTGGAATTATTTCAAACTTCGCATTTAAAGTTCGCAATGGATACTATTATATTGTGGAATTACATGTGGTGTTTAAGGGAGGAACAGTGCTGTAAATCGAAATGCTTAAATGAATATCCTTGTCGGATTTGTTTAAAATTCGGTAGTTGCAGTTTGTAATGAGTTCTACCTCCGGTGACAAAACTTTGTCTATGTAGGCGCATTTTTTTAACCCCTATATTTGCTACCGCCGGCCCAGTTTTTCACATAGATGCTATATAACTTTGTGTCACATTTTTTAACGAAATTCTTTAGATTTGTTTTTTGTGGAGTTCATAATGGAGACTGAAGAAGAGAAGGCAACTTGCAGCTAAACTAAACTAAAACGCTAATTTGCAGTTTGTAATGAGTTCTACCTCCTGTGACAAAACTTTTTCTATGTATGCGCATTTTTTTAACCCCTATATATGCTACCGCTGGCCCAGTTTTTCACATGGATGCTATATAACTTTGTGTCACATTTTTTAACGAAATTCTTTAGATTTGTTTTTTGTGGAGTTCATACAATATTCGGTATTTTGATTGGAATTATTTCAAACTTCGCATTTAAAGTTCGCAATGGATACTATTATATTGTGGAATTATATGTGGTGTTTAGGGGAGGAACAGTGCTGTAAATCGAAATGCTTAAATGAATATCCTTGCCGGATTTGTTTAAAATTCGGTAGCAGTTTGTAATGAGTTCTACCTCCGATGACAAAACTTTGTCTATGTAGGCGCATTTTTTTTATTATTTTATTATTTATTTTTTATTTGAAGTTCGCAATGAGTACTACAGCCTTTGACAGAACAATGCCGATGCAGGTCCACCTCTTCGGATAGTCCGTAATAACATTACCCCCAGGCAATCGGTATTTGTGCATTTAAGACATATTTTAAACTGGAATTATTTGAAACTTCGCATTTAAAGTTCGCAATGGGTACTACAACCTATGATAGAAAAATATATTAGTGACATCTTCGGATAGCCCCTATATAATGGTATATCCCGATATTCAGTATTCTGTGGATTTCAGCAACAGTTTTTAACGGAATAGTATATAATTTCGTATTTAAAGTTCGCAATGGGTACTTCAACCTATGGTAGAAAAATATCTATGCAGTTTCACATCTTCGGATAGCATCTATATAACGGTACCTTCTGATATTCGATATTTTGTGGATTTTAGCAACATTTCCCACAGGAATTGTTTCAAAGTTCGTATTTAAAGTTCGCAATGGGTACTACGACCTATGACAGAAAAATGTCTATGCAGGTCCACTTATTCGGATAACCCTTATATAATGGTATCTCCCGATATTCGGTATTTTGATAATTTTAGCGACATTTTCACCGGAATTGTTTCAAATTTCGTATTTAAAGTTCGAAATGGTTACTGCAACCTATGGTAGAAAAATATCAAGAGTAGGTTCACATCAGAGGGCTGCAATGAGTATGATCGAGTAGGCTTGATCACACACACTGGAAATACAATCTAACTCAATCAGTCGGGCAAATGTAACATGTTCATTCGAGTTGCTCAAGTCAAACGAGAAAGTTGTGATCGAACATGTATTGATCGAAGTTTTGTTTTCGCCATCAAACAGCTCACATGAATGTTTTGTTTACGAACTAATGTTGAACAATACATACCGAAACGATCATCTCGGATGAGTATGATCGGTTTGATTTTTTTTGAGGGGTGAGTGATTTGATTCGATTAAATACGAAAGATCGAATCTGAGCGTAATCATGTATTGTAGTTTTGGTACGGTTATCAATACTAGAATCAGTACCCATTAAAGAAATCGAAACAAATGGTATTTATTAAATAAGGATTTTTTATTTCATTTGGGCTTATAGTATACCAGACTTCAGTGGCTTATTTCTAAAAAAGAACACATTATTTCTAAAAAAATAACAAAAAATCAGACTTCAGTCACTTATTTGTAAAAAGGGAACACGTTTTTTCCAAAAAAATAATAATAACAAAAAATGTATTTCAGTTGCGTATTTCTACAAAAGGAACATATATCAGTCGTTCACTGATACGGATTTTAAGGGTTGCGATTCCTTCAACATTTTGCAGCACCCATGTCGTGTTAAATTTGATGTTTGGCTATTGCTCTACCGCAAGGTTTTATTACAAGTGCGGCAGAAAACAAAGCCAGGTAAAACTGTCCCATCTGATTTTAAAACATGAGTTATGATGTTCCACACAAAACTTCTACCTCTTCGTTTTGTAGATAGCGTGTAGTTTCCATTTGCAACATTTTCGGTTACACTCTCACAATTTTCTTACATTTCAAATATAGTTCGTCAAAATTACCTGTGCAGGCTTATTTGGATGAATAAACAATGACGCTGAGCGAACTCGATTCAAAGGAAACAATCACGGTTGTGATTGCTCATTTACATTCATGTGTTCGATCAACTCATGTTGCTGAACACATCAAACCGTCTCGAACACTCATGTTTGATTGAGAGTGATGTGATTCAAACTGAGCGTTCGATTCGATCCGAAAACGGTCAATTCATTCAGATCATACCAAACGACTGCATCAACAAAAATCATGTAAGAAACCGAGTGTTGAATTTTTGTATACTCGTTGCAGCCCTCTGGTTCATATCTTCTGATAGCCTCTATATAATGGTACGTCCCGATATTCGGTAGTTTGATAATTTTAAAAACATTTTTCGCCGGAATTGTTTCAAACTTCGTAATGGGTACTAAAACCAATGACAGACAATTGTCTATGCAGGTCTACATCTTCGGATAGCCCCTATATAATGGTACCTCCCGATATTCGATATTTTGTAGATTTTAGCAACATTTTATACGGGAATAGTATATATTTTCGTATTTAAAATTCGCAATGGGTACTTCGACCCATGACAGAAAAATGTCTATACAGGTCCACATCTTTGGATAGGCCGAATATAAAGGTACCCCAGATACTCAGTATTTTGTGGATTTCAACCACATTGTCCAACGGAATTGTTTCAAACTTAGTACTTAAAGTTCGCATTGGGTACTCCAACTTATGACAGAAAAATGTCATTGTCGGATAGCCCCTATATAATGGTTCTTCCCGATAACCGCTATTTTGTGGATTTTAGCAACATTTTTCACAGGAATTTTTTAAATTTAGTATTTAAAGTTCTTAGTGAGTACTACAACTTATGACAGAAAAATGTCTATGTGACATCTTCGGATAGCCCCCATATAGTGGTATCTCCCAATATTCGGTATTTTGATGATTTTAGCAAAAATTTTTTAATTTCAGTTTCAATTTTCGTATTTGAAGTTCGCATTGGGTACTACAGCCTATGACATGGGAATTGTTTCAATTTTCGCATTTAACGTTCAAAATGACTACAGCAACCTATGGTAGAAAAATATCAAGAGCAGGTTCACATCTTCGGATAGCTCTATATAATGATACCACCCGATATTCGGTAGTTTGATGATTTTAACAACATTTTTCTCCGTCTATTGTCTATGCAGGTTCACATCTTCGGATAGCCCCCATATAAGGGTACCTCCCGATATTCGGTATTTTGTGGATTTTAGCCACATTTACCAAGGAATTGTTTCAAACTTCGTATTTAAAATTCGCAATGGGTACTTCGATCTATGACAGGAAAATGTCTATGTGACATCTTCGGATAGCCCCGATATAATGGTATCACCCGATATTCGGTATTTTGATGATTTTAGGAACATTTTTCACCGGTAGTCCGCATATAAGAGTACCCCCAGTTATTCGGTATATGTGGATTTTAGCCACGTTTTAGACTGGAATTATTTCAAACTTCGCATTTAAAGTTCGCAATGGATACTATTATATTGTGGAATTATATGTGGTGTTTAAGTGAGGAACAGTGGTGTAAATCGAAATGCTTAAATGAATATCCTTGTCGGATTTGTTTAAAATTCGGTAGTTGCAGTTTGTAATGAGTTCTACCTCCGGTGACAAAACTTTGTCTATGTAGGCGCATTTTTTTAACCACTATATATGCTACCGCCGGCCCAGTTTTTCACATAGATGCTAAATAACTTTGTGTCACATTTTTTAACTAAATTCTTTAAATTTGGTTTTTGTGGAGTTCATACAATATTTGGTATTTTGATGATTTTAGCAAAAAATTTTTAATTTCAGTTTCAATTTTCGTATTTGAAGTTCGCATTGGGTACTACAGCCTATGACATGGGAATTGTTTCAAATTTCGCATTTAAAGTTCAAAATGTCTACAGCAACCTATGGTAGAAAAATATCAAGAGCAGGTTCACATCTTCGGATAGCTCTATATAATGATACCACCCGATATTCGGTAGTTTGATGATTTTAACAACATTTTTCTCCGTCTATTGTCTATGCAGGTTCACATCTTCGTATAGCCTCCATATAAGGGTACCTCCCGATATTCGGTATATTGTGGATTTTAGCCACATTTACCAAGGAATTGTTTGAAACTTCGTATTTAAAATTCGCAATGGGTACTTCGACCTATGACAGGAAAATGTCTTTGTGACATCTTCGGATAGCCCCGATATAATGGTGTCACCCGATATTCGGTATTTTGATGATTTTAGGAACATTTTTCACCGGTAGTCCGCATATAAGAGTACCCCCAATTATTCGGTATATGTGGATTTCAGCCACGTTTTAAACTGGAATTATTTCAAACTTCGCATTTAAAGTTCGCAATGGATACTATTATATTGTGGAATTACATGTGGGGTTTAAGGGAGGAACAGTGCTGTAAATCGAAATGCTTAAATGAATATCCTTGTCGGATTTGTTTAAAATTCGGTAGTTGCAGTTTGTAATGAGTTCTACCTCCGGTGACAAAACTTTGTCTATGTAGGCGCATTTTTTTAACCCCTATATTTGCTACCGCCGGCCCAGTTTTTCACATAGATGCTATATAACTTTGTGTAACATTTTTTAACGAAATTCTTTAAATTTGTTTTTTGTGGAGTTCATAATGGAGACTGAAGAAGAGAAGGCAACTTGCAGCTAAACTAAACTAAAACGCTAATTTGCAGTTTGTAATGAGTTCTACCTCCTGTGACAAAACTTTTTCTATGTATGCGCATTTTTTTAACCCCTATATATGCTACCGCTGGCCCAGTTTTTCACATAGATGCTATATAACTTTGTGTCACATTTTTTAACGAAATTCTTTAGATTTGTTTTTTGTGGAGTTCATACAATATTCGGTATTTTGATGATTTTAGCAAAAATTTTTTAATTTCAGTTTCAATTTTCGTATTTGAAGTTCGCATTGGGTTCTACAGCCTATGACATGGGAATTGTTTCAAATTTCGCATTTAAAGTTCAAAATGTCTACAGCAACCTATGATAGAAAAATATCAAGAGCGGGTTCACATCTTCGGATAGCTCTATATAATGATACCACCCGATATTCGGTAGTTTGATGATGCTTAAATGAATATCCTTGTCGGATTTGCTTAAAATTCGGTAGTTGCAGTTTGTAATGAGTTCTACCTCCGGTGAAAAAACTTTGTCTATGTAGGCGCATTTTTTTAACCACTATATATGCTACCGCCGGCCCAGTTTTTCACATAGATGCTAAATAACTTTGTGTCACATTTTTTAACTAAATTCTTTAAATTTGGTTTTTGTGGAGTTCATACAATATTTGGTATTTTGATGATTTTAGCAAAAAATTTTTAATTTCAGTTTCAATTTTCGTATTTGAAGTTCGCATTGGGTACTACAGCCTATGACATGGGAATTGTTTCAAATTTCGCATTTAAAGTTCAAAATGTCTACAGCAACCTATGGTAGAAAAATATCAAGAGCAGGTTCACGTCTTCGGATAGCTCTATATAATGATACCACCCGATATTCGGTAGTTTGATGATTTTAACAACATTTTTCTCCGATTTTAGGAACATTTTTCACCGGTAGTCCGCATATAAGAGTACCCCCAGTTATTCGGTATATGTGGATTTTAGCCACGTTTTAAACTGGAATTATTTCAAACTTCGCATTTAAAGTTCGCAATGGATACTATTATATTGTGGAATTATATGTGGTGTTTAAGGGAGGAACAGTGCTGTAAATCGAAATGCTTAAATGAATATCCTTGTCGGATTTGTTTAAAATTCGGTAGTTGCAGTTTGTAATGAGTTCTACCTCCGGTGACAAAACTTTGTCTATGTAGACGCTTTTTTTAACCCCTATATATGCTACCGCCGGCCCAGTTTTTCACATAGATGCTATATAACTTTGTGTAACATTTGTTAACGAAATTCTTTAAATTTGTTTTTTGTGGAGTTCATAATGGAGACTGAAGAAGAGAAGGCAACTTGCAGCTAAACTAAACTAAAACGCTAATTTAGGTTTTCTAACTGTACGTATGCTATCATAAAATACTGATTTTTTCCTCTAATTTTGTTTGTGATGCATAGTATAATTAAAATGGCTTACTTCAATTTGCCATGTTTCTTTGGCGCGCTTCCAGGACGTAACATATTGCGTTTTGTAGATCGCGAGCAACATCATAAATGTTTTAAAAGCCCATCCACGCAAGAAGGTGGGCAGATTAGTTTATCGGCTACTAGGGCTTCGATTTTCGGGGATGGAAAATATGCCACTTGGGAACTTGCAAGAAGTTGGGGATATTAGTTTTTCAGCTGCTCGGGCTTTGATTTTCGGACCTGGAGCATATTTGTCGTCCAAGACGAAACGATGAGCCAGCATTACACGTTAAAAGCCAAATAGTGTTTTTCCAAGTTATTAATAAAATTAGGACACTATAGTTGTGCAAAATCGAGCATACGCACAGTAAACCGCCACAAAAAGGGAAAAGATGTGCTTCTTACTCTGATTTTGTTTGATGTACAAAAACGAAAAAATAATTTTTTTTAAAAATTCTCGGGACGAATGTTCAAGAATATGTTTGTAGCATAAGCGATTATAAGGAAATGTATGAATATTACGCGCGTTAGTTAAAAGATTCCACCATAGTTGTATATAAAGGAGTATTTTTACACGTAGTAACCCAACAGAGAGAAAAACGTCCCATTTACGAAAGCGTCCCACAAACGATTTGTTTTAATTATTACGCGCTAATTTTGGAAACGTATAGTTTATGCTGAGCGTAAAGATTTCCGTCAATTCAAAGAAACAACGAAGAAAACTCTAAAGAAATTTTTAGTGCTTCTTTGCAACATTGTACATATATAACCGTCCACCATAGTACGGAGGGCATATTAAGTTTGTCATTCCGTTTGTAACACCTGAAATATACATTTTAGACCCCACAAAGTATATACATTTTTGATCAGCATAAAATTCTTTGTTGATTTGGCAATGTCCGTCCGTCTTCGAAAATCACTCTAGCTTCCGAACGAAATGAAGTAGGATGATGAAATTTTACTCAGATGTATATACTGTCAGGACTTGGTATTGAAAATGGGTCATATAGGTCCACGTTTTCGTATAGCCCCATATAATGGTGCCTCCCGATAATCGGTATTTTGATTATTTTAGCGACATTTTTCACCGGAATTGTTTTACATTCGAATATTGTTTCAAACTATGACAGAAAAATGTCTATACATCTTCGAATAGCCACTATATAATGGTATCTCCCGATATTCCGTATTTTGATTATTTTAGGGATATTATTTGTAAGAATTATTCCAAATTCCGTATTTTAAGTTCATAACGGGTACTACAGCCTATGGCAGGAGATTAATTTTGCAGTACTAGTCTTCGCATAGTCCCCATATAATGGTGCCTTCCGACATTTGGCATTTTTTTCATTTTAGCGGTATTTTTCGACGGATTTTTGTTAACTTTTCAAATTCCTTCCGAATGGTGGAGAGTTTTAAAAGTTCGGCTCAGCGGAATTTTGCTGTTTCTTTACTTGTTTTAATATATAATGAATGTTTAGATCGTTTGTGTTGGATGTATCTAAAGATTGTATTGCAGAATAATTAACAAACCAAAATTTGTCAATATTTTTTGCGCGCTTTCAAGGGTGGAAGAAAACATATTACGTGTTTAGGTCGGGAGCACCACTAAAAACATACTAGTCTATCCTAGTAAAAAACTTGTAAGATGGGGAGATGCTTTGCAAAAATTTGTTTCAATTCCAGACGAGGAAAATATGTTGTCACCAACGTAAGTCATTAAAGGAAAAAACGACCTACATTCTAATCCAATCGAAATAATGAATTGTAATTACCTAACAAAATCAACCATTATCAAATAATTTTGGCGCCAATAACATCTTGACTTCTTATTTTAACATGGAGATGCCATAGGTAGTAAGTACTTACCTGCCACCAAAAGCCACAAATGTATACGTTCACTTTCTAGAATATAGGGGTTGGATTTGGGGTAGTTTCACCATTTTTTATACCCCACACCACATAGTGGTAAGGGTATTACGTCTTTGTGCATTTGTTTTAACATGGAGAAGGAAGCGAGATAAACCCATAGTTACTTTTGAGGATCCCCATAGAATCACTTTCTGAGTTGATTTATGCATGTCAGTCCGTCTGTCCGTCCGTCCGTCTGTCCATATATTCTTGTGAACAAAATGCAGGTCGCATTTATTATCCGATTAAGATGAAATTTTCCAAACAATATTTATTTGGCCCAAGGACGAACCCTATTGAAATTGGGGATAATCGGTAAAAAAATAGATATAGCTCCCATATATATCTTCGTCCAATTTGCCTTTTATTGTGCACCAAACATGTAATATCAGAATAGTATGAAATTTTGCACATACAACCAAATTAGGTCTAATTGTAATTTAGCATTTTGTGTTTTTATTGTTGATAATCGTTCTTACAAAAATATTTATGTAATATTTCAGTTCATGTTCTGACGTTTGCCCTTATAGTAGCGCTTTCCTATTTTATGTATTTTAGTCCTGATCACAATTAAGAGGTGGATTTTTCAAAGAGGCTGATTTTTTAACTTATTTATTAGATTTGATACAGTTTGCTAAAAGCATCCCTTTGTTAAATTAAGTTTGTTAAAATTTAGTATTGAGAATTGTTTGATGCGTAAGCTCATTTCGCTCAGGTTGCTTTCGTATGTGGTTCGCTTTTCTCTTTGGTGGTTCACCACGAGTGAATATACTCCGTTTTGAACAACAACGACTTCTCAATTTTATGTATTCTAGCCGTAATCCACTGCTATGCAGGGTTGCATTTTCCCTGTTATAATATATACTATGTATGTTGGCATTTACACGCTAAAATTTACCAAAAATTTTATGGAAATAAGTTGGATGACGTATTTGTACCAACAATCTCCACATGACATCATATAGAACGCATTTAAAAATCAACTTATTATTACACAACAAATGAGATAGAAGACATGTTCTACAGACATTTTTAAAATAAAAAAATTTTGCTACTCATCGTTATAATTATGTATATATATCAATATTTTTGAACAGAATTAATTCTAGGTGATTTTTCTGTAATCAAGCTGCAGATCAAAACCATAGAGATGGGAAGTGACCTAAAGAGTAATGAAGTATGATAAAGTTAAACACAAATTCAACTTTTGTATTAAGAAAGCAAGACGGGGTCAAAAGTCGGGCTGTATTGACTGAAGTATATCTTACCAACTATGAACAAAATAACATTGCTGTATAGTGCATGATATGGCTTTGGTAAGGATTATATTAAAAAATACTTCTTACAGCAATAGATATACTGGACAAACTTTCACCAAATGGAAAAATTCGGTTGAGTATGAAGAAATCTATCCAATTTGGGTTGATATTACATATATGGAGGACAATAACCGTAAAATGGGATGAAGGATGAGATGACGCTATATAAAAATCTGAACCGATGTCGTGCATATAACGCATGTAAGGGACTTAAACCCCCAAATCGGATTAAACATATATATGGGAGCTATAGATATATCTGATGTACTTGCTCCTATAGATATATCTAATGTACTTGCTCCTAGGCGGGGCCGACTTTATGATACTTTGCTAATTTTCTAGAACTCCACATAACAATTAAAAGCTTTTATGGGAGAATTTAATCATACACGCTATGATTATAATTGTAATTTAAAGTTCAAAGGACTAAATATGCCGAAGCATTTGTATCTTTTAAATTCGGGCTTGTATTGCCCATTTGGTGCAAAATTAAATTGAAATCAGATAAACATATATATGGGAGCTATATCCAAAACTGAGCCGATCTCGATAAAATTTGGCAAAGATATTTCTGAGCTGTATTTGATATATTTCCCTGAATATCGTTGTTACGGAATGCTTATTACAGCTGTGGGTAACAAATACAACAAATCGGATGAGCAATATATATGGGAGTTTAGCTATATCTTAACCGATCTTCACCACATTTGACATACTAGCTAGACTAAATTCGGTCGCATGTGCCATTTGGGCAAATATGAGACGTTTGGTGTACAATAAAAGGTAAATCGGACAAAGTTATGTATGGGAGCAATATCCAAATCTGAACCGATCTCGATAAAGTTTAGCAAAGGTATTTTTGAGCTGCATTACAATATTTTCCCAAATATTGTTGTTACAGAGTGCATATTTCGTCTGCGGAGGACAAAAATAACAAATCGGATGCACAATATATATGGGAGCTATAGCTATATCTGAACCGATTTCGATCAAATTTGGCATACTTATTTTCAGACCTAATTTGGTTGTATGTGCCAAATTCCATACTATTCTGATATTAAATGTTTGATGCACAATAAAAGGCAAATTGGACGAAGATATATATGGGAGCTATATCTATTTTTTTACCGATTGTCCCCAATTTCAATGGGGTTCGTCCTTGGGCCAAACAAATGTTGTTTGGAAAATTTCATCTTAATCGGATAATAAATGCGACCTGCATTTTGTTCACAAGAATATATGGACAGACGGACGGACGGACGGACAGACGGACTGACATGCATAAATCAACTCAGAAAGTGATTCTATGGGGATCCTCAAAAGTAACTATGGGTTTATCTCGCTTCCTTCTCCATGTTACAAACAAATGCACAAAGACATAATACCCTTACCACTATGTGGTGTGGGGTATAAAAAATGGTGAAACTACCCCAAATCCAACCCCTATATTCTAGATAGTGAACGTATACATTTGTGGTTTTTGGTGGCAGGTAAGTACTTACTACCTATGGCATCCCCATGTTAAAATAAGAAGTCAAGATGTTATTGGTGCCCAAAATTATTTGATAATGGTTGATTTTGTTAGGTAATTACAATTCATTATTTCGATTGGATTAGAACGTAGGTCGTTTTTTCCTTTAATGACTTACCAACGACAACATATTTTCCTCGTCTGGAATTGAAACAAATTTTTGCAAAGCATCTCCCTATCTTACAAGTATTTTACTAGGATAGACTAGTATGTTTTTAGTTGTGCTCCCGACCTAAACACGTAATATGTTTTCTTCCACCCTTGAAAGCGCGCAAAAAATAATGACAAATTTTGGTTTGTTAATTATTCTGCAATACAATCTTTAGATACATCCAACACAAACGATCTAAACATTCATTATATATTAAAACAAGTAAAGAAACAGCAAAATTCCGCTGAGCCGAACTTTTAAAACTCTCCACCATTCGAAAGGAATTTGAAAAGTTAACAAAAATCCGTCGAAAAATACCGCTAAAATGAAAAAAATGCCAAATGTCGGAAGGCACCATTATATGGGCACTATGCGAAGACTAGTACTGCAAAATTAATCTCCTGCCATAGGCTGTAGTACCCGTTATGAACTTAAAATACGGAATTTGGAATAATTCTTACAAATAATATCCCTAAAACAATCAAAATACTGAATATCGGGAGATAACATTATATAGGGCTATTCGAAGATGTCAACCTGCATAGACATTTTTCTGTCATAGTTGGAAACATTTTTCGAATGTGAAACAATTCCGGTGAAAAATGTCGCTAAAATAATGAAAATACCGATTATCGGGAGGCACCGTTATATGGGGGCTATACGAAAACGTGGACCTATATAACCCAGTTTCAATACCAAATCCTGACAGTATATACATCTGAGTAAAATTTCATCATCCTACTTCATTTCGTTCGGAAGCTAGAGTGATTTTCGAAGACGGACGGACATTGCCAAATCGACAAAGAATTTTATGCTGATCAAAAATGTATATACTTTGTGGGTCTAAAATGTATATTTCAGGTGTTACAAACGGAATGACAAACTTAATATACCCTCCGTACTATGGTGGACGAAAGCTTCTTTTTGATGCCGTTAATTTATGTTACGGAGAGTAAGGAACAAGTTGGCAACCCTCATAGCAGTAAGCTCTGTGTAAATTTTAGGGACAGTGTTTCAAAATTAGCAGTACGAATATGATGTCCTTAAATCTTCCATTCAGTAATATATATATATATATATATATATATATATATATATATATATATATATATATATATATATATATATATATATATATATATATATATATATATGTATATATATATATATGTATATATATATACTTGTACTTGATCTTGTACTTTGTCGCAATCGCGTTAGAAATAATAGAAATGGGCACTCAAATTTATCGTACATGTATTGACCAAGAATTGTTGGAATTTTGTTTTTGTCTGTATATATATATATATATATATATATATATATATATATATATATATATATATATATATATATATATATATATATAGAAATAAAACGTTTTAGTATTTTTCGTACTGTATAAAAACTTTTCATTTCTTTTTATACCATCCACCAAAAAAAGTACTTGTGTACCTCATCGAAATTCTCATTTTAGACCTAGCAAAATATATATTCTTGATCAGAGTACAATTTTAAGTTTGATGGTGGGCTATATCGCCGACGATATCGTACAGCCCCTGCATAACGGTACCCCAATATTCGGAATAATTTTAGCCATATTTTTCAATGACATTGTCTGAAACTCTGCACAAGAAGTTATTTGTAAGCACTTTACCCTTTAAATAGAATTACCTGCTTAGGTCCACACATTGTAAAGACCCCATACAATGAAACATGTCAAAGTGAGTAAGTTTTTTAGATATCAAGTAGTGGGGCAATTTTATAAAGGGTGAGATAATTTCCACATAGTTGAGGGAAAATATCTCCTTGTTTTCTGCTCTTGTATTAATACTAACTTGGTATTGGGTAAAGGAATAAGGCTGGAATTTCGAAATTAGTAATTTAGGTCTCTGTTGGTGTCTGTGGATAACATATGGATGTAGTTTTGGAAATGCGTCCTATATTTGTACCAAAACTACTAAGTGACCCTAAATTTGGTATCGGGTAAATGAATAAGGCTATAATCCCTGAAATTGTTATGTGGGTCTCGCTTGGTGTCTGTCGTTAGCAGTTAAAATATACAGGTGGTTTAGAAATTCATCCTTTATTTGTAAGAAACCTAGTTAATAATACTAAATTTGGAATACTGGAATACCGAAATTTGTTATTTGGGTATCACTATAGTCCCGACTTGCGTCGTTAATGGGGACCGGAGAATCGCGACGCAACTCAAGCCGATCGGATCACCTTTTTCTCTACATATACAAAATGCACTGACATTTAATTTACTGGGGAAAATGTTTAAAACAAACCAAAAAATGTAATATTTTTGATAAAAAACAAATATGAATACATTTTTATTTATTCCATTTGCTTGAGAAAGTGAAAGAAATAACAAGACAATAAATTAAGGAAAAACATAATAAAAATTAAATTAATTTACATATGTATATATACATAAAAAAGGAGATGCATTCAAAAATTGTAATTTATTTAGCTTACATTGAACTCTCTTTAGATGATAAATTTAATCAGCAATTCTTATATCCATTTGATTGGATACTCTTACTGTTTTCTTAACAAAAATGTCTAAAGTTTGTTGAGTTTTTAAAAATTCTTTTGTTGATATATTTCTTTTTAACAACTGCTTGCAACGCTGCTTCGCTACGGGTTTCGTCAGGATCGTTTTCAGAAAATATATCCGTTGCAAGGGGAATTAATTTCATAGCTTTGGAAATATTGGCGATTATTAATTTTTTTCTTCTAATGTGTCATAACTTATTATGACATCTTCTTCTGAAACATGCTGAATATCAATGGCTAATAAATTTTCATTATCAAGCTCCTCATCCTGAGACAGCAAAAATTCATTAATATCACATTCCTCCATTCTTTCGAATTCAGCTTCTAAAGCTAAATTAGCCAACTCATTACTAACGTTTGGAACATCATTGAGACTATCTTCGTCTCCATCAATAAGTGCTGGCCATAATTGCCCCCAACTCACTTTCATGGACGTTGCCTTAACTTCTTCCCAAGATAAATGTATATTTCCTATGGCTTTCGCCATATTGTAGTTTTTTCCAGAAGTCTTTCACAGAGAGTTGATCATTTTCGTCTGTTGAATCAAGAAGTTGCCGGAAAGTTCGGCGTTTATAGTACATTTTAAAGTTTGAAATTACACCCTGGTCCATAGGCTGAATAAGTGATGTTGTGTTTGGCGGCATAAAAACAATTTTTACATGCTCTGATAAGTTATCTGAAAAAGTTGTATGTCCTCAATTTGTTGAGAGGAACAATAGCGTTAAACTCAGGAATGGCATAATCTTCTAACTAATCTTTAAACAGGGTAGCGGTCATCCAAGCCTTTTTATTAGAGCGCCAGTGTACCGGGAGGTCTCTTTTGTTTTTACTTTTCATTGCCCTTAGATATTCTGATATTCAGGGCATGCTTTCTCATTTTTTGATAAGTAAGTTCTCGATGGTAACCGTTTCCAGAAAAGACCTGTTATGTCGGCATCCAAAACCTGCTTAGCATAATACCATCCTTTTTCAATAATAGCTTTCAACTCTAGCTTATAATTTTCTGAAGCTGCTGAATCTGCACTGGCTAACTCTCTGTATAATGCCACATTATGTAAACTTGACCGTGTTTTAAAGCGGTTAAACCAACCATTGCTAGCTTCGAAAGTATTAGAATTTCCGTTACTAATAGATGCAGTATTTTTTTAAGATCGGAGTAAATAGAAGGAGCTTTTTTATTACATCCTTGCACAGTGGCATTCTTCGCTTAGGTTGATCAGAGGTCAGGTCATTACATTAATTCGCTTCTTTTTGGCCAAATTTTTTATGCTGTATGCTTTACAGCGAATTATTTATTGATTGACAAATTTGAGGACTTCATATAAGTAGTGATTTTTTTGAGACACTGTTCCCAAAATGTTTATTGTGTAAACTGTTATGTGGGTTGCCACCACCTTCTTATATTTCTCAACTTTACTGAACGGCGTTACATTAGTACCGAACATCCTCGAACTCGATCTAACTTTGATAATAATATTATTATGTACCAAGTTTGGACCAAATAGGATACTCCCTTCGAGAGTTATAGCGTACCAGCCGGACAGATAGACGGACGGACATCGCTAGATCGACTACAAATGTCCTGAGATGGATTTGGTCCAAAGAGACCCCGGGTCTGAAACAGTTATTTCGATGAGGCACGTCTTGTCCGCATCAAATGATATATAACCTCTCTAGCCAAATGGCTGAGGGTATACAAACGATGAGTGCACATCTTTGTCTGTACACTCATTAATCTATGGTTGCACACAGTTGCTTGTTCCAGTAAGTTTACTACAATAACCAATTTTACCTTTATGATATCGAAGTGAAAAATTGAAAAATGTTTGCATTTTTACAGTTTCTTTGGAAGTACGATTAAAAAAAATATTTGCGGTTTCAAAATGAGAAGGGACGTAAAAAACGGGCCGAAAGCCAGATACCTAAAAAAAGTAAGATTTGGCTACGCTATAAAACTATTTTTCTTACCGTCAATTTTTCGTTAAATAATCTATTTTTATTTAAATAGAGCGTCACAGGCTTTACTCAGATATTATATACATTTATATATGCCAGAATAAACTAAGGTTTATGTTTTTATGTTTATGGCATATATATCGCGAAGTATCGACGTTCCCCTAATAAGACATGTATTGTTGATTCAGTATAACAAAACCTACCTACCTGTCTCATAACCAACTTTCATACAATTTTTTCGCAAAACCAAATACCAAGCTATTGTTAAGATGTCCATATTATTAAATCCGAACTAGAACAAATGCTGTACTGCATGCCTATTTTATATTGCCGCATTAAATATATTGAAATTCAAATCAAATATAAATAGTTTTAAATGCATTCTATTAAACCTGTTTCTCTGAACATACCTCGATCTTACATTCATGTATAACATTTTTATATAGAACTACTTGTGACATATATATGTATAGGACTTTGGCAGTGCAAGAGCTGAAAACAAGGAGATATTTTCCCTCAACTATGTGGAACTTATCCCACCTTTCAAATAATTGCCCCACTACTTGATATCAAAAGTCTTACTCACTTTGATATGAAGGCGGCATTTTCGAAAATTTTCCTTTGGCTCGACTCCTATACGATTGGGCGAATTAAAAAAAAACTGGTGCCGTTGCATGGGGGCTTTACGATATCGTGGACCTATACAGATAATTTTCTTTTAGGGGGTAAAGTGCATACAGAGAACCTTTTGTATAGCATTTCGGACAATTCCATTGAAAAAGGTAGCTAAAATCAGTAAAAAACCGAATATCTGGGAGTACCGTTGTATGGAGGCTATATGATGTCGTGGACTACAAATAACCTTTTGGGTAGAATTTCATACAGCTCCATTGAAAATGTTGAAAAAATCATTGAAATAAACTGATATCATGGACCTATATAGACAAATCTCTCCGCATTAAATATATTGTTATTCAATTCAAATATAAATAGTTTTAAATACATTGTACTAAACCTGTTTCTCTGAACATACCTCGACCTTACATTCATGTATAAAAATTTTTATATAGAACTACTTGTAAAATATATATTTATAGGACGTGCGCAGTACAAGAGCAGAAAACAAGGAGATATTTTCCCTCAACTATGTGGAAATTATCTCACCCTTTATAAAATTGCCCCACTACTTGATATCTAAAAAACTTACTCACTTTGACATGTTTCGTTGTATGGGGTCTTTACAATGTGTGGACCTAAGCAGGTAATTCTATTTAAAGGGTAAAGTGCTTACAAATAACTTCTTGTGCAGAGTTTCAGACAATGTCATTGAAAAATATGGCTAAAATTATTCCGAATATTGGGGTACCGTTATGCAGGGGCTGTACGATATCATCGGCGATATAGCCCACCATCAAACTTAAAATTGTACTCTGATCAAGAATATATATTTTGCTAGGTCTAAAATGAGCATTTCGATGAGGTACACAAGTACTTTTTTTGGTGGATGGTATAAAAAGAAATGAAAAGTTTTTATACAGTACGAAAAATACTAAAACGTTTTATTTCTATTTTATATACGCACATACGCACATTCGACGAATTAATCATATATATATATATATATATATATATATATATATATATATATATATATATATATATATATATATATATATATATATATATATATATATATATATATCTATATATATATATATATATATATATATGATTAATTCGTCGAATGTGCGTATGTGCGTATATAAAATAGAAATAAAACGTTTTAGTATTTTTCGTACTGTATAAAACTTTTCATTTCTTTTTATACCATCCACCAAAAAAAGTACTTGTGTACCTCATCGAAATGCTCATTTTAGACCTAGCAAAATATATATTCTTGATCAGAGTACAATTTTAAGTTTGATGGTGGGCTATATCGCCGATGATATCGTACAGCCCCTGCACAACGGTACCCCAATATTCGGAATAATTTTAGCCATATTTTTCAATGACATTGTCTGAAACTCTGCACAAGAAGTTATTTGTAAGCACTTTACCCTTTAAATAGAATTACCTGCTTAGGTCCACACATTGTAAAGACCCCATACAACGAAACATGTCAAAGTGAGTAAGTTTTTTAGATATCAAGTAGTGGGGCAATTTTATAAAGGGTGAGATAATTTCCACATAGTTGAGGGAAAATATCTCCTTGTTTTCTGCTCTTGTACTGCGCACGTCCTATAAATATATATTTTACAAGTAGTTCTATATAAAAATTTTTATACATGAATGTAAGGTCGAGGTATGTTCAGAGAAACAGGTTTAGTACAATGTATTTAAAACTATTTATATTTGAATTGAATAACAATATATTTAATGCGGAGAGATTTGTCTATATAGGTCCATGATATCAGTTTATTTCAATGATTTTTTCAACATTTTCAATGGAGCTGTATGAAATTCTACCCAAAAGGTTATTTGTAGTCCACGACATCATATAGCCTCCATACAACGGTACTCCCAGATATTCGGTTTTTTACTGATTTTAGCTACCTTTTTTCAATGGAATTGTCCGAAATGCTATACAAAAGGTTCTCTGTATGCACTTTACCCCCTAAAAGAAAATTATCTGTATAGGTCCACGATATCGTAAAGCCCCCATGCAACGGCACCAGTTTTTTTTTAATTCGCCCAATCGTATAGGAGTCGAGCCAAAGGAAAATTTTCGAAAATGCCGCCTTCATATCAAAGTGAGTAAGACTTTTGATATCAAGTAGTGGGGCAATTATTTGAAAGGTGGGATAAGTTCCACATAGTTGAGGGAAAATATCTCCTTGTTTTCAGCTCTTGCACTGCCAAAGTCCTATACATATATATGTCACAAGTAGTTCTATATAAAAATGTTATACATGAATGTAAGATCGAGGTATGTTCAGAGAAACAGGTTTAATAGAATGCATTTAAAACTATTTATATTTGATTTGAATTTCAATATATTTAATGCGGCAATATAAAATAGGCATGCAGTACAGCATTTGTTCTAGTTCGGATTTAATAATATGGACATCTTAACAATAGCTTGGTATTTGGTTTTGCGAAAAAATTGTATGAAAGTTGGTTATGAGACAGGTAGGTAGGTTTTGTTATACTGAATCAACAATACATGTCTTATTAGGGGAACGTCGATACTTCGCGATATATATGCCATAAACATAAAAACATAAACCTTAGTTTATTCTGGCATATATAAATGTATATAATATCTGAGTAAAGCCTGTGACGCTCTATTTAAATAAAAATAGATTATTTAACGAAAAATTGACGGTAAGAAAAATAGTTTTATAGCGTAGCCAAATCTTACTTTTTTTAGGTATCTGGCTTTCGGCCCGTTTTTTACGTCCCTTCTCATTTTGAAACCGCAAATATTTTTTTTAATCGTACTTCCAAAGAAACTGTAAAAATGCAAACATTTTTCAATTTTTCACTTCGATATCATAAAGGTAAAATTGGTTATTGTAGTAAACTTACTGGAACAAGCAACTGTGTGCAACCATAGATTAATGAGTGTACAGACAAAGATGTGCACTCATCGTTTGTATACCCTCAGCCATTTGGCTAGAGAGGTTATATATCATTTGATGCGGACAAGACGTGCCTCATCGAAATAACTGTTTCAGACCCGGGGTCTCTTTGGACCAAATCCATCTCAGGACATTTGTAGTCGATCTAGCGATGTCCGTCCGTCTATCTGTCCGGCTGGTACGCTATAACTCTCGAAGGGAGTATCCTATTTGGTCCAAACTTGGTACATAATAATATTATTATCAAAGTTAGATCGAGTTCGAGGATGTTCGGTACTAATGTAACGCCGTTCAGTAAAGTTGAGAAATATAAGAAGGTGGTGGCAACCCACATAACAGTTTACACAATAAACATTTTGGGAACAGTGTCTCAAAAAAATCACTACTTATATGAAGTCCTCAAATTTGTCAATCAATAAATAATTCGCTGTAAAGCATACAGCATAAAAAATTTGGCCAAAAAGAAGCGAATTAATGTAATGACCTGACCTCTGATCAACCTAAGCGAAGAATGCCACTGTGCAAGGATGTAATAAAAAAGCTCCTTCTATTTACTCCGATCTTAAAAAAATACTGCATCTATTAGTAACGGAAATTCTAATACTTTCGAAGCTAGCAATGGTTGGTTTAACCGCTTTAAAACACGGTCAAGTTTACATAATGTGGCATTATACAGAGAGTTAGCCAGTGCAGATTCAGCAGCTTCAGAAAATTATAAGCTAGAGTTGAAAGCTATTATTGAAAAAGGATGGTATTATGCTAAGCAGGTTTTGGATGCCGACATAACAGGTCTTTTCTGGAAACGGTTACCATCGAGAACTTACTTATCAAAAAATGAGAAAGCATGCCCTGAATATCAGAATATCTAAGGGCAATGAAAAGTAAAACAAAAGAGACCTCCCGGTACACTGGCGCTCTAATAAAAAGGCTTGGATGACCGCTACCCTGTTTAAAGATTAGTTAGAAGATTATGCCATTCCTGAGTTTAACGCTATTGTTCCTCTCAACAAATTGAGGACATACAACTTTTTCAGATAACTTATCAGAGCATGTAAAAATTGTTTTTATGCCGCCAAACACAACATCACTTATTCAGCCTATGGACCAGGGTGTAATTTCAAACTTTAAAATGTACTATTAACGCCGAACTTTCCGGCAACTTCTTGATTCAACAGACGAAAATGATCAACTCTCTGTGAAAGACTTCTGGAAAAAACTACAATATGGCGAAAGCCATAGGAAATATACATTTATCTTGGGAAGAAGTTAAGGCAACGTCCATGAAAGTGAGTTGGGGGCAATTATGGCCAGCACTTATTGATGGAGACGAAGATAGTCTCAATGATGTTCCAAACGTTAGTAATGAGTTGGCTAATTTAGCTTTAGAAGCTGAATTCGAAAGAATGGAGGAATGTGATATTAATGAATTTTTGCTGTCTCAGGATGAGGAGCTTGATAATGAAAATTTATTAGCCATTGATATTCAGCATGTTTCAGAAGAAGATGTCATAATAAGTTATGACACATTAGAAGAAAAAAAATAATAATCGCCAATATTTCCAAAGCTATGAAATTAATTCCCCTTGCAACGGATATATTTTCTGAAAACGATCCTGACGAAACCCGTAGCGAAGCAGCGTTGCAAGCAGTTGTTAAAAAGAAATATATCAACAAAGAATTTTTAAAAACTCAACAAACTTTAGACATTTTTGTTAAGAAAACAGTAAGAGTATCCAATCAAATGGATATAAGAATTGCTGATTAAATTTATCATCTAAAGAGAGTTCAATGTAAGCTAAATAAATTACAATTTTTGAATGCATCTCCTTTTTTATGTATATATACATATGTAAATTAATTTAATTTTTATTATGTTTTTCCTTAATTTATTGTCTTGTTATTTCTTTCACTTTCTCAAGCAAATGGAATAAATAAAAATGTATTCATATTTGTTTTTTATCAAAAATATTACATTTTTTGGTTTGTTTTAAACATTTTCCCCAGTAAATTAAATGTCAGTGCATTTTGTATATGTAGAGAAAAAGGTGATCCGATCGGCTTGAGTTGCGTCGCGATTCTCCGGTCCCCATTAACGACGCAAGTCGGGACTATAGTGATACCCAAATAACAAATTTCGGTATTCCAGTATTCCAAATTTAGTATTATTAACTAGGTTTCTTACAAATAAAGGATGAATTTCTAAACCACCTGTATATTTTAACTGCTAACGACAGACACCAAGCGAGACCCACATAACAATTTCAGGGATTATAGCCTTATTCATTTACCCGATACCAAATTTAGGGTCACTTAGTAGTTTTGGTACAAATATAGGACGCATTTCCAAAACTACATCCATATGTTATCCACAGACACCAACAGAGACCTAAATTACTAATTTCGAAATTCCAGCCTTATTCCTTTACCCAATACCAAGTTAGTATTAATACAAGAGCAGAAAACAAGGAGATATTTTCCCTCAACTATGTGGAAATTATCTCACCCTTTATAAAATTGCCCCACTACTTGATATCTAAAAAAATCATTGAAATAAACTGATATCATGGACCTATATAGACAAATCTCTCCGCATTAAATATATTGTTATTCAATTCAAATATAAATAGTTTTAAATACATTGTACTAAACCTGTTTCTCTGAACATACCTCGACCTTACATTCATGTATAAAAATTTTTATATAGAACTACTTGTAAAATATATATTTATAGGACGTGCGCAGTACAAGAGCAGAAAACAAGGAGATATTTTCCCTCAACTATGTGGAAATTATCTCACCCTTTATAAAATTGCCCCACTACTTGATATCTAAAAAACTTACTCACTTTGACATGTTTCGTTGTATGGGGTCTTTACAATGTGTGGACCTAAGCAGGTAATTCTATTTAAAGGGTAAAGTGCTTACAAATAACTTCTTGTGCAGAGTTTCAGACAATGTCATTGAAAAATATGGCTAAAATTATTCCGAATATTGGGGTACCGTTATGCAGGGGCTGTACGATATCATCGGCGATATAGCCCACCATCAAACTTAAAATTGTACTCTGATCAAGAATATATATTTTGCTAGGTCTAAAATGAGCATTTCGATGAGGTACACAAGTACTTTTTTTGGTGGATGGTATAAAAAGAAATGAAAAGTTTTTATACAGTACGAAAAATACTAAAACGTTTTATTTCTATTTTATATACGCACATACGCACATTCGACGAATTAATCATATATATATATATATATATATATATATATATATATATATATATATATATATATATATATATATATATATATATATATATATATATATATATATATATATATATCTATATATATCTATATATATATATATACTCATATATATATATATATATATATATATATATATATATGATTAATTCGTCGAATGTGCGTATATAAAATAGAAATAAAACGTTTTAGTATTTTTCGTACTGTATAAAAACTTTTCATTGATCAGAGTACAATTTTAAGTTTGATGGTGGGCTATATCGCCGATGATATCGTACAGCCCCTGCATAACGGTACCCCAATATTCGGAATAATTTTAGCCATATTTTTCAATGACATTGTCTGAAACTCTGCACAAGAAGTTATTTGTAAGCACTTTACCCTTTAAATAGAATTACCTGCTTAGGTCCACACATTGTAAAGACCCCATACAACGAAACATGTCAAAGTGAGTAAGTTTTTTAGATATAAAGTAGTGGGGCAATTTTATAAAGGGTGAGATAATTTCCACATAGTTGAGGGAAAATATCTCCTTGTTTTCTGCTCTTGTACTGCGCACGTCCTATAAATATATATTTTACAAGTAGTTCTATATAAAAATTTTTATACATGAATGTAAGGTCGGGGTATGTTCAGAGAAACAGGTTTAGTACAATGTATTTAAAACTATTTATATTTGAATTGAATAACAATATATTTAATGCGGAGAGATTTGTCTATATAGGTCCATGATATCAGTTTATTTCAATGATTTTTTCAACATTTTCAATGGAGCTGTATGAAATTCTACCCAAAAGGTTATTTGTAGTCCACGACATCATATAGCCTCCATACAACGGTACTCCCAGATATTCGGTTTTTTACTGATTTTAGCTACCTTTTTTCAATGGAATTGTCCGAAATGCTATACAAAAGGTTCTCTGTATGCACTTTACCCCCTAAAAGAAAATTATCTGTATAGGTCCACGATATCGTAAAGCCCCCATGCAACGGCACCAGTTTTTTTTTAATTCGCCCAATCGTATAGGAGTCGAGCCAAAGGAAAATTTTCGAAAATGCCGCCTTCATATCAAAGTGAGTAAGACTTTTGATATCAAGTAGTGGGGCAATTATTTGAAAGGTGGGATAAGTTCCACATAGTTGAGGGAAAATATCTCCTTGTTTTCAGCTCTTGCACTGCCAAAGTCCTATACATATATATGTCACAAGTAGTTCTATATAAAAATGTTATACATGAATGTAAGATCGAGGTATGTTCAGAGAAACAGGTTTAATAGAATGCATTTAAAACTATTTATATTTGATTTGAATTTCAATATATTTAATGCGGCAATATAAAATAGGCATGCAGTACAGCATTTGTTCTAGTTCGGATTTAATAATATGGACATCTTAACAATAGCTTGGTATTTGGTTTTGCGAAAAAATTGTATGAAAGTTGGTTATGAGACAGGTAGGTAGGTTTTGTTATACTGAATCAACAATACATATCTTATTAGGGGAACGTCGATACTTCGCGATATATATGCCATAAACATAAAAACATAAACCTTAGTTTATTCTGGCATATATAAATGTATATAATATCTGAGTAAAGCCTGTGACGCTCTATTTAAATAAAAATAGATTATTTAACGAAAAATTGACGGTAAGAAAAATAGTTTTATAGCGTAGCCAAATCTTACTTTTTTTAGGTATCTGGCTTTCGGCCCGTTTTTTACGCCCCTTCTCATTTTGAAACCGCAAATATTTTTTTTAATCGTACTTCCAAAGAAACTGTAAAAATGCAAACATTTTTCAATTTTTCACTTCGATATCATAAAGGTAAAATTGGTTATTGTAGTAAAATTACTGGAACAAGCAACTGTGTGCAACCATAGATTAATGAGTGTACAGACAAAGATGTGCACTCATCGTTTGTATACCCTCAGCCATTTGGCTAGAGAGGTTATATATCATTTGATGCGGACAAGACGTGCCTCATCGAAATAACTGTTTCAGACCCGGGGTCTCTTTGGACCAAATCCATCTCAGGACATTTGTAGTCGATCTAGCGATGTCCGTCCGTCTATCTGTCCGGCTGGTACGCTATAACTCTCGAAGGGAGTATCCTATTTGGTCCAAACTTGGTACATAATAATATTATTATCAAAGTTAGATCGAGTTCGAGGATGTTCGGTACTAATGTAACGCTGTTCAGTAAAGTTGAGAAATATAAGAAGGTGGTGGCAACCCACATAACAGTTTACACAATAAACATTTTGGGAACAGTGTCTCAAAAAAATCACTACTTATATGAAGTCCTCAAATTTGTCAATCAATAAATAATTCGCTGTAAAGCATACAGCATAAAAAATTTGGCCAAAAAGTAGCGAATTAATGTAATGACCTGACCTCTGATCAACCTAAGCGAAGAATGCCACTGTGCAAGGTTGTAATAAAAAAGCTCCTTCTATTTACTCCGATCTTAAAAAAATACTGCATCTATTAGTAACGGAAATTCTAATACTTTCGAAGCTAGCAATGGTTAGTTTAACCGCTTTAAAACACGGTCAAGTTTACATAATGTGGCATTATACAGAGAGTTAGCCAGTGCAGATTCAGCAGCTTCAGAAAATTATAAGCTAGAGTTGAAAGCTATTATTGAAAAAGGATGGTATTATGCTAAGCAGGTTTTGGATGCCGACATAACAGGTCTTTTCTGGAAACGGTTACCATCGAGAACTTACTTATCAAAAAATGAGAAAGCATGCCCTGAATATCAGAATATCTAAGGGCAATGAAAAGTAAAAACAAAAGAGACCTCCCGGTACACTGGCGCTCTAATAAAAAGGCTTGGATGACCGCTACCCTGTTTAAAGATTAGTTAGAAGATTATGCCATTCCTGAGTTTAACGCTATTGTTCCTCTCAACAAATTGAGGACATACAACTTTTTCAGATAACTTATCAGAGCATGTAAAAATTGTTTTTATGCCGCCAAACACAACATCACTTATTCAGCCTATGGACCAGGGTGTAATTTCAAACTTTAAAATGTACTATTAACGCCGAACTTTCCGGCAACTTCTTGATTCAACAGACGAAAATGATCAACTCTCTGTGAAAGACTTCTGGAAAAAACTACAATATGGCGAAAGCCATAGGAAATATACATTTATCTTGGGAAGAAGTTAAGGCATCGTCCATGAAAGTGAGTTGGGGGCAATTATGGCCAGCACTTATTGATGAGACGAAGATAGTCTCAATGATGTTCCAAACGTTAGTAATGAGTTGGCTAATTTAGCTTTAGAAGCTGAATTCGAAAGAATGGAGGAATGTGATATTAATGAATTTTTGCTGTCTCAGGATGTGGAGCTTGATAATGAAAATTTATTAGCCATTGATATTCAGCATGTTTCAGAAGAAGATGTCATAATAAGTTATGACACATTAGAAGAAAAAAATTAATAATCGCCAATATTTCCAAAGCTATGAAATTAATTCCCCTTGCAACGGATATATTTTCTGAAAACGATCCTGACGAAATCCGTAGCGAAGCAGCGTTGCAAGCAGTTGTTAAAAAGAAATATATGAACAAAAGAATTTTTAAAAACTCAACAAACTTTAGACATTTTTGTTAAGAAAACAGTAAGAGTATCCAATCAAATGGATATAAGAATTGCTGATTAAATTTATCATCTAAAGAGAGTTTAATGTAAGCTAAATAAATTACAATTTTTGAATGCATCTCCTTTTTTATGTATATATACATATGTAAATTAATTTAATTTTTATTATGTTTTTCCTTAATTTATTGTCTTGTTATTTCTTTCACTTTCTCAAGCAAATGGAATGAATAAAAATGTATTCATATTTGTTTTTTATCAAAAATATTACATTTTTTGGTTTGTTTTAAACATTTTCCCCAGTAAATTAAATGTCAGTGCATTTTGTATATGTAGAGAAAAAGGTGATCCGATCGGCTTGAGTTGCGTCGCGATTCTCCGGTCCCCATTAACGACGCAAGTCGGGACTATAGTGATACCCAAATAACAAATTTCGGTATTCCAGCCTAATTCCCTCACCCAATACCAAATTTAGTATTATTAACTAGGTTTCTTACAAATAAAGGATGAATTTCTAAACCACCTGTATATTTTAACTGCTAACGACAGACACCAAGCGAGACCCACATAACAATTTCAGGGATTATAGCCTTATTCATTTACCCGATACCAAATTTAGGGTCACTTAGTAGTTTTGGTACAAATATAGGACGCATTTCCAAAACTACATCCATATGTTATCCACAGACACCAACAGAGACCTAAATTACTAATTTCGAAATTCCAGCCTTATTCCTTTACCCAATACCAAAGTTAGTATTATTAAGTAGTTTTCTTACAAAAATAGGACGCACTTGAAAATCACCTCTATATTGTAAACGCTGACAACAAAAGACACTTAATAATAAATTTTGGGATTCCAGCCTTATTCCTTCACCCAATACCACATTTAGTATCATTTAGTAGTTATTGTACAAACATAAGACGCATTTCCAAAATCACCTCCATATCTTGACCACTGACACCAACAGAGACCTAAATTATTAATTTCGGGATTCCAGCTTTATTTCTTTACCCAATACCAAATTTCGTGTCGTTTAGTAATTTTCGTTTAAATATCGGACGCATTTCCAAAACTACCTCCATATTTTAACTGCTGACAACATCAGAGGCCTAAATAACAAAATTTCGTGATTTCGTCCTCATTCCTTTGCCCAATACCAAATTTAGCGTCATTTTGTAGTTTTTGTATAACTATAGGACGCATTTCCAAACCCACCTCAAGATCTTAACAACAGACGCCAATATAGACATAAATAATAATTTCGAGGTTCCAGCCTAATGCCTTCACCCAATACCAAATTTGGTATTATTTAGTAGTTTTCTTACAAATGTAGAGCCCAATTAAAAAAATACCTGCGTATTTTAACTGCTGACAACATTAGAGACATTAATAACAAATATTTCCAAAACCACCTACACATCTTAACAACAGATATCAATAGAGATTTAAGTAATAATCTCGGTGTTCCAGCCTTATTCCTTCACCTAATACCAAATTTAGTATCATTTACTAGTTTTCTTTACAAAAGTACCTCCATATTTTAAGCGCTGATAACATCAGAGACCTTAATAACAAATATCGGAGTTCCACCCTTATTCCTTCACCCAATACTAATTTTAGTGCCATTTGGTATAGGACGCATTTCCAAAACCAAATTCACATTTCAACCACAGACACCAATAGAGAACTAAATAATATATTTCCTGATTCCAGCCTTATTCCTTCACCCAATATCAAATTTAGTAACATTTAGTTTTTTAGTTACTCTACAACTATTGGACGCATTTCCAAAACCCTATAGATATCTTAACCACAGACACCAAAATATACCTAAATAGCAAATTTAGGGACTCAAGCCTTATTCCTCTACCCAATATTTCTAATACTATATACATATCTTAACCACATACACCAAGCATTATTAGAAGCACGGATAAACTGAGTTAAAAAGATAACCGACATAATTTAAGAGACTCTGTCTACTTTGTCGCCACTAATGTAAAATAGTTTATTTGCTCGTAGTTTTTATTTTTCGAAAAATTAATAAATTATATTGATAGAATGTTTAAAAACTTATTTATTTATATCGCAAATTACTAGTTCAAACGTTCTGCAAGGCTGTCCAATGTAGGGTATTTTTTAAGAACTAATAATAATTATTATTTTAAAATTCGCAAAAACCTAATAAGAATTAGTTTTAATTAAACTGTGCAGTGTTGAATTACGAATGCCGCACAAGAGAACTTAAAACACAAGCAGTGCTTGGAGATCGAACGGTATAGGGAAGAAGTGCTATTAATGATTCCCTTGGTAAAGAGAAGAAAATACGTCAATAAATATCTGGACAAACTTTTCGTTCTTGCAAAAATCCGGCTCGATGCGACCAAATGTTAATGTTCAACAATGAAAGGAATAAAAAGCATAATAAAACAAAAGTGATTAGTTTTCAATCCAAATAAGTTTACTGATTTAAGGAATTTAGATTTATTTATTTTCAACAAATAATTATCTTTGTGTGTGATAGTGGCTTGAGTCTCGTCTTAGCTAGAATCCCCTGAATGCTACTATTATTCGTTTGATATAAATATGGGCCATAACGAACGAAGCCGGATGTTGTCAATGGAAATCAATTTTCTTTTTATCCAGATGAGTTCAACGGATAAAGCAGAAAATAAAAGCAATGGCATGTTCAAAGTCCGAACTATAGAGACTCGGGGAAAAAGTGCGACAAAGCTTTCTCAATGGAGTCATAAGAGATCCATTTCCTCAACTCGATTTTGCTGTGTATAGAGAAGCAATGAGCTGTTTACGAACAAATAATGCGGTTTCTATATCATGAACACCAACACGAACGCATCGACAGACCTACTTCTACGTAAACTCTTAGAAGCCATTGGATATTCTAATTCGCTATCATCGGCGAGCTGAAGCAAAGTTCGAATGGCAAGATACGGCACACAATTTACCCCAAATGTAATTGTTAGTAATTCATAGTCGCTAATGGGGTCATAAAGATATTATCTACATAAAATTCTTTGGAAATATATATTGCTAGAGGGAAGGCGGATTTGACCTGAGTAGTGTAATAATTAAAACATTGGCGCCATCGTAGAACTAAGAAGACTAAGTCTGCTTGGAGAGTTGGTGTAACATGCAGAATGTCGTTTACGCCTGTAGATATTTTATTTGACGCAATACTACTCGTACTTTAGAAGTTCGATTTTCTAGATTTACAGCTGGGTGGCGGGGTAAATAGCAAACACTTGGCGCTTGTGAGAGGAAAACAGGTCGCATGGTCATTTAAGTACTGGGAACTGAAGAAGTTGTGTTGGAGACGTTACTACTTGTGGATGCTATTCTAGTTGACTTATGTAACAGGGTATGATGCCTTGCACGGCATACATTACATTTATGTGTACTAGGACGCCTACTTGACAAATGACCTCTATATACATGACCTCCAATTAGTTTCTGATCAAACCACAAAGCATGATTTTCATTGGATTTTATAGTATCAGTCGAAGTTTTCCCCAAGTGGACCTTAACGTTGCGTGAAGTTTTACCTCCTGTTACATTACGAAAACACGCTAGCATCTGAATTCTCTCTGTTAGGAAAGAATCGAGCTCGGACAACAACTTATGTTTGCGACTCTGTTCGCCGCTATGTAAGGCCGACTATATGCACTACCAATTTGTCAAAGATTCGAAGCTAAATTACTTTGCGATGTGCTAACGTTTATAACTGCGGGAGTTGCATGCGGAGATTTCGCCGACTTTAAAATCAGCAACTTATCAATTATTTCTGGGAAATAATCCGCAGAAGAAATTTAATCGGTATTCGTATATGCTACTATCATTCGTTTCATATAAATATGGGCCATAACGAACGAAGCATATTTCCTCTGTCGTCAGCCGGATGTTGTCAATGTGAATCAATCTCCTTTTATGCAGATGGTCTCAACGGAAAAGGCTGAATATGTAAGCAATGGCATGTGCAAAATGCGAACTATAGAGACTCGGGGAACAAGTGAGAACGAAGCTCTCGCAATGGAGAAAGTACGTATGTGTGGCCATCCAAAGATCAATCATATGTTCGTTGAAATCTGTCTATCATAAATCAACGAAGATTTAGTAGTTGGTAGAAAACAGATTTCAATGGCTAAGTCCTTTCAAATTAAAGGCTGCATGTTATGCATTGATTACTAGTTTTTTGTTGTTGTAAAATACGTCCAAAAACGTCAAAAACTCATTCTTACACCAACATGTTTCGTTCAACCACATATAACACACCTCTAGGTGTAGCATTGACCATTAACATTTTCCTGAATATTTGATATCTGCTTAGCTACAAAGGTTGTCCAATTGTATTTTAGTCGAGACAGGACGATGGGCCAGCATGACCCGACTGTCATAGGGGTCTTGGGTAGATTTAGTTGTGAGACAGAAAACGTACCAAATCAAAAATAAATATAAATGTACCTCAGAGCGCAAAACGAGGTTACTGCATTTTTTATGGGATTTATCTACATGTAAATTTGAGACATCATTCATTTATACTGTTATTTTCAGGTGCAGTGCTGCTACATATGCAGAATTTATTCTGTACCGTTCTTATCTGAGTTATACAATTAGGCGAATATTCTGCTTAGTGAGGAACAATAATTTGTGCAATTGCTTAAGAATTCTGTAAAATGAATTTAAAAGATAATAAAACACAAGATTCAGAATTTTATATCAATGCAGTCACGGAGAGTATATTCTTATTTAATAATTGTTATTGGAATTATTAAATTACCTTTTGTTGCAGGATGTCTGGGGTTTGATGAGCTTTTCTGTCGTGAACCAATGAACGAGTAATCTTAACGAACTGAAAAAGCTAAAAGCGGGGTTTAAAAAACTACTCGTTACATTTTGTTACAACATATATTTTTGTGTAAAAAGTAAACAAAGGCGTATAAAAGGGTGGTGGACAAAATGTAACGAAGATATGAAAAAACCCGCGGAGAAAGTTTAAATCAAACACATTATAAAAATTGCTTTGAAATTATACATTGCCACTCGCGTTACAATACCCTGCTATGTTGACAAACAAAAAATACGCATTATTTTTTTTCTCTCTTTTCAACTTTTTTCAAAAAACATTTTATAGAAATGCCAAGTTTTGCTCGTAGAGTATATATTGTAATTAGGTCGTAGAGACCAGATCTTTTAACTTTTTTTGTAACAAATGTCTAGTAGAGTTTAGTGACGAGGGGTCGTAGAGCCAAAGGGCTCGTGGGCCCAAAATACAGGGCATAGCTTAAGGCTGTCAGGCAGTGACCGACATATTATGATATGACCTGCACATGGGCCCAAAAGGGCTCTTGCAGGGATCAGCAGTCCATTCAAAAACAAATGTACCACCATTGTAGGCTCAAGCGTAGCTACGTGCTGAATGACAGATATCGGCCGATTTGCAACTCACGGCGAAATTCCACTGTTGTTAGCCTGTTGGTGAGTGACCGATGGACCTGGGTGTGTTGAATTAGAAGAAACTAACTGACGTTTACGCTTGCGGAGCTTTTTTGGCGGCTATTGAATTGAAACGCTGGACGTAGTCTGATTGTTGGAGGAAGGCTGGTAAAGCAACGCATGATGTTGCTGGTTGCAGTTTTTGCAATACAGACGAATATGGCAATCTCGAAGAGAATGCGTTTTCGCCGCATTTATGTAGTGCTAATGTACTCAACGCACATCACCTTGTATTCAATATACTCAATATACTATATACTCGTGGGCCCAAGTCTTTTTGTACCTTTGATTATATTTGCTACTCTTTACACCAGAAGTTCTATTGAATACCTATTATATTAGTGTCCTGCTCTTTCACCACACCACGAGCCCTGGGGGAACATTTGACTCATGATCTCAGCGTGCAATCAGGCACGACTACTTGCGGCAGAACTAAGACACGAATCTATTCGACGCAATTCTCCATCCTTTTATTTTTTCTTTTTTATGTTTCTGTAACTACCCAAAATCTTTTTCGTACAACGTACATAGCTAGAACCCCGTTGTACTGTTTCGGTCTTTTGGTACGAATTTCAAAAATTTTTCCTGAACATCTTTTTGCTTAACATAGGTAAATCCTTATACAAAAATTTAAATTAGCTCTTCACGTTCGTTCTATTCGATTGCAAAGTATGTTATACATTTTAACTTTTTGTAAATTTCTAATACGAATTTTTAAAAAGTGTTTTCAATTCCTGTGTTAACAGAATCGTTCAAAATCGGAATGTAGAATTTGTAATGGAATCGATTTCATGTTTCTGAAGGATAACAATGTGTTCTTATACCCCCTTTGGCGGTACTTGCGAAAAAAAACTATTGCATCCGGAAAATGTCGATGCAGTTTTTCCTTCAACTGGAAATCCCCTTCGTTCCGGTGCAGCCCCCATATAAAGGCACAGCTCACTTAATTATATTTTAAAGACTTTCACTACAATCTACAGCGATGTCACTTTACGGTGAAAATCCAGCAGATTACGGTGCTAAAAATTTTGAACGGTTTCTAATTCCTGTGGCGGATCATTTTGTTCGGTACTTAGAGTTTTATGTGGCAGAACATTGTCTATATAGGTTCACGTCTTCTCATAGCCCCCATATAACAGTACCTCCCAATATTTGGTATTTTGGATATTTAGAGTACATTATCTAAAGAAATTTTAAAGTTTAAAGTTTGTAAGGGGTTCTTTTTCATACAGAAGAAATATGTTCATATATGTTCACTATATTCGGTATTCTGAAGATTTAAAACACATTTTTTAAAAACTTGTTCATCTTCTAACGGATCTGTGCAAAAATATATAACAGCAACAGCATATTTGTTTAAATTGGCATTTAAAACTCGCAGTAGATAACAATCACTGCATCATTAAATCGTTACCATCTACTTTGCTGCATGGCTGTGGACCAGACATTCAAACCAGACACTTTTTTCAAAGGTTTTCTCTACAACATAATGAAAGATGCAAAAACTTCGGTCCGTTCAAATGTACCTATAGGTAGGGAAATTTCATACATTCAAATGACACCCAAATTATATACTTTTTTGATTGATCATTCTTACTAATTGGTTTTGATGACTTGATTCATAATCTAGTGCAAAGTAATCAATGTTATGACAACACACACGCACACACCGGGAGTTATGTACAGTAAGTTGAGGGTTTTGTGGATAACTCAATGGTAGAAAAGCAGAGAGTATGTTTCAACAATAACAGAAGACAATCCCAAATTGTGCCGTACGTGAAATTTGTCACTCGTTGAAATCTGTTGACATTGACAGATCTCAACGAGCTTAGTCCAATAAGTCTTATAGTACGTTGACCCATTGTTATGGCTCAAAAAGTATTTTACTATCTTCGTTAAAAGTTAGTTTTATTACTATATTATAAAGAAAATATATGGAGAGAATTAATATGAGGTAATAATGCAAACAAATTGTAATACTACCGATATCTTTTTTAGTTTCAAAATTTGTGGAGGAATAACATTCTAATATATATTCTCTTCTACACATAAAATGAGACAATAAATTATACAAACAAATGATGTGGTAGCATTTGCGGTTATAAAATATTTAGTTCAAAAATAGCAAGAAATTTATTTGCATCAATAACAGTGTCCTTGAACCACGAACCACTTATTGACATCCTACTACGCTATTAAGGATTGTGTAGCACTGTATGTTTGTGGTTCAACATTTGTTTTTATAAAATTTTTATTTATTTCTAGCGTACTTCGCATGGAACGTTTTGGTTTTAATGTTGAAAGAATTGTGCTAATTTCACCTGGCTGTTTCCTGACACATATAACGTTATGATGCTGGAATCTCGACCTTGCGTTTGCCTTTATGTTTTTTACCACATTTTTTTAACGTGTAAGGAATAGTTTGAAATTCTTCAATATTTTGTTCTAATTTTACTTCGGTGTTATAAGCATACTTTACGCTTTCCTCTGCTATACTTATAGAACTAACCAAGCTTTGTGGGGTGGCTGAAACTTGATTGAAATTAGAATTGTATTGATTCTGAGGATTTAATTGTGGCAGTAACAGTTGTTGTAAAAGTTAACTGTTTACCATAGAAACTTGCGAATGTGTAAGCGAAATAACAATAGTGTTGGTTATATACTCCGTGGCCGTAATGGTTTCGGCTGTGGTATCGTAGTATATATTTTTTGCCTTGGAATGTTATAGGTAGTACGGTGGAGTTACTCTTATATAGAGGTATCCAATAAGCAGATATACGCATCAAATATACCGTCGATTGTGTTACCGCATCGCTATGGAATCCTTGTAATAAATTAGAGAGAATCTAATATTTCCTAGTAACAATTGTGAAAGTAGTATATTAGCTAATGGCGTATCCGCTTTTCTGTGTGGTTATTTCAACAGAATACGCCGTGTATGGCAAAACTAATGAAAATGGCGTCTTCCAGCAGCGAATTGTAGTTAGTGGTAATTTAACATATGTTGTTTGAATTTTGTGTAGAAGAAATTGTATATATTCAATTGCGCTTTCGAGATAACTGAATACCTTAACTTGACTATGTTGCTATTATAATTCCACTACGGTCTGCACTTACCGTTTCACTACTAATTTCATGTGAAATCCGATTTCTACTTTTGTTTTCTGGATCTCTGTATGAGCCCGTCCTCGGACGTCCTCCATTAGAATTACGTCTTCTTTGATTTACAACATTGCGCGCACTTGGCGTAAGTGACTCATTTTCTTTTGGTGGACTGGATGGTCTTTGCTTTCCAGGGAGTAACGTTGAGAAAGAAGAAGTTGGCCTTCTTCATATAATGTTTATAATAGCTTGAGGCTTGCGAAAACTTTCTCTGTGGACAGGTTTCTCTGGACTTGTTTTGAGTCCTTAGTCGCGTAAAGTAAACTTAGATCTGTCGAATGCAACCGATGATGGTCTTATAAAGCGCTTGTTCGAACTTATGATATTGTGTGCTGAAGCAAGCAAATTTTTTTTCCAGATATTAGATGGACTTCGAATTAGTCGAGTATTTTGTATTTGCATGGTACCTAAATTGTTTCCTTTCTCGTTATCATTGTTTTTGTATCTTGATTCGCCTATTGGCTTGGGTTTTCTAAATCGACTTCTTGCTGCTTCACGCTTAATTCGCTTATTCGATGTTAAAGTAGCAATGTAATGACATTTCACCGGAGCTGTATACATAGGGACTTCATAGTTCAGAGTGTTATTCTGTATTGTAGGTAAAGTGGAATCACATGAATAACGCTCGTCAATGCTAATTGGATTTAAACTATTTGTGCCCAATTCGTAATTATTTGGTATGTCTTCGAGATCGTTTATAACCGTTTTTACTGATTGCCTATTTTTAAAAGTGTTTGTTAGGAAAATTAATTTTTTTATTATTTCTTCTCTATTAATAGTATTTATCTTTGACATTGAAGACATTTTTGAAAAATATGTAATTGGAAAAGTATAAAAAGTATTAATGTTTTTTGTAGCCATATGTATGTTTCGTTTCAGTTACAGTGCTTGTTTCCACGTGGCTCCTAAAATTCTTTTCGTGCCCAGAGTAACGAGTTATGAAGTACATATATGTGGTATATTTCTTTTGTAAAATTAATATAGATGGCTCACTCGATATCATGTTTACACTTGAATCATAAAATTTGTTTTGCCTACTTCTCTCTAACATATTAGCATTGATTTTAGAATAAGGATGTACTGAGATAGTTTTGTGCCGTTTTCTCAACTCAATGTCTGATATCACATCGCTATTTGAATGATGGTAATAAGTAGAAAACCAGGACAATGAGCTTAAAATTTCATATTTATGCCCTATATTTATTGCATTTTTAAAATGCCTGGGGTGATTTGTTTCAGCTCGGTGAGACCATCGAATAGAAACCTGGGATTTTGTTTTGAAGTGCGCCAGTATGTATCGAATATATCAAAATATTTACTTTTTCGATCACTTTTATTAATTGGTTTTGATGGCTTCATACGTAATCTAGTGCAAAGTGTCCAATGTTATGACAACGAGGAATGCAAAGACCGACGATATGAACACAATATGAGGTTAAATTTAAATGTACAATCAAAAGCCGGGAGTTATCTACAGCAAGTAAATAGTTTGGTGGTTAACTCGAATTCAATGATAGAAAGGGAGAGAGTATGTTTCAACAATAACAAACAACAATCCCAACATGATGGAGGGTACCGCAGTGGAAATGTCGAAATCTCAACGACCATAGTCATATGCGAAAAATATTTACAATCGTCTTTAACAGTTATTTTCATTACTATATTATAAAGAAAATATAGAGAGAATTAAAATGAGGTAATAATGCAAACAAAGTGTAATACTACCGACATATTTTTTAGTTTTGAAATTTGTGGAAGACTAACAGTCAAATGTATATTCTCTTCTAAACATAAAATGTGACAATAAGTTTAAGAAATAGCACTTAGGGTTATAAAATATTTAGTAAAAAAAATAACAAGAAATTGATTAGCATGAAGAACAGTGTCCTCGTCCCACGAAGCACTTATTGACATCGCCTACTGCGCTATTCAAGGATTGTGTAGTACCATATGTATGTTGTTCAACTTTTGTTTTTATATTATTTTTTATTTATTTGTATTGTACTATGTATGTATCGTTTTAGTAATGAATGATCGGTTTTTATTGTTGACAAAATTGTGCTAAATTCACCTGGCCTTTTTCCTGACACATATAATCTTCTGTAATCTTCTAGTTTAGTCTCGTCTTTGCGTCTGCGTTTATGTTTTTTACCTGATTTTCTAAACATGTCTGGTATAGTTTGAAGTTCCGCAATATTTTCATATAATTCTATTTCCGTGTTATACGCATACTTTACATTTTCCTCTGGTACGCTTATAGAACTATCCAAGCTTTGTGGGGTGGCTGAAACTTGATTAAAATAAGAATTATATTGATGCTGAGGATTTAATTGTGGTAGTAACAGTTGTTGTAAAAGTAACCTGTTTATCATAGGTACTTGCGAATGTGTAGGCGAAATAACAATAGTGTCGATTATATACTCCGTGACCGTAATGGTTTCGGCTGTGGTATCGTATATAGTAGTATATATTTCCTTGCCTTGGAATGTTATAGGTAGTACGGTTTATTTACCCTCATATAGAGTAGTCAAATAAGTAAATGTACGTGTAAAATACTCCGTCGTTTGTGTTACCGCATCGCTATGGAATCCTTGTAATAAATTAGAGGGGAATCTAATATTTCCTAGTAGCAATTGTGAAAGTAGTATATTAGCTAATTTTTATTTCAGATCGACTTCGAATTAGACCAATGCTTTGTATTTGTATGGTACTCAAATAGTTTCCTTCGTCGTTATCATTGCTTTCATATTTTGATTCGCCTATTGCCTTGGGTTTTCTAAATCGACTTCTTGCTGCTTCGCGCTTAATTCGCTTTTTCAACGTTATAGTTGTATTGTAATGACATTTCACCGGGACTTCAAAGTTCAGAGTGTTTTTCTGTATTGTAAGTAAAGTGGATTCTTATATATAACATTCGTCAATTCTACTTGGATTTAAACCATCTGTGTCCAATTCATTTTTACTGATAGCCTATTTTTAAAATGGTGTGTTGGGAAAATTACATTTTTATGGTTTCCTCCCTTCTTTGTATCGACATGACTCATAAAATTATATTCGTACCCAGAGTAACGAGTTATGAATTACGTATGTGTGGTATATCTAATTTGTAAAATTAATATAAATGGCTCACTCGATATCATGGTTACCCTTGAATCATAGAATTAGTTTTGCCTACTTTTCTCTAACATATTATCATCAATTTAAGACTAAGATGTACTGAGACAGTTTTATGCCGTTTTCTCAATTCAATGTCTGATAGGGAATGTAAAATAAAATTTTCATTTTTATACCCCTTATTTATAGAATTGCTAAAAGGCCTGGAGTGATCTGTTCGGTTAACTGATTTTCTACTTTCATTAAGTAGGCCTATCGAAGCACCGTGTAAATTGTGGTCAAGTACGAATAAATCTTTTATAATAGGTTTTAGCTCCGGTGGCAGAACATTGTATGAATAGGTCTACGTTTTCGTGTAGCCCCATATAACGATACTTCTCGATATTCAGTATTTTTATGATTTACCTTCATATTTTAATAGATTCAAACCTGATATATGCAGCTCATAAGAAAAATGGTGTTCTTGCAGATAATTGGCTTTAGAGGTCCATATTTTAGTTTAGGCCCCATATAATGTAACTTCTAGATGTTCGATATTGTGATGGTATGTGTCACGAGTTTCACCGAAATTTTTTCAAATTTGGTATTTGGATTTCGTAATAGGCACCACCTTCTCTGGCAGATAATTGGCTATATACTCGTAGCCCCAAGTTTTTTTGTACCCTTGACTATATTTGCTCTTCTTTTCACTAGAAGTACTATTGAATACCTATTACATTAGCGTCCTTCTCTTTCAAGGGATACACCACGAGACCTGGGGTAACATTTGACTCATGATCTCAGCGTGCAATCAGGCGCAACTGAACGCGGCGGAACTAAAACACGCCTCTATTCGACGCAATTCTCCATCCATTTATTTTTTCTTTTTCAAATATTTTTTCAATACAAATATTGTTTCTGTAACTATCCAAAATCTTTTTTGTACAATGTACATAGCTAGTACCTCCTTGTACTGTTTCGGTCTTTTGGTACGAATTTAAAAAACTTTTCCTTCACATCTGTACAAGTTTCGATACGGTCGAAAGGACTTGTAGGGATTCTAATTCTACTGAGAAGATTTAGAATCGAAGATTTTTGTTGAACCAGACTAACAACAATATAAATTTTCAAACTACAACAACACAACTAGTTTTCTGACAATACTTACGTTTGTTGTCTGCAAATAACACACTAGAATCAACTTTTCAAATTCAAGAGGTTGACGCTGGCGGTCAATTTATTGGTAAATAAAATTTATTTTTATTGGTCTTGCGATCGACTCTTTATTTTTATTAAACTTCAAGAAGATGAGTGCTTTTTTATTGTTGGTGGTGATGGGACCTCATCGATTAAGCATTCATCCAGGTCGATGAGGTCAAATTCGATATCATCATCTAAGGGGTTGTGAAGATTCTCACACAACCCCTGCCGGACCCCTTGCACTGGAGCAACTGATAATGCAGTCGCTATCCTCTCCAGCACATCTAAAACTCAATCCAATCTAAACAGTTTTTGTTGAGATTTCGAAATGCTGTCATCCTGCTCAGTTAGTTGTTGCTTACTTTTATTTTCTTTTTTGGATAGTTGACGTTTGGCATGTGGATTTTTGTTGGCTATATGTTCTTTGCATCGATTTTACTGCTTTTTGCCTTGTTGCTGTATTATTTTAGCTTGTTTTTGCAGAACCCTCGTCTTCTTCTGGAGTTTTTTGGCATCCTGTTGAAGTTTTTGTGCTTCTTTTTGTGAATTTGTTGAATTATTTATTTGCTCTTGTGAAAAATGTCTTAGTATTTGTTGTTGTTGTCGGCGCTCTTTGATTGGCGTAGGGATGAAATCTTGTTGCCGGTAGGTTTCCAATAATGAAGTGATTGTAACTTTCTTTTTTATTGGTTGCGATGGTGATGGTTTTAATGGTGAAGCAGGGTGTTGTGCCAAACACCACACAGTCTACAATTGCCTGACCATAAACAATTGCGGTCAAAATGATTTTGCCCCAAGCAATTAATGCAGTCCTTGTGGGAAAGTCTCAAGGGATGCATTTTAAAGCACACCCTGCATTTTTCCATTTGACCCATATTCATGATTATATAACTGCAATTAATGTAAAGGAAGAAGACGAAAAGAGTGCCATTTAAGGCATGACATGTAAGTCGGAGTTATATCTATTCGAAAAACATACACTAGTTTCTACTTACAACCCCTTACTGGAAGCACACACAATTTAATAATTGGACGAGATATGATAGCTGTTGTAGTTTTTACATCAGCTACTCTTACGTGGTCATCATGCTCTTCATACGCTTTTAAAACTCGTCCCATCTTCCAGTCATTCGATGGCTAAAGTTCATATTTTTATCAAAACCATGTCGTTTTCCTACAGACTCCGTTTTCCTACAGACTCTCTTGCTGTACATGTGATGAAGAGTTTTAACCTTTTCCCACCGATTTATAAGTGATAAATCTTCCGGAGCAAATATCAGTGACCCTCCTTTCAGAAAGTGCGCTGTTATTAAAGCTTCCAAATACTCTGGATCTTTAGATAACGGTGTTAACGGTCTTGTATTTAAGACACTTTCAATTCTGACTAAATTTTTTGAAAATTCCTCAACATTTAATTTTCTATCTTCCAATACATTTTGGAAATGGGATTTAAGATTTTTAACACCTGCTTCCCATAATCCTCCCATATGTGGAGCACTGGGTGAGATTAATTTCCATTTGAAACCATTAACTACATACTTTTCACATACTTCTTTCGAGCATTTTTTGAGAAACTCTTGGTATTCCCTCATAAGTATACTATTCGCCCCTACACCATTTGTGCCCTTATCGGACATTAAACATCTGGGCAACCCTCGTCTACCTATGAATGTCGTAAGAAAAGCTTCACTCGATAACGCTGAACAAGCTTCGAAGTGGATCGCCTTCGTCGAAAAGCATACAAATATACAAACGCACGACTTTTGATAAGGGGAATTTCTTAAAGTGCCTGCCTTCGTCTAAAATGGGCCTGCGAAATCTGCTCCAAAGTATGTGAAAGGAAGAGTGAAAGATGTTCGTTCCAAAGGCAATGCAACCATTATATGGGATTTAACGTTATATTTATATCTTGTACAAATCAAGTATTCATGAACAATTTTCTTTATTGTCCGTCTTAAACATTGAATGTGAAACTGGCTTCGAATGGTTGACATCATTAACGATATGCCTGCGTGCAGCATAGTTTTATGGATGAACTCTAAAAATATTTTACAGAAATGGAATGAATTTGGCAATATTATTAGGAACCGTTCATCATAGGAAATGTTAGCGTTCGCTAATCGTCTATTAACTCTTATTAGGCCATCTTTATCCAAAAACGGATTTAGTGCACGCAATGAGCTTTGACGTGAAATGTTTTTCGAATTGCTTAAATCATTATACTCTGCGGATCATGAAACATTAAGTTTCTTCGGACAAGAACCAATTTTGCATGATTTAATTCTTCGTGAGACAGAATCTTACAATTTGACAACTCAGACTTTTCATATTTTTCTTGACGCTTCTTCATACGAAATATATATCCTACAACCCACAGTGCTTTGTTGTAAGAAGAACAACTTTTTATTATGAAATTTTCTTTATCAATAATTGGTACGCAATGTACAACTACTTTTCGTTGTTCTGGTGGATCTTGTAAATTATACTTGATTTTGGCTAATTATTTTCAGGACTAAGTAACCAGATTGGACCATTCCACCATAGCGAATTATTACATAAATCTTCAGTATTGGAACCTCTAGTTCCAAGGTCTGCTGGATTACACTTTGTACAAACATGTCACTATTTACAATTTTCAACATTTTGAAATATTAATGCAGTTCTTTTTGCAACATACGTATTCCATGTTGATGGATGTTTTGCAACCATGCCAATACAGTTGTTTAATCTGTCCATAAATTAACAGAACAATTTTTAACATTCAAATTTGAGACAACACATTTTACCAAAGATGAGAAAAATACAGTACCACGAAGCTCTAGACTTGGTAAACTTATTTTTTTCAATGGCGCAACCTTGCTCTTAGCTATAAACAAGTATACAGTGGTGCTGGTCTTTGTATTCATACGAATATATAATGCAGTAGGAATGCACAGTAGGCTTTCTTAGATGCATCACAAAAACCATGTATTTGGAGTGTGCCCTCTGGGAAAAAATTAATCCATCTTGGGATTTGTATTGAATCAATTTTAGAAAATTGATTCACAAAATTTTTCCATTTAATCAGTGTGGATGATAACACTTTATCATCCCAATTAATGCCTTCTAACCAAAGGTCTTGCAACAACATTTTAGCAAGTACGATTAAAGGCGTTAACAACCCTGCTGGGTCAAATAATTTCGAAACTTTTGACAAGATTTTACTTTTAGTTATTTGGCCAGTCACCTCTAGCGAGATCATACCATACGGAAATGAGTGGGTAATGGCATTCCACCGAATACCCAATGTTTTAGTTGAAGTCATATCTTTAATTCTCAACAATTCTTCATTTAATAAATCCTCTGACCAGACGTTTGAAAGCAAACTCAGATGATTTACCGTTATCTTTTTCAACGGAAATCCTGCCGAATGCCACGTATCAATTAGTTGTTTTTGCGCCTCTAGCGCTGAAGGAATAGTATGACCTCCAGTCAAAATATCATCAATATATTATTTTAGACGCAATTAACTGTGTGTAACTCATAATCTTTAATTTCTTCATTAACCTCTTTCCTAATTAATATTCGTTAATACTGATGATCAGAAGGATGCACAAAGATCTGTCGGCACATTTTCTCAATGTAAACACATACAAGCGCCAATTCAAAATTACAGACACTAAATCATCTTGTAATATTGCCCCTGTATGCAAAACGTCATTTAAGGAATACGATATGTTCGCTTTACTCCATCCATTAAAGACCACTCTCACTTCTGTACGTGTACTTTCTGTTCGACAGGCAGCATGATGTTACTCCTTCCATCATTACAAATTTCTTTTGAATTTGTGGGCTTCATGTGTCCTAATGACAAATACTCATTCAAAAAATCATTATACGATTTTTCCACTTCCTTATTTCTTCTTAATTTTGCTTCCATATGCTCATATTGCTTCTTTGCTTTAAATCTGAACGAATCTAAATATATTTTATTAGGAAATTCATCTTTAAATGAAAATTTTAAAACAAACTTTCCATCTGAATGACGGTAAGTCGTATTGGCGTAAAATTCATCGCAATAGTTGTCCGATTCTGTAGCAATTGGAACATTATTGACTTCTTCTTGTTCCCAGTATTTCTTTAATGCTGAACTAATGTTATCTTCATTACATTCTTCTACTTCTACTGAAGCTAAACAATTTTCATTTGCTTTTATTGGCTCATAGATGTACCAACCATAAATTGAATTTTGAGCTATCATGTTTACGAATATGTTCTTCTTAATACCTGTCAATATCATTTGTGGGATAACATCGCTCCCAATTAGCATATTTATTGGGCCGAAATCATAAACCCAGTGTCTGCTATTTTTAATTCTTTTATACTTTCTACATTAGAAATTACTACTGTTTGTGTCGGTAGCAAACTTGTTAAATTTTGAACAATTTTTTATTGGAGTTTGCAACTGTTCCACTCACTTAATCCACTTATCTTAAAATTTGCCTTTTCAATGCAAATTCGGATTCTTTTACAATACAATGTTATAAATGTTCGCTTAGAAGCAGAGTCAATGGGCGCTCTAACAGTAAATAGTTCTCCAGCATGTTTAGCTTTTACTAATGCTGTTGGCAACATAATTTCATAACGACACACTGAAACATGTGTTTCCACATTGGAAGCTTGAACTATGGAACTAGATGAGCAAGGCATTTTATCAACAGTATTGTCAGTGGTAACAAGAGTATACGTTAGACGTCCATTTGCTGAACGGACAGGTGCTTGGTTATCGCTCGTTACATTTCTTGGTTGTATAGATCTCTCTTGCACATTACTTTGCAGGTGCAATTAAGTATGATGCTTCTTTTTGCAAAACATCACATATGTACACTCACGCATTCCTGCGAAATATGTCCACTGGTTAGACAATTATTACACAACCTCTTTTCTCTTGCGAACTCTATTCTCTGATTAACAGTCATATTATTAAATCTCATACAATTTTTCAAAATATGGTTCTTATAACATATGACACATCTATTTGATTGTGTTGAATGAGCATTTTGATGCGATATATGATCATTATCAAATCAATTTGAAGCTGATTGACATCTGAGACCATCTATTCGCTCTAGAATCCGATGTCTGTTCTTAAGAAAATCTTCTATTTGTGACCATATGGGTAGCTCTGAATGTAATTCGAGCGATTGTTCCCATAGGGTCAGTGTATCAACCGGAAGCTTAGTTGAACATGAATATATTAAAATAGGATTCCATTGATCCACCTTTATACTATGAGCTCTCAATATAGCCAAGAAGACACTAACTGTCAATTGAATACTTTTAATATATTTGCTAGATTCAACCGTTGATGCAGAAAGTTTGAATAATACCTTCAGTTGGTTATCAACTAGTAGCCTAACATATTCGTATCGCACCGATAATGCTTCTCATGCTAACGAAAAATTTTGATCAGATAAAGGGTACCGATTTACAATCCTACCGGCCTCAGCTTTAGTTTTATTGCGCAAATGATAAAGCTTTTGCGCTGGTGTGAGTCTGAGATGATTTCCACAAATAGCCGTAAATATATCTCTAAATGTTGGCCATTCTTCATAACTTCCGTAGAAGTCTTGAGTGTCACAAGGTGGCACTTTAATACAAATCTCAGATATATCAATTATTGTACCCGGAGTATAAACAGCTTAGCTGTGAAACAACGACATCTTTTTGCTTAACATAGGTAAATCCTTATACAAAAATTAAGATTAGCTCTTCAACTCCGTCTGTGTTAATCACAATCGTTCAAAATTCGTAATGTAGAATTTGTAACAGAATCGATGTCATTTGGCCTAAGGTTAACAATGCAAAAAAAAAAAAATACTTCTGCATCTGGAAAATGTTGAAGCAGTTTTTCCTTAAACTGGAAATTCTCTTCCTTCGGGTGCAGCCCCCATATAATGGCTCACTTAATTATATTTTAAAGACTTTGACTACAATCTACAGGGATGCCACTTTACGGTGAAAATCCAGCAGATTACGGTGCTAAAAATTTGGAACGGTTTATACTTCCTGTGGCGGAACAGTTTGTAGGGTACTTAGAGTTTTATGTGGTAGGTTCACGTCTTTTTATAGCCCCCAAATAACAGTACCTCCCAATATTTGGTATTTGGTTATTAACATTACAGAATCTAAAGGAAATTTTTGAAATTTAGTACTTAATGCTTGTAAGAGGTCCTTCTTCATATAAAAGAAATCTGTCCATTTAGGTCCACGATTTCTTATAGCTCTATAAAACAGTATGTCACTATATTCGGTATTCTAAAGATTTAAATTAATATGCTGCATGGTTGTGGACCTGATATTCAAACCAGACACTTTTTTCAAAGGTATTTTCTGCCACATAATGAAAGATGCAAAAACTTCGGTCCGTTCAAATGTACCTCTAGGCAGGAAAATTTCATACATTGAAATGACACCCAATAATTATATATTATTTTCTTTGGAAAATTGATTGATTGGTCATTTTTACTAATTGGTTTTGATGACTTCCTTCATAATCTAGTGCAAAGTAATCAATGTTATGACAGCGGGAATGCAAAGTACGATATAAACACACACACCGGGAGTTATTTACAGTAAGTAAAGGATTTTGTTGATAACTCGAATTCAATGATGGAGAGAGTATGTTTCAACAATAACAGACAACAATCCCAAGATTATGCCGTACGCGAAATTTGTCACCCGTTGAAATCTGTTGAAATTGACAGATCTCAACGAGCTTAGTCCTATACAGTCTAATCGTACGTTGACCCATTGTTATGGCTCAAAAAATATTTTACAATTTTCTTTTACAGTTGGTTTCATTACTATTTTATAAAGAAAATATATTATATATTTTTTAGTTTTAAAATTTGTGGGGGACTAACATTCTAATATATATGCTCTTCGACACAAAAAATGAGACAATAAATTATACAAATAAATGATGTGGTAGCATTTGCGGTTATAAAATATTTAGTTCAAAAATAGCAAGAAATTTATTTGCATGAAGAACAGTGTCCTTGAACCACGAACCACTTACTGACTTAATATTTTCTTCTAATTTTTCTTCGGTGTTATAAGCATACTTTACGCTTTCCTCTGGTAAACTTATAGAACTACCCAAGCTTTGTGGGGTGGCTGAAACTTTATTGAATTTAGAATTATATTGATGCTGAGAATTTAATTGTGGCAGTAACAGTTGTTGTAAAAGTTAACTGTTCACCGTAGGTACTTGTGAATGTGTAAGCGAAATAACAATAGTGTTATATACTTCGTGGCTGTAATGGTTTCGGCTGTGGTATCGTATATAGTAGTATATATTTGTTGACTTGGAATTTTATAGGTAGTACGGTGGATTTACCTTCATATAGAGGTGTCAAATAAGCAGATGTACGCATCAAATACACTGTCGGTTGTGTTATCGCATCTCCGTGAAAACCTTGTAATAAATTAGAGGGAAATCCAGTAGCAATTGTGAGAGTAGTATATTAGCTAATGGCGTATCCGCTTTTATGCTTGGCTACTTCAAAATTAATTAAAAAGATCTCTTCCGGCAGCGAATTGTAGTTGGTGGTGTTGGTGGTAATTTAACATATGTTTTTTGAACTTCGTGTAGACGAAATTGTGTATATTCAGTTGCCCTTTCGAGATAATTGAATAACTTTGGCCGATTAAAGCCAGAGATAATTGTCCATTAGAACCAATTATCTTTTTGTATTATTGTGGATTTAAAACAAGAAGATTTTTTCTTGCAGTTGCAATGGTTTTGAGCTCTTTTGATTTCCCATTTACAGTGGATATAATAGTTTTCTCCGGCATTTCATATATTGCTCTTATAATTCCATTGCTGTCTGCACCAACTGCTTCACTACTAATTTCATGTGAAATCCGATTTTTTACTTTTGTTGTCTGGATCTCTGTATGAGCCCGTCCTCGGACGTCCTCCACTAGAATTACGTCTTCTCTGATTTACAACATTGCGCGCAGTTAAGTAAATATGTAATTTTTCGGCGGACTGGATGGTCTTCGGACTAGAGAAAGAAGAAGTTGACCTTCTTCCCTTATTGTTTATAATGGCTTGAGGCTTACGAAACTTCCTGGTTTCTACGAATTAGACCAGTGTTTTGTATTTGTATGGTACTTAAACAGTTGCCCTCCTCGTTATCATTGCTTTCATATTTTGATTCGCCTATTCTTGGGATTTCACGCTAATGTTATAGTTGTATTGTAATGACATTTCACCGGGACTTCAAAGTTCAGAGTGTTTTTCTGTATTGTAGGTAAAGTGGATTCATATTTATAACATTCGTCAATGCTACTTGGATTTAAAACATCTGTGTCCAATCCCTAATTTTTTGGTATGTCTCCGGAATCGTTTATAACCGATTTTACTGATAGTCTATTTTTAAAATGGTGTGTTGGGAAAATTACATTTGTTATGGTTTCCTCCCTTCTCTGTATCTACATGACTCATACAATTATTTTCGTACCCAGAGTAACGAGTTATAAGTTATGCGTGATATATCTAAGTTGTAAAATTGATAAAGATGGCTCACTCGATATCATGGTTACGCTTGAATCATAGAATAAGTTTTGTCTACTTCTCTCTAAAATATTATCATTGATTTAAAACTGTCTGACAATGTCTGACATTTTTGCACCCCATATTTATAGAATTACTAAAAGGCCTGGAGTGATCTGTTCGGTTAACTGATTTTCTATTTTCACTAAGTAGGCCTATCGAAGGACCGTGTAAATATGTGTTCAAGTACGAATAAATCCTTTACAATGGGTTCTAGCTCCGGTGGCGGAACATTTTATGAAGAGGTTAACGTTTTCGTACAGCCACATATAACGTTACTTCCCGATATTCAGTATTTTAAAGATTTTTGCCACATTTTTGCACAGATTCGTCTAAAATTGGTATTTGTAGTTAATGATGGGTCCTCGCTTCAGTGGCAGAATACTGAATATCTAGATCCATGTTTTCTTATAGCCGCCGTATAACTACACACCGTTATTCGGTATTTAGGTAATCCTAGTCACATTTACCCACGACATGTTTTCAAGTTTGGCATTTAAGACTCGCAATATGTGGTAGACGTTTTTCCTATATAAATAAATCTTCACCATCTATTTTAGACCTTTATTATTTCTTTGTTTAACTGTTAGCTTATTCGGAACAAACCTATTATTATTTTTTTAATTAGGTATCATCAAACATTTCAATTCACGTCTTTCCACATAAAGCACCTTCGACGAATGTTTTAATGGTGTTCTACTCTTTGGCATTAAATATTCTTTTGATTACTGTTTTGCAAATACTCAAGCACTGTCCATTATAACAAGGTATCACTGTCGCCCATAACATCACGTTTAATGTACTAATTGCCAATCAATACAATACCACCTTTTAAACTATATCTGAAAAGAAAAGCCATGAAAGCGTAGAAAAAGGAACGTGTTTACTCAATTCTCTTCGTACTTACCCGAAGTTTTGGAGTAATGTTAGCACAATTTATTCCAATTTGTAGGAATAATTTTTCCCTTTATGACTCCATTCGGCTATTGATTCTTTTGTTTGTTTTTGTTGCGTTTCTGCTTACCTGTTCATTCATAAATACACACTTCATTCATAACATGTCACAACTGATCACCACGAAGAGTATTTTTTAATGTGCAAATAAAGTCAATTTTTGGATTCTATGGACTTTATTTAGTACATTCTGCATAATTCTTTATGATTGTAGATCTTTAGTGAAATTTAGCAAAATAATATTTTAGACTGGCAACATCCTACATTGTTATGACATCTGTTATTATATTTTATAGTTCCTTTTTATACTGTTTTTCTTTGCGACCAACTTAAATATATTCCTAGAAAACTAAAAATTATTCTTTCTCTTTGCTAAAAACTACGAGAGTGATCAGAACTTAGTTGGGAAAGAATCTTTATCGTCAAAATTAATATCAAAGTAAGATCAGTTTTTCTTAAACTTCATTATTTTGTTCAACCGATACATTTTAAGGTAAATACAATTTTTTGTAAAAGAAATGTAAATACAATAAAGTAAATTGATTGCGGAATAAATATTGCCGTGGAGTGATTGTTCAACCACCCATATTTCCTGGGTTTTGAAAAAGGCTGAATTACCCAAGGGTAGTTTCGGACCTGATACTGCAAGAATCAAGAGGTTCCTTTGACAGAAATTAAAATACAGAATCCAAATAATATAATTGGAATCAATTATTTGGTAGATATCTATACCTGCATGAATTGTATAGCTGGTCCAGGCCTTCTGAAACATAAAATCCTTTCAACAAATTTCTATACTTTTCGAGCCAGCGATCGCGTTACCCACAGGGTAGACGTGGATTGACCAATCCTACATTACCAATTATTTAACGATAATATTTCATCAACTAAATGTAGAAGCTCCGGAGAGCGATAAAATCTGGGTCTGGAAATAAAAAGCGCTTATCACCTGATCTAACAAATAAATAAAATCCGGCAAAACTAAACCATCATAGACAACTGAGGCTATTCCATATTTCCCAGAAACCATAAACTGGATTTTAACATTTCCATCAAACTAAAAACTGGTTTTTTCCCAAGGACTAAGTTTATAGAATCTCGATAATATTATCTCAGATTATCTACAGTTTACAGCTGTTTTCACCGACCGGAAATGCATTTATTCCAAACTTTTTAAAGTCCTCGTTAAAATATCTAACTTTATTTAATATATTATGGGGTTTTATATGCAATTTATTTGGTCTACAGAACTACTATTGTAAAATAACTTAATTCATTTTCATTTCATTTATACTTAATAATAGAAATTAAACGAATTCATTTGCAATATTTTTGTGGAATTTTCACAGATAAAATATTGCGTATCAAACTCGATAATACATCAGTTTAGTTTTAAGTTTCTTTCCTTTGTTGCAAGCACTAAGAGCTTTAATTTTATCGCATGTTACAAAATCCGTAAGTTCAACAATCAAGAGAAATGCATCTCAAATTTTTAAGAAATCATAGACAGTATCCAGCATCCCGTATTAGCAGAAGACCTTCGACAATACTGGAGAGCAGGGTAAGTTTAGTGTTGATCTTTTTTTTAAATAGAATACATCTGTTGTCAAGTTCAAAAAGTAATGTAACATCCTCTTCTTCGCAAGAGAAGAGTGTTAATATTTTTCATCCGATTCTTTTTTTCTCATGCTCACAAGCTCTTAATACTTCACTCAAAATTGAATATCTTAAGCATTATCACAGTTTATTAACCCCTTAACGGAAGTTATTTTAACAAATTTTCTTTGGTAATTAATGTAGACTTTATTTTTTCATGTATTTACCTCTATATCCCGATATATTAATTATGATTTGAATATATCGTGAATTATTATTACATTATTCAATACGAATTGGTAAAAAATTTTAAATATTTTCCTTGCACAATGGGGTAACATATTAGATTTGAAGTGACCAATTTATGGGATCCATAAAATTAACAGGCCAACCGGAAATAGGAAGGTGAGGGTTTTGAGGCTATTTCTCGCAACAGCTGAGAAATGAATTGTTGTGGCTACGATTAGAACAAAACCTTTCAATTTGATTAGTTTTTCACTGATTACGAAATAATCCTCGTGTTATATATATATATATATGTTGTCAAATGTCTGGGTTAATAAAATATGCTTGCCTTGCGCCTCGTGAAGAATATCATTTTTCGCGACACACAAAAAATACCAATAATGTTGTGTTTGATGTTGTGAAATAAATTGTGGTCATTGTTGGAAGTAAGGGGAATAACTATTTGTTTTTTATACTGCTTGTTCTTCCGCTCTGATTGTAGAGGTGACAGTGTTAACCTCCCCCGTTTAAGTTAGCGTCGTCCTCGGCCCTTCTATAGATATTAATGGTCGCCTGGAGCGCATGATTTTGCCTTTTCCTAATCCTTATTTGTTGCAATTTAGTAAGACCAAGGTACGTAACCAGGATGATAATCACAAAAGGTGCTAGAAATCACTGGACCTGTATAGATTTAACTATTGATGTCCTTTATATGGTGAACATTTTCCAGATTCAGTCTATGAAGGTATGGCAGGCTTAATAGTTTCTGGTGACTCGTAATGTTTAAAGTTGTAGATGATGCCAAACCTGGTACTTTCCTTAGCATCTTTTTTGTATTAGAGTAGACTGTTTCATTAATTTGGATCTCTTCATCGAAAGTGATTAGATAGGTTCCCTTAACATTTCTCTCAGGGCCTTCTGAGGCTTTTATGCAAGCTAATTGATCATTGATTATAATTATGCAGTCTTCGATCACCTGTATTGGCTCAAGGTGACTAGGGCGAGTACCGCAATGCGCAATGGTGCCAGAGTGTAGTTGCTGAGCACATGTGGACCGCATTATTTTCTTGCAAAAGGTCGAAGTTAGTGCCACACTGCAATTCCCAATTGCAATGATTTGATTTTGACAGTCGGCGATGGTGTTATCTTCAAAGAGGTTCAATACTGTGTTATTGTGTTGGACGGGAAGCAGTGTTAATTTATTACATTCTATTTTGGGTTTAGGATACTTAATTAAAAAATGTAAACAGTTATTGTCTAGGAGAGCTCTAATGTGGGATACTTCGATAACATCGGTTATGGTAGTATTTGTAGCGTGCTTATTTACGATTGTGTTAATGTCTTCGGAATCAAGTATTGCCGTATTTATTATATCTATCTTGGCCAAAGTGACCGTAAGCATCAGGGTTTCTATTTCAGAAATAATCATCCTATTTCTTGCCAAAAAAGTTTCATATAAGTGACCCGTATCAATTTTACTACTTTCCGATTTAATTATGGTATTAGTAGTATCCGTTAGTTTATTTATCTGTTACTGAATATCCGTATTTATAGTCCTCTGTTTATCTGCTGCATCGAGTAACTCTCGCTGGTAGTATTTTATTTCCTCAAAGTCGTTGAAGTCTGGTGTACCAGCGATTACCTTCAGGACAGTCCCCAGAATATTAATACTCCTAGACTGTCGGTGGTGTACGTTAAGTGACCTTAGAAGTGTTCGAATATGCCTTATATCAGAGAGAAGTATCTTAACCATGTGTGACTGTGGAAAATGAGATGCGAAGCCCTCAGTCTCGTCAGCTATTTCCGAGTATTTCGTTAGGTTCTTAGTGTGTTGTAAGTATCCAAAATTTTCCCAGATAATAACACTTCCGTCAAGTATGGGTATGTAGCGCGAGTTTGTGTAATCAATTATCTTTATTGCACCCGTAAAGGTGAAGAATATTAAAGCGAGAGCCCTATAAGAAAAATTTGCGGAGAAGAAAAAAAATTTAATTACAAGATGACACCAAGACAATATTTCACGAAGCACAATTATCATTTTATGTTGTCCTTATGGACCACCCTCCCTTTAATCAGAAGTGTGCTTCTCAAGTCTGCTTGCACCTTCTCTTCAGTATACAGAGGTGTCAGTTTGTTTCCTAATCTTCTATTAGTTTTCACCAATACTTCCTCGCCCACTTCAAAAGCCCTATTTCGCCTTGATGGATTAAGTCTTTCCAGCTGAACCTGTTGGGCCTTCATGATTCTTTCTTTAACTATTGCCCTGGTTTCAGGAGCCTCTGTGTTCATCACATCGATAGCTCTCATATCTGTTACAGAGTGAATAGTACGGTTATATTCCATTGTAGCAAGGAGTAGCAGTTCAATGGTGCACTGAATTTTTCTTTCGAGTTTAAGGCACCTAGCGACTTCCAAGATCGTGCTGTGAAACCGTTCTACTTGACCGTTTGAGGTACTATGAAGTGGTGGTGCATTTACTATTTCCACGCCAAACTGGTCTCTTAACAAAGACGTGATTGTTTCTGACTTTAACGATGGTTCATTGTCGCAATATATTGATATTGTCTTAGTTCCTGAAAAAATGTTCATTAATTGAATGATGGGAGCTTTCAAATCCATTATGGTGCGCGACGGTATAGGTTGAACGACAGCGAAATTCGAAAATTTATCCACGAATGTTAAAAAAATTTTTTATCAGTGGAGAAAATGTCGACGTGTAGCCTTTCACCAGGGTAGGATGGTATTGGTGTCACACCTAATTCTTGTTTTTTCGGATGCCTGTCGTACTTGGCTTTAGAACAGATTCTACAATTTGTGACAGCTTCGATCGCTAATTTCGTCATTTTCGGAAAATAGTAGTCGTGTAATATCTGCTTTACGTTTTCCTGGGATGCCCTGTGAGCCCGATTATGTTCAATTTGCACTATCTCCTTCTGCACGTTCTTGTCAAAAATGTCTGTTACAATGTTCCTGCAGTGCCAACATTTAGTGGCTGGAAAACATTCGACTAATTCATTTTGGATCAAGGCTAACGTCGGTAAGTCAAAATATATTGCGTTCACAACGTTCGGATTGACAGCTAGTTTTACCTCATTAATGAGCATAGTCTTGTCTTTAAATTCAATAACATGACGAGTCTTTTCGGTAAACAGTACGAATGTCCGTTTTCGCGGCACAATGGACTCTTCCAGCACAATCTGATTCCTAAAACAGTTAAGAGGCTTATCCGTTGAATCGATAGTGTAAGTCAGTGACTCTTCACTATGAAAAGTAGCGGCGTCTGATTGAATTTCCTGATCTATAGCATTAATGTACTGGCGAGATAAAGCGTCAGCGACCAGGTTTTGTTTACCAGGTTTGTAAAAAATATTGGCATTATGCTCGTCCAGAAAATATTTCCAACGCTTTGTTTTCGCGTTGGGATTCCTGTCTGAAACTGCGAACGTCAGTGGCTGGTGATCGGTATAAATGTTGAGAGTTTTTACGCCATAGAGGTAGTTTCTCAGTTTTTTAGGGCCCAAACTATAGCAACGAGTTCGCGTTCGTTAGTTGCCAAGTCACATTCCTTATCCTTTAAGGTTCTGGAAATCATTGTAATGGGCCTCCCATCTTGTGGTAGCACAGCCCCCAGGCCTGAGGATGAGGCATCCGTTGTTAAGTCGAACGGTTTTCGAAAGTCCGGGTAGAGTAACATAACGTCTTCAGAGGTTAATAATTTTTTCAATTTTTCAAATGCTTTTATTTAACTCTCTTTAAAATTTACCTTTATCTTTTTCGACTGAGTAGCACTTACTTTACCATTATCGCCCTTGAGGATATCCGTTATGGGTTTCGCAATTGATGCAAAGTCGTTGACAAAACATCGATAGTAACTTGCTAGCCCCAAGAATGATCTAACTTTAAATAACGTTGATGGTTGTTCGTAATTATTGATTGCAGCAACTTTCTCAGGACTAGTCCTTATACCGCCTCAAGAGACGATAAACCCGAAGTATTCTACGCTTTCTTTGAAAAAATTTGATATTTCACGTGAAACCCTCATATTTGCCTCGAATAATCTGTCCAGGACCATGCTATGTGTTTAACGTGGTCTTCTTCATTCTCCGAGAAGATAATCACATCGTCCACATAAACATAGCAAATTTTTCCTATTTGGTCCCTTAGAACGTCGTCTATGGCCCCCTGAAAAATGCTCGGTGCATTCTTCAGGCCAAAAGGGAGTCTACAAAATTCGTACTTGCCACTGCCGACAGAGAATGCTGTCCTTTCTCGGTCATGTTCTGCAAGCGATATTTGGTGAAATCCCGATTTTAGGTCGAGCGTCGTAAAATATTTGGCTTTGCCCAGATTCGCCAAGATCATTGTAACGTCTGGAATGGGGTACTTGTCATCCGTTGTTTTCCGATTTAGTATCCTAAAGTCTATTACAAGTCTTTTCTTTGTATTTCCTTGCTCATCTGTACCCTTTTTATCCACTACCCACACAGGGTTGTTATAGGGGGACCTCGAAGGTTTTTTAGAAAATAACGAACTTCGTTGTTCACGAAGTCAGCGACCCCCATAGGGTAAGGGTACAACTTGGTATAGATCGGTTCATTATCAGTAGTCCTGATGGTGGCGACTATATTCGTGTTAAAGGGTAATGCTTCATCAGGGTTTGCAAAGACCCCTAAACGAGATTCTATCATACTACGAAATTTTGCTGTTACGCTATGAGGTACCTCTATGTTCTCTACTTGTGTGAAGATCACTTTAGCGCACTTCAAAAATTTTAGTTTTTCACAATCATTTTCTGTCTGAATTGTCCATTTCTCAAAATCTATTGATGCACCAGCCTGTGTTAACAGATCGATGCCAATTATGCCATCGAAGGTGGTAAGAGATGGTAAGATAAAAAAAAACATTATTTGTGCCGAATAAATTACAGGTACATTTTTCAGCAATATTCTCATATCCGTGGATGGACTTTACTATGAAGGGTTTCTCAACCGGAGTTATACTTTTTAGTCCCCTTAAAGGCCTCATATAATGTTTTGACGTTCCGGTATCGATAAGAAATTTAATTTTTCTCCCTGCTATAGTCCGTTCTATATACGGCAACAGGGAGTCGCCCCTAAAAAATTGATCTCGTCAACACAGCTTTTTTCGTTCGCTTCAATCTCGTCATCGATCTCCGTTGTCTCCGCATCTGCTACCTCTTGATAATCGCAGTTTTCCTCTTCTGGTATAGTGTCATCATGCGAAATATGATTTATTCTTTGCTGCTTTGGCCCTGTAAATCTTGCAGAACCATCGTAAGGTCTTTTCATCCAGCGCCCAAATTGATTATGACCACCGTATTGCAGCTGGCTTTGTGTGTTAGCGCTATGTACTGGTTGAAATTTATTTGTTTGCCTAAATCGGGATGATGAGTCGACTTCCATTGGCTCAGCAGTATCATATTTTTGTTGTCGATTTGTAAACCCTTGGTTTCTCATAAAATAGGGATTTTTACCGAATGGCGCGCCTCTAGCTTCATGACTTGCTAAGACATTACCGTCGTCCCGAATTATATCGCCCCTCTTTTTCCTATTTTCTTCAACGGACCTTGCATAGTTGGTAGCGAATTGATGATTTGATTCGACCTCCTGTGCCAAGGCAAGGGCTGAAGGCAGATCAGAGGGTCTTGCAGAAAAAAGAACATCGCTTAGACCCTTCCTTTTCGTTTATGGAAGACGCTATTTCACCACTATAAGTCATAATCGTTTTATTTACCAAAAGTGTTAATTTCCTTTCCACTTCTCCATAGAACTTTAAAAGGGTTAAATTTCCCTGGCGCAGAGTAGAAAGTTCCTGCTCTACTAGGTAGATCGGACGTTTATCCGAATACGTAAAATCAAGGCGAGCAATGATCGCCTTAAAGTTAAGGACTGTGTTGAACGATGAAAGGACCATATCAGCTGGACCTTTCACTTTGTTCCTGATAATCGCAACTGCCATGTAATGCTTAGAACTTCCATCAAAATTCTCAAAAATTTTATGGGTCGTGTGGGCTGCCTGGCGCCATGAGACATACTGTTCGGGCTTCCCCTCAAAATCCGGTAGGGACTTAACAACATCTAACGACTCGTAGCATGTTGTTCCAGGTCTAATTTGAATTTCCCTAAATGTCTCGATTTCAGGAGCCCTGACCGAAGTGCTATCAACACGTTTAACTAAATCCTCAATCTGTTTTTAAAAACTCTGCTTCTGAACTCTTAATGCTGCATTGATTGCGGTATCGACAATCGCCTTAAGCTGGTCTGGTGTTATTGCCATTTTAGAATCCGCTTCCCACCAATTTCCGATATTCAATCTTTCACTTTCGCGTCTTTTCTCCACGGGTATTCTATTAAAGACCCCAACGACCTCGTCTATTTCTTTATCATTCATATGCTTCAGGAATAAGGCAGAAAATTCGTAAAAATCTTGAAATGGGCACTATGTATGAAACTCTTCGAAATTTTACAAAACAATTTAAACAGATATCGTTTATGAAACCCTTCAAATTTATTTTATTTCAATCACACAGAAAATTCGCAAAAACATTTAACAGTTATCATGTATGAAATTCTTCCAAAATTTACCAAAAAATTAAACAGGTGTCGAATTTAATTTATTTCAATAAAATCACATAAAAAGTTCGCAAGACATTTCTTAACACTTGAGTAAATAAGCACTCTACTTACAGGTATTTCATTGTTGTTTCTGGTATTTTATATAAAGAGATTAGTCCTCCGGCTTCTCGTCCTGGTGGGTGTCCTTATTGCTCAATTCCCAAAGTGTTTTAATAGGCTTCTTTTTAACCTTATCACTTTCTCGCTGCCCAAAGTTTTCGGATACTTTGGTGGCTTTTAATATTTATTCTTTATTTAATATTGCAATATTTTTTAAATGATTTATATCATGTTAAAAAAATTGTTTTACACTTGCCCCACGTTGGGCGCCAGTTAAGAATTATGATAATTGTTTATTTAAAAACTTATGTTTATTAATTTAAATTCTTATATTTATATCGGATTCGGCGACTCGCCTGAACCGTTCTATTCGTATGGAGTTGTTAAACTAAAACTTTCCGTTTTTGTTTTTGTTTTGTTACTTCACCATCAGACCGTTGTCGCAGTCGACGTTTGGGCACTGCTGATCTTGCGTCACCATCCGACGGTTGTCGCAGTCGACGTTTGGGTATTGCTGATCTTGCGCCTCGTGCAAAATATTGTTTTTATTTTGTTTACACAAATATGCTAGCAACGTCTGGATGATTTTATGTTGTCAAATGTCTGGGTTAATAAAATATGCTTGCCTTGCTCCTCGTGAAGAATATCATTTTTCGCGACACACAAAAAAGACCAATAGTGTTTGTATTTGATGTTGTGAAATAAATTGTGGTCATTGCTGGAAGTAAGGGGAATAACTATTTGTTTTTTATACTGCTTGTTCTTCCCCTCTGATTGTAGAGGTGACAGTGTTAACTTATATATATATAATAATTGTGTCAATGAAGTATTTATATATAGACTTCTTGTTACAAAATACTACTTAACTTTTTTAAAATGGCGAAACAGGCTGTTCCATTATCAGATGATCAAGCTACGGCATCAAATAATGTAGCTTCAACGGTTTGTCAGATTTGTAATAAATCTATGACAGAGGGGCAGGATCTTTTAATTATTAGCCAGTGTTTGCATTCATTCCACAGGGAGTGTATTGAATCACATTTATCAATAAATTCACAGTGCCCTGCATGCCAACACCCATGTCAGCTCAATGACCTAAGAAATTATATTTTGACTCCAAAAAGACCCCCTATGTCAAAGCAAAGAAAAGAGGCAAGGAAATAGGAGCTTTGGCTCGTCAATATAATACCAGGATGTGCAAAATACTTCGATCAGTAATGATTTAAATCTACAGTTGGACCAACCAGAACCTTTTACACAAAATAATAATTTGCTAAATAACCATAATTTTGTAATTTCGCCATTCACTAATAATGTTAGCCAAGTTGCCACCAATACAGCTATGGACTACACTGAAATAAATCGTATGATAGAATCTAATGTGGCTCGTATTTTACAAAACCTTAATTTGTCTAATATACCTACAAGAACAAATTTGACGGTTCCGCCAATGGTCTGAATATAGACGAGTTTTTATATAGGGTAAAGAGTCTGACCAATGCGAACTTTAATGGAGATTTCTCCATTATTTTCAAAAAATTAAATACGCTTTTATCCGGGAAAGCCCGAGAGTGGTACTGGCGTTACCACAAATTAGTCCAAAACATTACTTGTGAAGAGTTCTGCAAGGCCATTTGTTGATAATATGAAGAAATGAAATCCTCATTTGATCTTAGAGAAGAACTACGAAGTAGGAAACAAAAGCTAGGGGAAAGTCATGATAACTTTTTTGAAGCTTTATCAGTGATTGCTGACAGATTGCCTAGACCACTAATGGAAGAAGAATTTATTGAAATTATTGCTAGGAATTTGCGTCCTGAGATCAGACAGGATTTTTTTATATGTGTTCATAAGGTCATTGTCCCACTTAAGAAAATTAGTACAAATGCGCGAACATTTTCTGAGTGAAGAGCACGTGAGGAAGTCTTTGACTCAGCGTACCAGTTCCCCATCGAATTGCAGAATTGGAATATCAAGACAGCTTGCAAGATTCTGAATCAGAATATGTAATTTAGCGCTGCAGAGAAACGATTCTAATTATAAGTGTTAGAATTGTGACGTCTCTGGTCACCATTGGCAAGACTGTCTGGAGGCTAGAGCTATCTTTTGCTATGGATGTGGTACAAAAAATGTTTATAAGCCACAATATCCTAAATGTATTACCCGCTGCCAGACAAATCCAAAAAACTCGAGACCCATGGGCCCTTCAAAGGACCAAGTCTGAATGAAGGCCCCCTAATAGAAAACAAATATTTTTCGAAACCAATTACGTCTGAAGAAATACATGTTCCCGAAGGTACAAATTCGGTAACATCAAACATCAATGAAAATTCAGATTATAACTCACAAAATGACGTCCAACAAAACCTTGACCATAATAAAATCAAAAAACATAAGGCATCAGTCGAAACCCCATCTCATGATATGGATAAAATAATTTACCCAAGACTTCTTTTCCATAAGAGATGGGAACAATACCAAAAGAGAAGAGATTTTTAAATTGTCATCTATAGTTTCGGTCAACAAACTTAAGTTTTAAGGTACGGTCACACTGGGCAAATATTTGATCGAAATTTGTTTTCCCATATTTGACTGAGCAAATGTGAAATTCATACAGAGTTGATTCGATGTTCACATTACAGTCAAATATTTGACAGATTTTGTTTGTTCAAGCAGTCACCAAACAGCGTCAAACAGTGCTATGGGAAAACATGTTTGACACATGTTCACAGCCGTAAAATATATTTTCCCATTAAACTGTGAGGAAACATAAGTTTATTTGGCCGAGAGAGATAGACAGAGAGAGTGAAAGAGAGACATAAAGAAAATGTAGTTTCGGGGATAATTTATTTGAAGAAGGGAAGCAAAAGGCCAGCTGTTGTGAAATAAATTCCTTGCCAGAACAATTTTTGTTTGTATCATGGTAAAGAATACAGGTAGTCACATCGACATAGCTTCTGAGACAATGAAATGTCAAAACAATTTTGAAATTGAAAATAATGAAAGAAAGATTATTGAAATTTGTAAAAATTTTTGAAAAATACATATCATTACAACCTCCGATTTGCGTCGTATAAGAAAACATAGAAAAATCTATTTATTTTTGTCAAAACATTTCAAAATTTTTGACATAACATTTTTTCAAGCGTTGATGCATCTACCTCTCCTGTTCCAGAACCTGCAAGAATCTACTAGTTTCGCAATTTTCTTCGATATAATAAAGGGAAAATCGGTTATCGTAGTAAAAGCATTTACATTCTTGCGGTTCTGGAACAGACCATATAATAAAATTTTTACTAAACATTCAAATTCAGTTAATTGAAAAATATCAAATAAACAAAATCACTTATTGCATTTGTTTGTTTTTCTATTCATTAAACATCATGTTACAAATGCTCCTGTTCTTAAAGCAAAATGCTGCCTAATGTTTTAAACTGATATTTTTCCTTGTTTGACCTTACAAAACATTTGCACCGTCAAATAAATGTTTGACTAAAAATAGGAAAATAATTGATCATATATGTTCACATTATAGACACATTAGTCAAATTTTTGTTTTCCGGCAAATAATTTTGTTTTCCCAAAATCAGCTGTTTTTGTATTTACCGTCAAATAATATTTGATGGTCAGATTGTGACAAAGAAATATTTCACAGTTGTTGATGAGAAAAATACAGTACCACGAAGCTCTAGACTTGGTAAACTTATTTTTTTCAATGGCGCAACCTTGCTCTTAGCTATAAACAAGTATACAGTGGTGCTGGTCTTTGTATTCATACGAATATATAATGCAGTAGGAATGCACAGTAGGCTTTCTTAGATGCATCACAAAAACCATGTATTTGGAGTGTGCCCTCTGGGAAAAAATTAATCCATCTTGGGATTTGTATTGAATCAATTTTAGAAAATTGATTCACAAAATTTTTCCATTTAATCAGTGTGGATGATGACACTTTATCATCCCAATTAATGCCTTCTAACCAAAGGTCTTGCAACAACATTTTAGCAAGTACGATTAAAGGCGTTAACAACCCTGCTGGGTCAAATAATTTCGAAACTTTTGACAAGATTTTACTTTTAGTTATTTGGCCAGTCACCTCTAGCGAGATCATACCATACGGAAATGAGTGGGTAATGGCATTCCACCGAATACCCAATGTTTTAGTTGAAGTCATATCTTTAATTCTCAACAATTCTTCATTTAATAAATCCTCTGACCAGACGTTTGAAAGCAAACTCAGATGATTTACCGTTATCTTTTTCAACGGAAATCCTGCCGAATGCCACGTATCAATTAGTTGTTTTTGCGCCTCTAGCGCTGAAGGAATAGTATGACCTCCAGTCAAAATATCATCAATATATTATTTTAGACGCAATTAACTGTGTGTAACTCATAATCTTTAATTTCTTCATTAACCTCTTTCCTAATTAATATTCGTTAATACTGATGATCAGAAGGATGCACAAAGATCTGTCGGCACATTTTCTCAATGTAAACACATACAAGCGCCAATTCAAAATTACAGACACTAAATCATCTTGTAATATTGCCCCTGTATGCAAAACGTCATTTAAGGAATACGATATGTTCGCTTTACTCCATCCATTAAAGACCACTCTCACTTCTGTACGTGTACTTTCTGTTCGACAGGCAGCATGATGTTGTTCCTTCCATCATTACAAATTTCTTTTGAATTTGTGGGCTTCATGTGTCCTAATGACAAATACTCATTCAAAAAATCATTATACGATTTTTCCACTTCCTTATTTCTTCTTAATTTTGCTTCCATATGCTCATATTGCTTCTTTGCTTTAAATCTGAACGAATCTAAATATATTTTATTAGGAAATTCATCTTTAAATGAAAATTTTAAAACAAACTTTCCATCTGAATGACGGTAAGTCGTATTGGCGTAAAATTCATCGCAATAGTTGTCCGATTCTGTAGCAATTGGAACGTTATTGACTTCTTCTTGTTCCCAGTATTTCTTTAATGCTGAACTAATGTTATCTTCATTACATTCTTCTACTTCTACTGAAGCTAAACAATTTTCATTTGCTTTTATTGGCTCATAGATGTACCAACCATAAATTGAATTTTGAGCTATCATGTTTACGAATATGTTCTTCTTAATACCTGTCAATATCATTTGTGGGATAACATCGCTCCCAATTAGCATATTTATTGGGCCGAAATCATAAACCCAGTGTCTGCTATTTTTAATTCTTTTTTACTTTCTACATTAGAAATTACTACTGTTTGTGTCGGTAGCAAACTTGTTAAATTTTGAACAATTTTTTATTGGAGTTTGCAACTGTTCCACTCACTTAATCCACTTATCTTAAAATTTGCCTTTTCAATGCAAATTCGGATTCTTTTACAATACAATGTTATAAATGTTCGCTTAGAAGCAGAGTCAATGGGCGCTCTAACAGTAAATAGTTCTCCAGCATGTTTAGCTTTTACTAATGCTGTTGGCAACATAATTTCATAACGACACACTGAAACATGTGTTTCCACATTTGAAGCTTGAACTATGGAACTAGATGAGCAAGGCATTTTATCAACAGTATTGTCAGTGGTAACAAGAGTATACGTTAGACGTCCATTTGCTGAACGGACAGGTGCTTGGTTATCGCTCGTTACATTTCTTGGTTGTATAGATCTCTCTTGCACATTACTTTGCAGGTGCAATTAAGTATGATGCTTCTTTTTGCAAAACATACACATATGTACACTCACGCATTCCTGCGAAATATGTCCACTGGTTAGACAATTATTACACAACCTCTTTTCTCTTGCGAACTCTATTCTCTGATTAACAGTCATATTATTAAATCTCATACAATTTTTCAAAATATGGTTCTTATAACATATGACACATCTATTTGATTGTGTTGAATGAGCATTTTGATGCGATATATGATCATTATCAAATCAAATCAATTTGAAGCTGATTGACATCTGAGACCATCTATTCGCTCTAGAATCCGATGTCTGTTCTTAAGAAAATCTTCTATTTGTGACCATATGGGTAGCTCTGAATGTAATTCGAGCGATTGTTCCCATAGGGTCAGTGTATCAACCGGAAGCTTAGTTGAACATGAATATATTAAAATAGGATTCCATTGATCCACCTTTATACTATGAGCTCTCAATATAGCCAAGAAGACATTAACTGTCAATTGAATACTTTTAATATATTTGCTAGATTCAACCGTTGATGCAGAAAGTTTGAATAATACCTTCAGTTGGTTATCAACTAGTAGCCTAACATATTCGTATCGCACCGATAATGCTTCTCATGCTAACGAAAAATTTTGATCAGATAAAGGGTACCGATTTACAATCCTACCGGCCTCAGCTTTAGTTTTATTGCGCAAATGATAAAGCTTTTGCGCTGGTGTGAGTCTGAGATGATTTCCACAAATAGCCGTAAATATATCTCTAAATGTTGGCCATTCTTCATAACTTCCGTAGAAGTCTTGAGTGTCACAAGGTGGCACTTTAATACAAATCTCAGATATATCAATTATTGTACCCGGAGTATAAACAGCTTAGCTGTGAAACAACGACATCTTTTTGCTTAACATAGGTAAATCCCTTTACAAAAATTAAGATTAGCTCTTCAACTCCGTCTGTGTTAATCACAATCGTTCAAAATTCGTAATGTAGAATTTGTAACAGAATCGATGTCATTTGGCCTAAGGTTAACAATGCAAAAAAAAAAAAAATACTTCTGCATCTGGAAAATGTTGAAGCAGTTTTTCCTTAAACTGGAAATTCTCTTCCTTCGGGTGCAGCCCCCATATAATGGCTCTCTTAATTATATTTTAAAGACTTTGACTACAATCTACAGGGATGCCACTTTACGGTGAAAATCCAGCAGATTACGGTGCTAAAAATTTGGAACGGTTTCTACTTCCTGTGGCGGAACAGTTTGTAGGGTACTTAGAGTTTTATGTGGTAGGTTCACGTCTTTTTATAGCCCCCAAATAACAGTACCTCCCAATATTTGGTATTTGGTTATTAACATTACAGAATCTAAAGGAAATTTTTGAAATTTAGTACTTAATGCTTGTAAGAGGTCCTTCTTCATATAAAAGAAATCTGTCCATTTAGGTCCACGATTTCTTATAGCTCTATAAAACAGTATGTCACTATATTCGGTATTCTAAAGATTTAAATTAATATGCTGCATGGTTGTGGACCTGATATTCAAACCAGACACTTTTTTCAAAGGTATTTTCTGCCACATAATGAAAGATGCAAAAACTTCGGTCCGTTCAAATGTACCTCTAGGCAGGAAAATTTCATACATTGAAATGACACCCAATAATTATATATTATTTTCTTTGGAAAATTGATTGATTGGTCATTTTTACTAATTGGTTTTGATGACTTCCTTCATAATCTAGTGCAAAGTAATCAATGCTATGACAGCGGGAATGCAAAGTACGATATAAACACACACACCGGGAGTTATTTACAGTAAGTAAAGGGTTTTGTTGATAACTCGAATTCAATGATGGAGAGAGTATGTTTCAACAATAACAGACAACAATCCCAAGATTATGCCGTACGCGAAATTTGTCACCCGTTGAAATCTGTTGAAATTGACAGATCTCAACGAGCTTAGTCCTATACAGTCTAATCGTACGTTGACCCATTGTTATGGCTCAAAAAATATTTTACAATTTTCTTTTACAGTTAGTTTCATTACTATTTTATAAAGAAAATATATTATATATTTTTTAGTTTTAAAATTTGTGGGGGACTAACATTCTAATATATATGCTCTTCGACACAAAAAATGAGACAATAAATTATACAAATAAATGATGTGGTAGCATTTGCGGTTATAAAATATTTAGTTCAAAAATAGCAAGAAATTTATTTGCATGAAGAACAGTGTCCTTGAACCACGAACCACTTACTGACTTAATATTTTCTTCTAATTTTTCTTCGGTGTTATAAGCATACTTTACGCTTTCCTCTGGTAAACTTATAGAACTACCCAAGCTTTGTGGGGTGCCTGAAACTTTATTGAATTTAGAATTATATTGATGCTGAGAATTTAATTGTGGCAGTAACAGTTGTTGTAAAAGTTAACTGTTCACCGTAGGTACTTGTGAATGTGTAAGCGAAATAACAATAGTGTTATATACTTCGTGGCTGTAATGGTTTCGGCTGTGGTATCGTATATAGTAGTATATATTTGTTGACTTGGAATTTTATAGGTAGTACGGTGGATTTACCTTCATATAGAGGTGTCAAATAAGCAGATGTACGCATCAAATACACTGTCGGTTGTGTTATCGCATCTCCGTGAAAACCTTGTAATAAATTAGAGGGAAATCCAGTAGCAATTGTGAGAGTAGTATATTAGCTAATGGCGTATCCGCTTTTATGCTTGGCTACTTCAAAATTAATTAAAAAGATCTCTTCCGGCTGCGAATTGTAGTTGGTGGTGTTGGTGGTAATTTAACATATGTTTTTTGAACTTCGTGTAGACGAAATTGTGTATATTCAGTTGCCCTTTCGAGATAATTGAATAACTTTGGCCGATTAAAGCCAGAGATAATTGTCCATTAGAACCAATTATCTTTTTGTATTATTGTGGATTTAAAACAAGAAGATTTTTTCTTGCAGTTGCAATGGTTTTGAGCTCTTTTGATTTCCCATTTACAGTGGATATAATGGTTTTCTCCGGCATTTCATATATTGCTCTTATAATTCCATTGCTGTCTGCACCAACTGCTTCACTACTAATTTCATGTGAAATTCGATTTTTTACTTTTGTTGTCTGGATCTCTGTATGAGCCCGTCCTCGGACGTCCTCCACTAGAATTACGTCTTCTCTGATTTACAACATTGCGCGCAGTTAAGTAAATATGTAATTTTTCGGCGGACTGGATGGTCTTCGGACTAGAGAAAGAAGAAGTTGACCTTCTTCCCTTATTGTTTATAATGGCTTGAGGCTTACGAAACTTCCTGGTTTCTACGAATTAGACCAGTGTTTTGTATTTGTATGGTACTTAAACAGTTGCCCTCCTCGTTATCATTGCTTTCATATTTTGATTCGCCTATTCTTGGGATTTCACGCTAATGTTATAGTTGTATTGTAATGACATTTCACCGGGACTTCAAAGTTCAGAGTGTTTTTCTGTATTGTAGGTAAAGTGGATTCATATTTATAACATTCGTCAATGCTACTTGGATTTAAAACATCTGTGTCCAATCCCTAATTTTTTGGTATGTCTCCGGAATCGTTTATAACCGATTTTACTGATAGTCTATTTTTAAAATGGTGTGTTGGGAAAATTACATTTGTTATGGTTTCCTCCCTTCTCTGTATCTACATGACTCATACAATTATTTTCGTACCCAGAGTAACGAGTTATAAGTTATGCGTGATATATCTAAGTTGTAAAATTGATAAAGATGGCTCACTCGATATCATGGTTACGCTTGAATCATAGAATAAGTTTTGTCTACTTCTCTATAAAATATTATCATTGATTTAAAACTGTCTGACAATGTCTGACATTTTTGCACCCCATATTTATAGAATTACTAAAAGGCCTGGAGTGATCTGTTCGGTTAACTGATTTTCTATTTTCACTAAGTAGGCCTATCGAAGGACCGTGTAAATATGTGTTCAAGTACGAATAAATCCTTTACAATGGGTTCTAGCTCCGGTGGCGGAACATTTTATGAAGAGGTTAACGTTTTCGTACAGCCACATATAACGTTACTTCCCGATATTCAGTATTTTAATGATTTTTGCCACATTTTTGCACAGATTCGTCTAAAATTGGTATTTGTAGTTAATGATGGGTCCTCGCTTCAGTGGCAGAATACTGAATATCTAGATCCATGTTTTCTTATAGCCGCCGTATAACTACACACCGTTATTCGGTATTTAGGTAATCCTAGTCACATTTACCCACGACATGTTTTCAAGTTTGGCATTTAAGACTCGCAATATGTGGTAGACGTTTTTTCTATATAAATAAATCTTCACCATCTATTTTAGACCTTTATTATTTCTTTGTTTAACTGTTAGCTTATTCGGAACAAACCTATTATTATTTTTTTAATTAGGTATCATCAAACATTTCAATTCACGTCTTTCCACATGAAGCACCTTCGACGAATGTTTTAATGGTGTTCTACTCTTTGGCATTAAATATTCTTTTGATTACTGTTTTGCAAATACTCAAGCACTGTCCATTATAACAAGGTATCACTGTCGCCCATAACATCACGTTTAATGTACTAATTGCCAATCAATACAATACCACCTTTTAAACTATATCTGAAAAGAAAAGCCATGAAAGCGTAGAAAAAGGAACGTGTTTACTCAATTCTCTTCGTACTTACCCGAAGTTTTGGAGTAATGTTAGCACAATTTATTCCAATTTGTAGGAATAATTTTTCCCTTTATGACTCCATTCGGCTGTTGATTCTTTTGTTTGTTTTTGTTGCGTTTCTGCTTACCTGTTCATTCATAAATACACACTTCATTCATAACATGTCACAACTGATCACCACGAAGAGTATTTTTTAATGTGCAAATAAAGTCAAATTTTGGATTCTATGGACTTTATTTAGTACATTCTGCATAATTCTTTATGTTTGTAGATCTTTAGTGAAATTTAGCAAAATAATATTTTAGACTGGCAACATCCTATATTGTTATGACATCTGTTATTATATTTTAAAGTTCCTTTTTATACTGTTTTTCTTTGCGACCAACTTAAGTATATTCCTAGAAAACTAAAAATTATTCTTTCTCTTTGCTAAAAACTACGAGAGTGATCAGAACTTAGTTGGGAAAGAATCTTTATCGTCAAAATTAATATCAAAGTAAGATCAGTTTTTCTTAAACTTCATTATTTTGTTCAACCGATACATTTTTAAGGTAAATACAATTTTTTGTAAAAGAAATGTAAATACAATAAAGTAAATTGATTGCGGAATAAATATTGCCGTGGAGTGATTGTTCAACCACCCATATTTCCTGGGTTTTGAAAAAGGCTGAATTACCCAAGGGTAGTTTCGGACCTGATACTGCAAGAATCAAGAGGTTCCTTTGACAGAAATTAAAATACAGAATCCAAATAATATAATTGGAATCAATTATTTGGTAGATATCTATACCTGCATGAATTGTATAGCTGGTCCAGGCCTTCTGAAACATAAAATTCTTTCAACAAATTTCTATACTTTTCGAGCCAGCGATCGCGTTACCCACAGGGTAGACGTGGATTGACCAATCCTACATTACCAATTATTTACCGATAACATTTCATCAACTAAATGTAGAAGCTCCGGAGAGCGATAAAATCTGGGTCTGGAAATAAAAAGCGCTTATCACCTGATCTAACAAATAAATAAAATCCGGCAAAACTAAACCATCATAGACAACTGAGGCTATTCCATATTTCCCAGAAACCATAAACTGGATTTTAACATTTCCATCAAACTAAAAACTGGTTTTTTCCCAAGGACTAAGTTTATAGAATCTCGATAATATTATCTCAGATTATCTACAGTTTACAGCTGTTTTCACCGACCGGAAATGCATTTATTCCAAACTTTTTAAAGTCCTCGTTAAAATATCTAACTTTATTTAATATATTATGGGGTTTTATATGCAATTTATTTGGTCTACAGAACTACTATTGTAAAATAACTTAATTCATTTTCATTTCATTTATACTTAATAATAGAAATTAAACGAATTCATTTGCAATATTTTTGTGGAATTTTCACAGATAAAATATTGCGTATCAAACTCGATAATACATCAGTTTAGTTTTAAGTTTCTTTCCTTTGTTGCAAGCACTAAGAGCTTTAATTTTATCGCATGTTACAAAATCCGTAAGTTCAACAATCAAGAGAAATGCATCTCAAATTTTTAAGAAATCATAGACAGTATCCAGCATCCCGTATTAGCAGAAGACCTTCGACAATACTGGAGAGCAGGGTAAGTTTAGTGTTGATCTTTTTTTTAAATAGAATACATCTGTTGTCAAGTTCAAAAAGTAATGTAACATCCTCTTCTTCGCAAGAGAAGAGTGTTAATATTTTTCATCCGATTCTTTTTATCTCATGCTCACAAGCTCTTAATACTTCACTCAAAATTGAATATCTTAAGCATTATCACAGTTTATTAACCCCTTAACGGAAGTTATTTTAACAAATTTTCTTTGGTAATTAATGTAGACTATCTTTATTTTTTCATGTATTTACCTCTATATCCCGATATATTAATTATGATTTGAATATATCGTGAATTATTATTACATTATTCAATATGAATTGGTAAAAAATTTTAAATATTTTCCTTGCACAATGGGGTAACATATTAGATTTGAAGTGACCAATTTATGGGATCCATAAAATTAACAGGCCAACCGGAAGTAGGAATATATATATATATATATATATATATATATATATATATATATATATATATATATATATATATATATATATATATATATATATATATATATATATATATATATATATATATATATATATATATATATATATATATATATATATATATATATATATATTCCTATTTCCGGTTGGCCTATATATATATATATATATATATATATATATATATATATATATATATATATATATATATATATAATATATATATATATATATATATATATATATATAGATATATATATATATATATATATATATATATATATATATATATATATATATATATATATGTATGTATACGTATATATATATATATATATATATATATATATATATATATATATATATATATATATATATATATATATATATGTTGTCAAATGTCTGGGTTAATAAAATATGCTTGCCTTGCGCCTCGTGAAGAATATCATTTTTCGCGACACCAAAAAAATCCAATAATGTTGTGTTTGATGTTGTGAAATAAATTGTGGTCATTGTTGGAAGTAAGGGGAATATCTATTTGTTTTTTATACTGCTTGTTCTTCCGCTCTGATTGTAGAGGTGACAGTGTTAACCTCCCCCGTTTAAGTTAGGGTCGTCCTCGGCCCTTCTATAGATATTAATGGTCGCCTGGAGCGCATGATTTTGCCTTTTCCTAATCCTTATTTGTTGCAATTTATTAAGACCAAGGTACGTAACCAGGATGATAATCACAAAAGGTGCTAGAAATCACTGGACCTGTATAGATTTTACTATTGATGTCCTTTATATGGTGAACATTTTCCAGATTCAGTCTATGAAGGTATGGCAGGCTTAATAGTTTCTGGTGACTCGTAATGTTTAAAGTTGTAGATGATGCCAAACCTGGTACTTTCCTTAGCATCTTTTTTGTATTAGAGTAGACTGTTTCATTAATTTGGATCTCTTCATCGAAAGTGATTAGATAGGTTCCCTTAACATTTCTCTCAGGGCCTTCTGAGGCTTTTATGCAAGCTAATTGATCATTGATTATAATTATGCCGTCTTCGATCACCTGTATTGGCTCAAGGTGACTAGGGCGAGTACCGCAATGCGCAATGGTGCCAGAGTGTAGTTGCTGAGCACATGTGGACCGCATTATTTTCTTGCAAAAGGTCGAAGTTAGTGCCACACTGCAATTCCCAATTGCAATGATTTGATTTTGACAGTCGGCGATGGTGTTATCTTCAAAGAGGTTCAATACTGTGTTATTGTGTTGGACGGGAAGCAGTGTTAATTTATTACATTCTATTTTGGGTTTAGGATACTTAATTAAAAAATGTAAACAGTTATTGTCTAGGAGAGCTCTAATGTGGGATACTTCGATAACATCGGTTATGGTAGTATTTGTAGCGTGCTTATTTACGATTGTGTTAATGTCTTCGGAATCAAGTATTGCCGTATTTATTATATCTATCTTGGCCAAAGTGACCGTAAGCATCAGGGTTTCTATTTCAGAAATAATCATCCTATTTCTTGCCAAAAAAGTTTCATATAAGTGACCCGTATCAATTTTACTACTTTCCGATTTAATTATGGTATTAGTAGTATCCGTTAGTTTATTTATCTGTTACTGAATATCCGTATTTATAGTCCTCTGTTTATCTGCTGCATCGAGTAACTCTCGCTGGTAGTATTTTATTTCCTCAAAGTCGTTGAAGTCTGGTGTACCAGCGATTACCTTCAGGACAGTCCCCAGAATATTAATACTCCTAGACTGTCGGTGGTGTACGTTAAGTGACCTTAGAAGTGTTCGAATATGCCTTATATCAGAGAGAAGTATCTTAACCATGTGTGACTGTGGAAAATGAGATGCGAAGCCCTCAGTCTCGTCAGCTATTTCCGAGTATTTCGTTAGGTTCTTAGTGTGTTGTAAGTATCCAAAATTTTCCCAGATAATAACACTTCCGTCAAGTATGGGTATGTAGCGCGAGTTTGTGTAATCAATTATCTTTATTGCACCCGTAAAGGTGAAGAATATTAAAGCGAGAGCCCTATAAGAAAAATTTGCGGAGAAGAAAAAAAATTTAATTACAAGATGACACCAAGACAATATTTCACGAAGCACAATTATCATTTTATGTTGTCCTTATGGACCACCCTCCCTTTAATCAGAAGTGTGCTTCTCAAGTCTGCTTGCACCTTCTCTTCAGTATACAGAGGTGTCAGTTTGTTTCCTAATCTTCTATTAGTTTTCACCAATACTTCCTCGCCCACTTCAAAAGCCCTATTTCGCCTTGATGGATTAAGTCTTTCCAGCTGAACCTGTTGGGCCTTCATGATTCTTTCTTTAACTATTGCCCTGGTTTCAGGAGCCTCTGTGTTCATCACATCGATAGCTCTCATATCTGTTACAGAGTGAATAGTACGGTTATATTCCATTGTAGCAAGGAGTAGCAGTTCAATGGTGCACTGAATTTTTCTTTCGAGTTTAAGGCACCTAGCGACTTCCAAGATCGTGCTGTGAAACCGTTCTACTTGACCGTTTGAGGTACTATGAAGTGGTGGTGCATTTACTATTTCCACGCCAAACTGGTCTCTTAACAAAGACGTGATTGTTTCTGACTTTAACGATGGTTCATTGTCGCAATATATTGATATTGTCTTAGTTCCTGAAAAAATGTTCATTAATTGAATGATGGGAGCTTTCAAATCCATTATGGTGCGCGACGGTATAGGTTGAACGACAGCGAAATTCGAAAATTTATCCACGCATGTTAAAAAAATTTTTTATCAGTGGAGAAAATGTCGACGTGTAGCCTTTCACCAGGGTAGGATGGTATTGGTGTCACACCTAATTCTTGTTTTTTCGGATGCCTGTCGTACTTGGCTTTAGAACAGATTCTACAATTTGTGACAGCTTCGATCGCTAATTTCGTCATTTTCGGAAAATAGTAGTCGTGTAATATCTGCTTTACGTTTTCCTGGGATGCCCTGTGAGCCCGATTATGTTCAATTTGCACTATCTCCTTCTGCACGTTCTTGTCAAAAATGTCTGTTACAATGTTCCTGCAGTGCCAACATTTAGTGGCTGGAAAACATTTGACTAATTCATTTTGGATCAAGGCTAACGTCGGTAAGTCAAAATATATTGCGTTCACAACGTTCGGATTGGCAGCTAGTTTTACCTCATTAATGAGCATAGTCTTGTCTTTAAATTCAATAACATGACGAGTCTTTTCGGTAAACAGTACGAATGTCCGTTTTCGCGGCACAATGGACTCTTCCAGCACAATCTGATTCCTAAAACAGTTAAGAGGCTTATCCGTTGAATCGATAGTGTAAGTCAGTGACTCTTCACTATGAAAAGTAGCGGCGTCTGATTGAATTTCCTGATCTATAGCATTAATGTACTGGCGAGATAAAGCGTCAGCGACCAGGTTTTGTTTACCAGGTTTGTAAAAAATATTGGCATTATGCTCGTCCAGAAAATATTTCCAACGCTTTGTTTTCGCGTTGGGATTCCTGTCTGAAACTGCGAACGTCAGTGGCTGGTGATCGGTATAAATGTTGAGAGTTTTTACGCCATAGAGGTAGTTTCTCAGTTTTTTAGGGCCCAAACTATAGCAACGAGTTCGCGTTCGTTAGTTGCCAAGTCACATTCCTTATCCTTTAAGGTTCTGGAAATCATTGTAATGGGCCTCCCATCTTGTGGTAGCACAGCCCCCAGGCCTGAGGATGAGGCATCCGTTGTTAAGTCGAACGGTTTTCGAAAGTCCGGGTAGAGTAACATAACGTCTTCAGAGGTTAATAATTTTTTCAATTTTTCAAATGCTTTTATTTAACTCTCTTTAAAATTTACCTTTATCTTTTTCGACTGAGTAGCACTTACTTTACCATTATCGCCCTTGAGGATATCCGTTATGGGTTTCGCAATTGATGCAAAGTCGTTGACAAAACATCGATAGTAACTTGCTAGCCCCAAGAATGATCTAACTTTAAATAACGTTGATGGTTGTTCGTAATTATTGATTGCAGCAACTTTCTCAGGACTAGTCCTTATACCGCCTCAAGAGACGATAAACCCGAAGTATTCTACGCTTTCTTTGAAAAAATTTGATATTTCACGTGAAACCCTCATATTTGCCTCGAATAATCTGTCCAGGACCCATGCTATGTGTTTAACGTGGTCTTCTTCATTCTCCGAGAAGATAATCACATCGTCCACATAAACATAGCAAATTTTCCCTATTTGGTCCCTTAGAACGTCGTCTATGGCCCCCTGAAAAATGCTCGGTGCATTCTTCAGGCCAAAAGGGAGTCTACAAAATTCGTACTTGCCACTCCCGACAGAGAATGCTGTCTTTTCTCGGTCATGTTCTGCAAGCGATATTTGGTGAAATCCCGATTTTAGGTCGAGCGTCGTAAAATATTTGGCTTTGCCCAGATTCGCCAAGATCATTGTAACGTCTGGAATGGGGTACTTGTCATCCGTTGTTTTCCGATTTAGTATCCTAAAGTCTATTACAAGTCTTTTCTTTGTATTTCCTTGCTCATCTGTACCCTTTTTATCCACTACCCACACAGGGTTGTTATAGGGGGACCTCGAAGGTTTTTTAGAAAATAACGAACTTCGTTGTTCACGAAGTCAGCGACCCCCATAGGGTAAGGGTACAACTTGGTATAGATCGGTTCATTATCAGTAGTCCTGATGGTGGCGACTATATTCGTGTTAAAGGGTAATGCTTCATCAGGGTTTGCAAAGACCCCTAAACGAGATTCTATCATACTACGAAATTTTGCTGTTACGCTATGAGGTACCTCTATGTTCTCTACTTGTGTGAAGATCACTTTAGCGCACTTCAAAAATTTTAGTTTTTCACAATCATTTTCTGTCTGAATTGTCCATTTCTCAAAATCTATTGATGCACCAGCCTGTGTTAACAGATCGATGCCAATTATGCCATCGAAGGTGGTAAGAGATGGTAAGATAAAAAAAAACATTATTTGTGCCGAATAAATTACAGGTACATTTTTCAGCAATATTCTCATATCCGTGGATGGACTTTACTATGAAGGGTTTCTCAACCGGAGTTATACTTTTTAGTCCCCTTAAAGGCCTCATATAATTTTTTGACGTTCCGGTATCGATAAGAAATTTAATTTTTCTCCCTGCTATAGTCCGTTCTATATACGGCAACAGGGAGTCGCCCCTAAAAAATTGATCTCGTCAACACAGCTTTTTTCGTTCGCTTCAATCTCGTCATCGATCTCCGTTGTCTCCGCATCTGCTACCTCTTGATAATCGCAGTTTTCCTCTTCTGGTATAGTGTCATCATGCGAAATATGATTTATTCTTTGCTGCTTTGGCCCTGTAAATCTTGCAGAACCATCGTAAGGTCTTTTCATCCAGCGCCCAAATTGATTATGACCACCGTATTGCAGCTGGCTTTGTGTGTTAGCGCTATGTACTGGTTGAAATTTATTTGTTTGCCTAAATCGGGATGATGAGTCGACTTCCATTGGCTCAGCAGTATCATATTTTTGTTGTCGATTTGTAAACCCTTGGTTTCTCATAAAATAGGGATTTTTACCGAATGGCGCGCCTCTAGCTTCATGACTTGCTAAGACATTACCGTCGTCCCGAATTATATCGCCCCTCTTTTTCCTATTTTCTTCAACGGACCTTGCATAGTTGGTAGCGAATTGATGATTTGATTCGACCTCCTGTGCCAAGGCAAGGGCTGAAGGCAGATCAGAGGGTCTTGCAGAAAAAAGAACATCGCTTAGACCCTTCCTTTTCGTTTATGGAAGACGCTATTTCACCACTATAAGTCATAATCGTTTTATTTACCAAAAGTGTTAATTTCCTTTCCACTTCTCCATAGAACTTTAAAAGGGTTAAATTTCCCTGGCGCAGAGTAGAAAGTTCCTGCTCTACTAGGTAGATCGGACGTTTATCCGAATACGTAAAATCAAGGCGAGCAATGATCGCCTTAAAGTTAAGGACTGTGTTGAACGATGAAAGGACCATATCAGCTGGACCTTTCACTTTGTTCCTGATAATCGCAACTGCCATGTAATGCTTAGAACTTCCATCAAAATTCTCAAAAATTTTATGGGTCGTGTGGGCTGCCTGGCGCCATGAGACATACTGTTCGGGCTTCCCCTCAAAATCCGGTAGGGACTTAACAACATCTAACGACTCGTAGCATGTTGTTCCAGGTCTAATTTGAATTTCCCTAAATGTCTCGATTTCAGGAGCCCTGACCGAAGTGCTATCAACACGTTTAACTAAATCCTCAATCTGTTTTTAAAAACTCTGCTTCTGAACTCTTAATGCTGCATTGATTGCGGTATCGACAATCGCCTTAAGCTGGTCTGGTGTTATTGCCATTTTAGAATCCGCTTCCCACCAATTTCCGATATTCAATCTTTCACTTTCGCGTCTTTTCTCCACGGGTATTCTATTAAAGACCCCAACGACCTCGTCTATTTCTTTATCATTCATATGCTTCAGGAATAAGGCAGAAAATTCGTAAAAATCTTGAAATGGGCACTATGTATGAAACTCTTCGAAATTTTACAAAACAATTTAAACAGATATCGTTTATGAAACCCTTCAAATTTATTTTATTTCAATCACACAGAAAATTCGCAAAAACATTTAACAGTTATCATGTATGAAATTCTTCCAAAATTTACCAAAAAATTAAACAGGTGTCGAATTTAATTTATTTCAATAAAATCACATAAAAAGTTCGCAAGACATTTCTTAACACTTGAGTAAATAAGCACTCTACTTACAGGTATTTCATTGTTGTTTCTGGTATTTTATATAAAGAGATTAGTCCTCCGGCTTCTCGTCCTGGTGGGTGTCCTTATTGCTCAATTCCCAAAGTTTTTTAATAGGCTTCTTTTTAACCTTATCACTTTCTCGCTGCCCAAAGTTTTCGGATACTTTGGTGACTTTTAATATTTATTCTTTATTTAATATTGCAATATTTTTTAAATGATTTATATCATGTTAAAAAAATTGTTTTACACTTGCCCCACGTTGGGCGCCAGTTAAGAATTATGATAATTGTTTATTTAAAAACTTATGTTTATTAATTTAAATTCTTATATTTATATCGGATTCGGCGACTCGCCTGAACCGTTCTATTCGTATGGAGTTGTTAAACTAAAACTTTCCGTTTTTGTTTTGTTACTTCACCATCAGACCGTTGTCGCAGTCGACGTTTGGGCACTGCTGATCTTGCGTCACCATCCGACGGTTGTCGCAGTCGACGTTTGGGTATTGCTGATCTTGCGCCTCGTGCAAAATATTGTTTTTATTTTGTTTACACAAATATGCTAGCAACGTCTGGATGATTTTATGTTGTCAAATGTCTGGGTTAATAAAATATGCTTGCCTTGCTCCTCGTGAAGAATATCATTTTTCGCGACACACAAAAAGACCAATAGTGTTTGTATTTGATGTTGTGAAATAAATTGTGGTCATTGCTGGAAGTAAGGGGAATAACTATTTGTTTTTTATACTGCTTGTTCTTCCCCTCTGATTGTAGAGGTGACAGTGTTAACTTATATATATATATAATAATTGTGTCAATGAAGTATTTATATATAGACTTCTTGTTACAAAATACTACTTAACTTTTTTAAAATGGCGAAACAGGCTGTTCCATTATCAGATGATCAAGCTACGGCATCAAATAATGTAGCTTCAACGGTTTGTCAGATTTGTAATAAATCTATGACAGAGGGGCAGGATCTTTTAATTATTAGCCAGTGTTTGCATTCATTCCACAGGGAGTGTATTGAATCACATTTATCAATAAATTCACAGTGCCCTGTATGCCAACACCCATGTCAGCTCAATGACCTAAGAAATTATATTTTGACTCCAAAAAGACCCCCTATGTCAAAGCAAAGAAAAGAGGCAAGGAAATAGGAGCTTTGGCTCGTCAATATAATACCAGGATGTGCAAAATACTTCGATCAGTAATGATTTAAATCTACAGTTGGACCAACCAGAACCTTTTACACAAAATAATAATTTGCTAAATAACCATAATTTTGTAATTTCGCCATTCACTAATAATGTTAGCCAAGTTGCCACCAATACAGCTATGGACTACACTGAAATAAATCGTATGATAGAATCTAATGTGGCTCGTATTTTACAAAACCTTAATTTGTCTAATATACCTACAAGAACAAATTTGACGGTTCCGCCAATGGTCTGAATATAGACGAGTTTTTATATAGGGTAAAGAGTCTGACCAATGCGAACTTTAATGGAGATTTCTCCATTATTTGCAAAAAATTAAATACGCTTTTATCCGGGAAAGCCCGAGAGTGGTACTGGCGTTACCACAAATTAGTCCAAAACATTACTTGTGAAGAGTTCTGCAAGGCCATTTGTTGATAATATGAAGAAATGAAATCCTCATTTGATCTTAGAGAAGAACTACGAAGTAGGAAACAAAAGCTAGGGGAAAGTCATGATAACTTTTTTGAAGCTTTATCAGTGATTGCTGACAGATTGCCTAGACCACTAATGGAAGAAGAATTTATTGAAATTATTGCTAGGAATTTGCGTCCTGAGATCAGACAGGATTTTTTATATGTGTTCATAAGGTCATTGTCCCACTTAAGAAAATTAGTACAAATGCGCGAACATTTTCTGAGTGAAGAGCACGTGAGGAAGTCTTTGACTCAGCGTACCAGTTCCCCATCGAATTGCAGAATTGGAATATCAAGACAGCTTGCAAGATTCTGAATCAGAATATGTAATTTAGCGCTGCAGAGAAACGATTCTAATTATAAATGTTAGAATTGTGACGTCTCTGGTCACCATTGGCAAGACTGTCTGGAGGCTAGAGCTATCTTTTGCTATGGATGTGGTACAAAAAATGTTTATAAGCCACAATGTCCTAAATGTATTACCCGCTGCCAGACAAATCCAAAAAACTCGAGACCCATGGGCCCTTCAAAGGACATAGTCTGAATGAAGGCCCCCTAATAGAAAACAAATATTTTTCGAAACCAATTACGTCTGAAGAAATACATGTTCCCGAAGGTACAAATTCGGTAACATCAAACATCAATGAAAATTCAGATTATAACTCACAAAATGACGTCCAACAAAACCTTGACCATAATAAAATCAAAAAACATAAGGCATCAGTCGAAACCCCAACTCATGATATGGATAAAATAATTTACCCAAGACTTCTTTTCCATAAGAGATGGGAACAATACCAAAAGAGAAGAGATTTTTAAATTGTCATCTATAGTTTCGGTCAACAAACTTAAGTTTTAAGGTACGGTCACACTGGGCAAATATTGATCGAAATTTGTTTTCCCATATTTGACTGAGCAAATGTGAAATTCATACAGAGTTGATTCGATGTTCACATTACAGTCAAATATTTGACAGATTTTGTTTGTTCAAGCAGTCACCAAACAGCGTCAAACAGTGCTATGGGAAAACATGTTTGACACATGTTCACAGCCGTAAAATATATTTTCCCATTAAACTGTGAGGAAACATAAGTTTATTTGGCCGAGAGAGATAGACAGAGAGAGTGAAAGAGAGACATAAAGAAAATGTAGTTTCGGGGATAATTTATTTGGAGAAGGGAAGCAAAAGGCCAGCTGTTGTGAAATAAATTCCTTGTCAGAACAATTTTTGTTTGTATCATGGTAAAGAATACAGGTAGTCACATCGACATAGCTTCTGAGACAATGAAATGTCAAAACAATTTTGAAATTGAAAATAATGAAAGAAAGATTATTGAAATTTGTAAAAATTTTTGAAAAATACATATCATTACAACCTCCGATTTGCGTCGTATAAGAAAACATAGAAAAATCTATTTATTTTTGTCAAAACATTTCAAAATTTTTGACATAACATTTTTTCAAGCGTTGATGCATCTACCTCTCCTGTTCCAGAACCTGCAAGAATCTACTAGTTTCGCAATTTTCTTCGATATAATAAAGGGAAAATCGGTTATCGTAGTAAAAGCATTTACATTCTTGCGGTTCTGGAACAGACCATATAATAAAATTTTTACTAAACATTCAAATTCAGTTAATTGAAAAATATCAAATAAACAAAATCACTTATTGCATTTGTTTGTTTTTCTATTCATTAAACATCATGTTACAAATGCTCCTGTTCTTAAAGCAAAATGCTGCCTAATGTTTTAAACTGATATTTTTCCTTGTTTGACCTTACAAAACATTTGCACCGTCAAATAAATGTTTGACTAAAAAATAGGAAAATAATTGATCATATATGTTTACATTATAGACACATTAGTCAAATTTTTGTTTTCCGGCAAATAATTTTGTTTTCCCAAAATCAGCTGTTTTTGTATTTACCGTCAAATAATATTTGATGGTCAGATTGTGACAAAGAAATATTTCACAGTTGTTGATGAGAAAAATACAGTACCACGAAGCTCTAGACTTGGTAAACTTATTTTTTCAATGGCGCAACCTTGCTCTTAGCTATAAACAAGTATACAGTGGTGCTGGTCTTTGTATTCATACGAATATATAATGCAGTAGGAATGCACAGTAGGCTTTCTTAGATGCATCACAAAAACCATGTATTTGGAGTGTGCCCTCTGGGAAAAAATTAATCCATCTTGGGATTTGTATTGAATCAATTTTAGAAAATTGATTCACAAAATTTTTCCATTTAATCAGTGTGGATGATGACACTTTATCATCCCAATTAATGCCTTCTAACCAAAGGTCTTGCAACAACATTTTAGCAAGTACGATTAAAGGCGTTAACAACCCTGCTGGGTCAAATAATTTCGAAACTTTTGACAAGATTTTACTTTTAGTTATTTGGCCAGTCACCTCTAGCGAGATCATACCATACGGAAATGAGTGGGTAATGGCATTCCACCGAATACCCAATGTTTTAGTTGAAGTCATATCTTTAATTCTCAACAATTCTTCATTTAATAAATCCTCTGACCAGACGTTTGAAAGCAAACTCAGATGATTTACCGTTATCTTTTTCAACGGAAATCCTGCCGAATGCCACGTATCAATTAGTTGTTTTTGCGCCTCTAGCGCTGAAGTAATAGTATGACCTCCAGTCAAAATATCATCAATATATTATTTTAGACGCAATTAACTGTGTGTAACTCATAATCTTTAATTTCTTCATTAACCTCTTTCCTAATTAATATTCGTTAATACTGATGATCAGAAGGATGCACAAAGATCTGTCGGCACATTTTCTCAATGTAAACACATACAAGCGCCAATTCAAAATTACAGACACTAAATCATCTTGTAATATTGCCCCTGTATGCAAAACGTCATTTAAGGAATACGATATGTTCGCTTTACTCCATCCATTAAAGACCACTCTCACTTCTGTACGTGTACTTTCTGTTCGACAGGCAGCATGATGTTGTTCCTTCCATCATTACAAATTTCTTTTGAATTTGTGGGCTTCATGTGTCCTAATGACAAATACTCATTCAAAAAATCATTATACGATTTTTCCACTTCCTTATTTCTTCTTAATTTTGCTTCCATATGCTCATATTGCTTCTTTGCTTTAAATCTGAACGAATCTAAATATATTTTATTAGGAAATTCATCTTTAAATGAAAATTTTAAAACAAACTTTCCATCTGAATGACGGTAAGTCGTATTGGCGTAAAATTCATCGCAATAGTTGTCCGATTCTGTAGCAATTGGAACATTATTGACTTCTTCTTGTTCCCAGTATTTCTTTAATGCTGAACTAATGTTATCTTCATTACATTCTTCTACTTCTACTGAAGCTAAACAATTTTCATTTGCTTTTATTGGCTCATAGATGTACCAACCATAAATTGAATTTTGAGCTATCATGTTTACGAATATGTTCTTCTTAATACCTGTCAATATCATTTGTGGGATAACATCGCTCCCAATTAGCATATTTATTGGGCCGAAATCATAAACCCAGTGTCTGCTATTTTTAATTCTTTATACTTTCTACATTAGAAATTACTACTGTTTGTGTCGGTAGCAAACTTGTTAAATTTTGAACAATTTTTTATTGGAGTTTGCAACTGTTCCACTCACTTAATCCACTTATCTTAAAATTTGCCTTTTCAATGCAAATTCGGATTCTTTTACAATACAATGTTATAAATGTTCGCTTAGAAGCAGAGTCAATGGGCGCTCTAACAGTAAATAGTTCTCCAGCATGTTTAGCTTTTACTAATGCTGTTGGCAACATAATTTCATAACGACACACTGAAACATGTGTTTCCACATTGGAAGCTTGAACTATGGAACTAGATGAGCAAGGCATTTTATCAACAGTATTGTCAGTGGTAACAAGAGTATACGTTAGACGTCCATTTGCTGAACGGACAGGTGCTTGGTTATCGCTCGTTACATTTCTTGGTTGTATAGATCTCTCTTGCACATTACTTTGCAGGTGCAATTAAGTATGATGCTTCTTTTTGCAAAACATACACATATGTACACTGACGCATTCCTGCGAAATATGTCCACTGGTTTTACAATTATTACACAACCTCTTTTCTCTTGCGAACTCTATTCTCTGATTAACAGTCATATTATTAAATCTCATACAATTTTTCAAAATATGGTTCTTATAACATATGACACATCTATTTGATTGTGTTGAATGAGCATTTTGATGCGATATATGATCATTATCAAATCAAATCAATTTGAAGCTGATTGACATCTGAGACCATCTATTCGCTCTAGAATCCGATGTCTGTTCTTAAGAAATCTTCTATTTGTGACCATATGGGTAGCTCTGAATGTAATTCGAGCGATTGTTCCATAGGGTCAGTGTATCAACCGGAAGCTTAGTTGAACATGAATATATTAAAATAGGATTCCATTGATCCACCTTTATACTATGAGCTCTCAATATAGCCAAGAAGACATTAACTGTCAATTGAATACTTTTAATATATTTGCTAGATTCAACCGTTGATGCAGAAAGTTTGAATAATACCTTCAGTTGGTTATCAACTAGTAGCCTAACATATTCGTATCGCACCGATAATGCTTCTCATGCTAACGAAAAATTTTGATCAGATAAAGGGTACCGATTTACAATCCTACCGGCCTCAGCTTTAGTTTTATTGCGCAAATGATAAAGCTTTTGCGCTGGTGTGAGTCTGAGATGATTTCCACAAATAGCCGTAAATATATCTCTAAATGTGGCCATTCTTCATAACTTCCGTAGAAGTCTTGAGTGTCACAAGGTGGCACTTTAATACAAATCTCAGATATATCAATTATTGTACCCGGAGTATAAACAGCTTAGCTGTGAAACAACGACATCTTTTGCTTAACATAGGTAAATCCTTATACAAAAATTAAGATTAGCTCTTCAACTCCGTCTGTGTTAATCACAATCGTTCAAAATTCGTAATGTAGAATTTGTAACAGAATCGATGTCATTTGGCCTAAGGTTAACAATGCAAAAAAAAAAAAATACTTCTGCATCTGGAAAATGTTGAAGCAGTTTTTCCTTAAACTGGAAATTCTCTTCCTTCGGGTGCAGCCCCCATATAATGGCTCTCTTAATTATATTTTAAAGACTTTGACTACATCTACAGGGATGCCACTTTACGGTGAAAATCCAGCAGATTACGGTGCTAAAAATTTGAACGGTTTCTACTTCCTGTGGCGGAACAGTTTGTAGGGTACTTAGAGTTTTATGTGGTAGGTTCACGTCTTTTATAGCCCCCAAATAACAGTACCTCCCAATATTTGGTATTTGGTTATTAACATTACAGAATCTAAAGGAAATTTTTGAAATTTAGTACTTAATGCTTGTAAGAGGTCCTTCTTCATATAAAAGAAATCTGTCCATTTAGGTCCACGATTTCTTATAGCTCTATAAAACAGTATGTCACTATATTCGGTATTCTAAAGATTTAAATTAATATGCTGCATGGTTGTGGACCTGATATTCAAACCAGACACTTTTTTCAAAGGTATTTTCTGCCACATAATGAAAGATGCAAAAACTTCGGTCCGTTCAAATGTACCTCTAGGCAGGAAAATTTCATACATTGAAATGACACCCAATAATTATATATTATTTTCTTTGGAAAATTGATTGATTGGTCATTTTTACTAATTGGTTTTGATGACTTCCTTCATAATCTAGTGCAAAGTAATCAATGTTATGACAGCGGGAATGCAAAGTACGATATAAACACACACACCGGGAGTTATTTACAGTAAGTAAAGGGTTTTGTTGATAACTCGAATTCAATGATGGAGAGAGTATGTTTCAACAATAACAGACAACAATCCCAAGATTATGCCGTACGCGAAATTTGTCACCCGTTGAAATCTGTTGAAATTGACAGATCTCAACGAGCTTAGTCCTATACAGTCTAATCGTACGTTGACCCATTGTTATGGCTCAAAAATATTTTACAATTTTCTTTTACAGTTAGTTTCATTACTATTTTATAAAGAAAATATATTATATATTTTTTAGTTTTAAAATTTGTGGGGGACTAACATTCTAATATATATGCTCTTCGACACAAAAAATGAGACAATAAATTATACAAATAAATGATGTGGTAGCATTTGCGGTTATAAAATATTTAGTTCAAAAATAGCAAGAAATTTATTTGCATGAAGAACAGTGTCCTTGAACCACGAACCACTTACTGACTTAATATTTTCTTCTTGTAATAAATTAGAGGGAAATCCAGTAGCAATTGTGAGAGTAGTATATTAGCTAATGGCGTATCCGCTTTTATGCTTGGCTACTTCAAAATTAATTAAAAAGATCTCTTCCGGCTGCGAATTGTAGTTGGTGGTGTTGGTGGTAATTTAACATATGTTTTTTGAACTTCGTGTAGACGAAATTGTGTATATTCAGTTGCCCTTTCGAGATAATTGAATAACTTTGGCCGATTAAAGCCAGAGATAATTGTCCATTAGAACCAATTATCTTTTTGTATTATTGTGGATTTAAAACAAGAAGATTTTTTCTTGCAGTTGCAATGGTTTTGAGCTCTTTTGATTTCCCATTTACAGTGGATATAATAGTTTTCTCCGGCATTTCATATATTGCTCTTATAATTCCATTGCTGTCTGCACCAACTGCTTCACTACTAATTTCATGTGAAATCCGATTTTTTACTTTTGTTGTCTGGATCTCCGTATGAGCCCGTCCTCGGACGTCCTCCACTAGAATTACGTCTTCTCTGATTTACAACATTGCGCGCAGTTAAGTAAATATGTAATTTTTCGGCGGACTGGATGGTCTTCGGACTAGAGAAAGAAGAAGTTGACCTTCTTCCCTTATTGTTTATAATGGCTTGAGGCTTACGAAACTTCCTGGTTTCTACGAATTAGACCAGTGTTTTGTATTTGTATGGTACTTAAACAGTTGCCCTCCTCGTTATCATTGCTTTCATATTTTGATTCGCCTATTCTTGGGATTTCACGCTATTGTTATAGTTGTATTGTAATGACATTTCACCGGGACTTCAAAGTTCAGAGTGTTTTTCTGTATTGTAGGTAAAGTGGATTCATATTTATAACATTCGTCAATGCTACTTGGATTTAAAACATCTGTGTCCAATCCCTAATTTTTTGGTATGTCTCCGGAATCGTTTATAACCGATTTTACTGATAGTCTATTTTTAAAATGGTGTGTTGGGAAAATTACATTTGTTATGGTTTCCTCCCTTCTCTGTATCTACATGACTCATACAATTATTTTCGTACCCAGAGTAACGAGTTATAAGTTATGCGTGATATATCTAAGTTGTAAAATTGATAAAGATGGCTCACTCGATATCATGGTTACGCTTGAATCATAGAATAAGTTTTGTCTACTTCTCTCTAAAATATTATCATTGATTTAAAACTGTCTGACAATGTCTGACATTTTTGCACCCCATATTTATAGAATTACTAAAAGGCCTGGAGTGATCTGTTCGGTTAACTGATTTTCTATTTTCACTAAGTAGGCCTATCGAAGGACCGTGTAAATATGTGTTCAAGTACGAATAAATCCTTTACAATGTGTTCTAGCTCCGGTGGCGGAACATTTTATGAAGAGGTTAACGTTTTCGTACAGCCACATATAACGTTACTTCCCGATATTCAGTATTTTAATGATTTTTGCCACATTTTTGCACAGATTCGTCTAAAATTGGTATTTGTAGTTCATGATGGGTCCTCGCTTCAGTGGCAGAATACTGAATATCTAGATCCATGTTTTCTTATAGCCGCCGTATAACTACACACCGTTATTCGGTATTTAGGTAATCCTAGTCACATTTACCCACGACATGTTTTCAAGTTTGGCATTTAAGACTCGCAATATGTGGTAGACGTTTTTTCTATATAAATAAATCTTCACCATCTATTTTAGACCTTTATTATTTCTTTGTTTAACTGTTAGCTTATTCGGAACAAACCTATTATTATTTTTTTAATTAGGTATCATCAAACATTTCAATTCACGTCTTTCCACATAAAGCACCTTCGACGAATGTTTTAATGGTGTTCTACTCTTTGGCATTAAATATTCTTTTGATTACTGTTTTGCAAATACTCAAGCACTGTCCATTATAACAAGGTATCACTGTCGCCCATAACATCACGTTTAATGTACTAATTGCCAATCAATACAATACCACCTTTTAAACTATATCTGAAAAGAAAAGCCATGAAGCGTAGAAAAAGGAACGTGTTTACTCAATTCTCTTCGTACTTACCCGAAGTTTTGGAGTAATGTTAGCACAATTTATTCCAATTTGTAGGATAATTTTTCCCTTTATGACTCCATTCGGCTATTGATTCTTTTGTTTGTTTTTGTTGCGTTTCTGCTTACCTGTTCATTCATAAATACACACTTCATTCATAACATGTCACAACTGATCACCACGAAGAGTATTTTTTAATGTGCAAATAAAGTCAAATTTTGGATTCTATGGACTTTATTTAGTACATTCTGCATAATATTTTAGACTGGCAACATCCTATATTGTTATGACATCTGTTATTATATTTTATAGTTCCTTTTTATACTGTTTTTCTTTGCGACCAACTTAAGTATATTCCTAGAAAACTAAAAATTATTCTTTCTCTTTGCTAAAAACTACGAGAGTGATCAGAACTTAGTTGGGAAAGAATCTTTATCGTCAAAATTAATATCAAAGTAAGATCAGTTTTTCTTAAACTTCATTATTTTGTTCAACCGATACATTTTTAAGGTAAATACAATTTTTTGTAAAAGAAATATAAATACAATAAAGTAAATTGATTGCGGAATAAATATTGCCGTGGAGTGATTGTTCAACCACCCATATTTCCTGGGTTTTGAAAAAGGCTGAATTACCCAAGGGTAGTTTCGGACCTGATACTGCAAGAATCAAGAGGTTCCTTTGACAGAAATTAAAATACAGAATCCAAATAATATAATTGGAATCAATTATTTGGTAGATATCTATACCTGCATGAATTGTATAGCTGGTCCAGGCCTTCTGAAACATAAAATCCTTTCAACAAATTTCTATACGTTTCGAGCCAGCGATCGCGTTACCCACAGGGTAGACGTGGATTGACCAATCCTACATTACCAATTATTTACCGATAACATTTCATCAACTAAATGTAGAAGCTCCGGAGAGCGATAAAATCTGGGTCTGGAAATAAAAAGCGCTTATCACCTGATCTAACAAATAAATAAAATCCGGCAAAACTAAACCATCATAGACAACTGAGGCTATTCCATATTTCCCAGAAACCATAAACTGGATTTTAACATTTCCATCAAACTAAAAACTGTTTTTTTCCCAAGGACTAAGTTTATAGAATCTCGATAATATTATCTCAGATTATCTACAGTTTACAGCTGTTTTCACCGACCGGAAATGCATTTATTCCAAACTTTTTAAAGTCCTCGTTAAAATATCTAACTTTATTTAATATATTATGGGGTTTTATATGCAATTTATTTGGTCTACAGAACTACTATTGTAAAATAACTTAATTCATTTTCATTTCATTTATACTTAATAATAGAAATTAAACGAATTCATTTGCAATATTTTTGTGGAATTTTCACAGATAAAATATTGCGTATCAAACTCGATAATACATCAGTTTAGTTTTAAGTTTCTTTCCTTTGTTGCAAGCACTAAGAGCTTTAATTTTATCGCATGTTACAAAATCCGTAAGTTCAACAATCAAGAGAAATGCATCTCAAATTTTAAGAAATCATAGACAGTATCCAGCATCCCGTATTAGCAGAAGACCTTCGACAATACTGGAGAGCATGGTAAGTTTAGTGTTGATCTTTTTTTTAAATAGAATACATCTGTTGTCAAGTTCAAAAGTAATGTAACATCCTCTTCTTCGCAAGAGAAGAGTGTTAATATTTTTCATCCGATTCTTTTTTCTCATGCTCACAAGCTCTTAATACTTCACTCAAATTGAATATCTTAAGCATTATCACAGTTTATTAACCCCTTAACGGAAGTTATTTTAACAAATTTTCTTTGGTAATTAATGTAGACTATCTTTATTTTTTCATGTATTTACCTCTATATCCCGATATATTAATTATGATTTGAATATATCGTGAATTATTATTACATTATTCAATATGAATTGGTAAAAAATTTTAAATATTTTCCTTGCACAATGGGGTAACATATTAGATTTGAAGTGACCAATTTATGGGATCCATAAAATTAACAGGCCAACCGGAAATAGGAAGGTGAGGGTTTTGAGGCTATTTCTCGCAACAGCTGAGAAATGAATTGTTGTGGCTACGATTAGAACAAAACCTTTCCAATTTGATTAGTTTTTCACTGATTACGAAATAATCCTCCTGTTATATATATATATATATATATATATATATATATATATATATATATATATATATATATATATATATATATATATATATATATATATATATATATATATATAAGTAAATTGATTGCGGAATAAATATTGCCGTGGAGTGATTGTTCAACCACCCATATTTCCTGTGTTTTGAAAAAGGCTGAATTACCCAAGGGTAGTTTCGGACCTGATACTGCAAGAATCAAGAGGTTCCTTTGACAGAAATTAAAATACAGAATCCAAATAATATAATTGGAATCAATTATTTGGTAGATATCTATACCTGCATGAATTGTATAGCTGGTCCAGGCCTTCTGAAACATAAAATCCTTTCAACAAATTTCTATACTTTTCGAGCCAGCGATCGCGTTACCCACAGGGTAGACGTGGATTGACCAATCCTACATTACCAATTATTTACCGATAACATTTCATCAACTAAATGTAGAAGCTCCGGAGAGCGATAAAATCTGGGTCTGGAAATAAAAAGCGCTTATCACCTGATCTAACAAATAAATAAAATCCGGCAAAACTAAACCATCATAGACAACTGAGGCTATTCCATATTTCCCAGAAACCATAAACTGGATTTTAACATTTCCATCAAACTAAAAACTGGTTTTTTCCCAAGGACTAAGTTTATAGAATCTCGATAATATTATCTCAGATTATCTACAGTTTACAGCTGTTTTCACCGACCGGAAATGCATTTATTCCAAACTTTTTAAAGTCCTCGTTAAAATATCTAACTTTATTTAATATATTATGGGGTTTTATATGCAATTTATTTGGTCTACAGAACTACTATTGTAAAATAACTTAATTCATTTTCATTTCATTTATACTTAATAATAGAAATTAAACGAATTCATTTGCAATATTTTTGTGGAATTTTCACAGATAAAATATTGCGTATCAAACTCGATAATACATCAGTTTAGTTTTAAGTTTCTTTCCTTTGTTGCAAGCACTAAGAGCTTTAATTTTATCGCATGTTACAAATCCGTAAGTTCAACAATCAAGAGAAATGCATCTCAAATTTTTAAGAAATCATAGACAGTATCCAGCATCCCGTATTAGCAGAAGACCTTCGACAATACTGGAGAGCATGGTAAGTTTAGTGTTGATCTTTTTTTAAATAGAATACATCTGTTGTCAAGTTCAAAAGTAAGGTAACATCCTCTTCTTCGCAAGAGAAGAGTGTTAATATTTTTCATCCGATTCTTTTTTCTCATGCTCACAAGCTCTTAATACTTCACTCAAAATTGAATATCTTAAGCATTATCACAGTTTATTAACCCCTTAACGGAAGTTATTTTAACAAATTTTCTTTGGTAATTAATGTAGACTATCTTTATTTTTTCATGTATTTACCTCTATATCCAAAACCTTTCAATTTGATTAGTTTTTCACTGATTACGAAATAATCCTCCTGTTATATATATATATATATATATATATATATATATATATATATATATATATAATATATATATATATATATATATATATATATATATATATATAAGTAAATTGATTGCGGAATAAATATTGCCGTGGAGTGATTGTTCAACCACCCATATTTCCTGGGTTTTGAAAAAGGCTGAATTACCCAAGGGTAGTTTCGGACCTGATACTGCAAGAATCAAGAGGTTCCTTTGACAGAAATTAAAATACAGAATCCAAATAATATAATTGAATCAATTATTTGGTAGATATCTATACCTGCATGAATTGTATAGCTGGTCCAGGCCTTCTGAAACATAAAATCCTTTCAACAAATTTCTATACTTTTCGAGCCAGCGATCGCGTTACCCACAGGGTAGACGTGGATTGACCAATCCTACATTACCATTATTTACCGATAACATTTCATCAACTAAATGTAGAAGCTCCGGAGAGCGATAAAATCTGGGTCTGGAAATAAAAAGCGCTTATCACCTGATCTAACAAATAAATAAAATCCGGCAAAACTAAACCATCATAGACAACTGAGGCTATTCCATATTTCATCAAACTAAAAACTGGTTTTTTCCCAAGGATTAAGTTTATAGAATCTCGATAATATTATCTCAGATTATCTACAGTTTACAGCTGTTTTCACCGACCGGAAATGCATTTATTCCAAACTTTTTAAAGTCCTCGTTAAAATATCTAACTTTATTTAATATATTATGGGGTTTTATATGCAATTTATTTGGTCTACAGAACTACTATTGTAAAATAACTTAATTCATTTCATTTCATTTATACTTAATAATAGAAATTAAACGAATTCATTTGCAATATTTTGTGGAATTTTCACAGATAAAATATTGCGTATCAAACTCGATAATACATCAGTTTAGTTTTAAGCTTCTTCCTTTGTTGCAAGCACTAAGAGCTTTAATTTTATCGCATGTTACAAAATCCGTAAGTTCAACAATCAAGAGAAATGCATCTCAAATTTTAAGAAATCATAGACAGTATCCAGCATCCCGTATTAGCAGAAGACCTTCGACATACTGGAGAGCATGGTAAGTTTAGTGTTGATCTTTTTTTAAATAGAATACATCTGTTGTCAAGTTCAAAAAGTAATGTAACATCCTCTTCTTCGCAAGAGAAGAGTGTTAATATTTTCATCCGATTCTTTTTTTCTCATGCTCACAAGCTCTTAATACTTCACTCAAAATTGAATATCTTAAGCATTATCACAGTTTATTAACCCCTTAACGGAAGTTATTTTAACAAATTTTCTTTGGTAATTAATGTAGACTATCTTTATTTTTTCATGTATTTACCTCTATATCCCGATATATTAATTATGATTTGAATATATCGTGAATTATTATTACATTATTCAATATGAATTGGTAAAAAATTTTTTTTCACTGATTACGAAATAATCCGCCTGTTATATATATATATATATATATATATATATATATATATATATATATATATATATATATATATATATATATATATATATATATATATATATATATATATATATATATATATATATATATATATATATATATATATATATATATATATATATATATGTTGTCAAATGTCTGGGTTAATAAAATATGCTTGCCTTGCGCCTCGTGAAGAATATCATTTTTCGCGACACACAAAAAATACCAATAATGTTGTATTTGATGTTGTGAAATACATTGTGGTCATTGTTGGAAGTAAGGGGAATAACTATTTGTTTTTTATACTGCTTGTTCTTCCCCTCTGATTGTAGAGGTGACAGTGTTAACCTCCCCCGTTTAAGTTAGGGTCGTCCTCGGCCCTTCTATAGATATTAATGGTCGCCTGGAGCGCATGATTTTGCCTTTTCCTAATCCTTATTTGTTGCAATTTAGTAAGACCAAGGTACGTAACCAGGATGATAATCACAAAAGGTGCTAGAAATCACTGGACCTGTATAGATTTTACTATTGATGTCCTTTATATGGTGAACATTTTCCACATTCAGTCTATGAAGGTATGGCAGCCTTAATAGTTTCTGGTGACTCGTAATGTTTAAAGTTGTAGATGATGCCAAACCTGGTACTTTCCTTAGCATCTTTTTTGTATTAGAGTAGACTGTTTCATTAATTTGGATCTCTTCATCGAAAGTGATTAGATAGGTTCCCTTAACATTTCTCTCAGGGCCTTCTGAGGCTTTTATGCAAGCTAATTGATCATTGATTATAATTATGCCGTCTTCGATCACCTGTATTGGCTCAAGGTGACTAGGGCGAGTACCGCAATGAGCAATGGTGCCAGAGTGTAGTTGCTGAGCACATGTGGACCGCATTATTTTCTTGCAAAAGGTCGAAGTTAGTGCCACACTGCAATTCCCAATTGCAATGATTTGATTTTGACAGTCGGCGATGGTGTTATCTTCAAAGAGGTTCAATACTGTGTTATTGTGTTGGACGGGAAGCAGTGTTAATTTATTACATTCTATTTTGGGTTTAGGATACTTAATTAAAAAATGTAAACAGTTGTTGTCTAGGAGAGCTCTAATGTGGGATACTTCGATAACATCGGTTATGGTAGTATTTGTAGCGTGCTTATTTACGATTGTGTTAATGTCTTCGGAATCAAGTATTGCCGTATTTATTATATCTATCTTGGCCAAAGTGACCGTAAGCATCAGGGTTTCTATTTCAGAAATAATCATCCTATTTCTTGCCAAAAAAGTTTCATATAAATGACCCGTATCAATTTTACTACTTTCCGATTTAATTATGGTATTAGTAGTATCCGTTAGTTTATTTATCTGTTACTGAATATCCGTATTTATAGTCCTCTGTTTATCTGCTGCATCGAGTAACTCTCGCTGGTAGTATTTTATTTCCTCAAAGTCGTTGAAGTCTGGTGTACCAGCGATTACCTTCAGGACAGTCCCCAGAATATTAATACTCCTAGACTGTCGGTGGTGTACGTTAAGTGACCTTAGAAGTGTTCGAATATGCCTTATATCAGAGAGAAGTATCTTAACCATGTGTGACTGTGGAAAATGAGATGCGAAGCCCTCAGTCTCGTCAGCTATTTCCGAGTATTTCGTTAGGTTCTTAGTGTGTTGTAAGTATCCAAAATTTTCCCAGATAATAACCTTTCCGTCAAGTATGGGTATGTAGCGCGAGTTTGTGTAATCAATTATCTTTATTGCACCCGTAAAGGTGAAGAATATTAAAGCGAGAGCCCTATGAGAAAAATTTGCGGAGAAGAAAAAAAAATTTAATTACAAGATGACACCAAGACAATATTTCACGAAGCACAATTATCATTTTATGTTGTCCTTATGGACCACCCTCCCTTTAATCAGAAGTGTGCTTCTCAAGTCTGCTTGCACCTTCTCTTCAGTATACAGAGGTGTCAGTTTGTTTCCTAATCTTCTATTAGTTTTCACCAATACTTCCTCGCCCACTTCAAAAGCCCTATTTCGCCTTGATGGATTAAGTCTTTCCAGCTGAACCTGTTGGGCCTTCATGATTCTTTCTTTAACTATTGCCCTGGTTTCAGGAGCCTCTGTGTTCATCACATCGATAGCTCTCATATCTGTTACAGAGTGAATAGTACGGTTATATTCCATTGTAGCAAGGAGTAGCAGTTCAATGGTGCACTGAATTTTTCTTTCGAGTTTAAGGCACCTAGCGACTTCCAAGATCGTGCTGTGAAACCGTTCTACTTGACCGTTTGAGGTACTATGAAGTGGTGGTGCATTTACTATTTCCACGCCAAACTGGTCTCTTAACAAAGACGTGATTGTTTCTGACTTTAACGATGGTTCATTGTCGCAATATATTGATATTGTCTTAGTTCCTGAAAAAATGTTCATTAATTGAATGATGGGAGCTTTCAAATCCATTATGGTGCGCGACGGTATAGGTTGAACGACAGCGAAATTCGAAAATTTATCCACGCATGTTAAAAAAATTTTTATCAGTGGAGAAAATGTCGACGTGTAGCCTTTCACCAGGGTAGGATGGTATTGGTGTCACACCTAATTCTTGTTTTTTCGGATGCCTGTCGTACTTGGCTTTAGAACAGATTCTACAATTTGTGACAGCTTCGATCGCTAATTTCGTCATTTTCGGAAAATAGTAGTCGTGTAATATCTGCTTTACGTTTTCCTGGGATGCCCTGTGAGCCCGATTATGTTCAATTTGCACTATCTCCTTCTGCACGTTTTTGTCAAAAATGTCTGTTACAATGTTCCTGCAGTGCCAACATTTAGTGGCTGGAAAACATTCGACTAATTCATTTTGGATCAAGGCTAACGTCGGTAAGTCAAAATATATTGCGTTCACAACGTTCGGATTGACAGCTAGTTTTACCTCATTAATGAGCATAGTCTTGTCTTTAAATTCAATAACATGACGAGTCTTTTCGGTAAACAGTACGAATGTCCGTTTTCGCGGCACAATGGACTCTTCCAGCACAATCTGATTCCTAAAACAGTTAAGAGGCTTATCCGTTGAATCGATAGTGTAAGTCAGTGACTCTTCACTATGAAAAGTAGCGGCGTCTGATTGAATTTCCTGATCTATAGCATTAATGTACTGGCGAGATAAAGCGTCAGCGACCAGGTTTTGTTTACCAGGTTTGTAAAAAATATTGGCATTATGCTCGTCCAGAAAATATTTCCAACGCTTTGTTTTCGCGTTGGGATTCCTGTCTGAAACTGCGAACGTCAGTGGCTGGTGATCGGTATAAATGTTGAGAGTTTTTACGCCATAGAGGTAGTTTCTCAGTTTTTTAGGGCCCAAACTATAGCAACGAGTTCGCGTTCGTTAGTTGCCAAGTCACATTCCTTATCCTTTAAGGTTCTGGAAATCATTGTAATGGGCCTCCCATCTTGTGGTAGCACAGCCCCCAGGCCTGAGGATGAGGCATCCGTTGTTAAGTCGAACGGTTTTCGAAAGTCCGGGTAGAGTAACATAACGTCTTCAGAGGTTAATAATTTTTTCAATTTTTCAAATGCTTTTATTTAACTCTCTTTAAAATTTACCTTTATCTTTTTCGACTGAGTAGCACTTACTTTACCATTATCGCCCTTGAGGATATCCGTTATGGGTTTCGCAATTGATGCAAAGTCGTTGACAAAACATCGATAGTAACTTGCTAGCCCCAAGAATGATCTAACTTTAAATAACGTTGATGGTTGTTCGTAATTATTGATTGCAGCAACTTTCTCAGGACTAGTCCTTATACCGCCTCAAGAGACGATAAACCCGAAGTATTCTACGCTTTCTTTGAAAAAATTTGATATTTCACGTGAAACCCTCATATTTGCCTCGAATAATCTGTCCAGGACCCATGCTATGTGTTTAACGTGGTCTTCTTCATTCTCCGAGAAGATAATCACATCGTCCACATAAACATAGCAAATTTTTCCTATTTGGTCCCTTAGAACGTCGTCTATGGCCCCCTGAAAAATGCTCGGTGCATTCTTCAGGCCAAAAGGGAGTCTACAAAATTCGTACTTGCCACTCCCGACAGAGAATGCTGTCTTTTCTCGGTCATGTTCTGCAAGCGATATTTGGTGAAATCCCGATTTTAGGTCGAGCGTCGTAAAATATTTGGCTTTGCCCAGATTCGCCAAGATCATTGTAGCGTCTGGAATGGGGTACTTGTCATCCGTTGTTTTCCGATTTAGTATCCTAAAGTCTATTACAAGTCTTTTCTTTGTATTTCCTTGCTCATCTGTACCCTTTTTATCCACTACCCACACAGGGTTGTTATAGGGGGACCTCGAAGGTTTTTTAGAAAATCACGAACTTCGTTGTTCACGAAGTCAGCGACCCCCATAGGGTAAGGGTACAACTTGGTATAGATCGGTTCATTATCAGTAGTCCTAATGGTGGCGACTATATTCGTGTTAAAGGGTAATGCTTCATCAGGGTTTGCAAAGACCCCTAAACGAGATTCTATCATACTACGAAATTTTGCTGTTACGCTATGAGGTACCTCTATGTTCTCTACTTGTGTGAAGATCACTTTAGCGCACTTCAAAAATTTTAGTTTTTCACAATCATTTTCTGTCTGAATTGTCCATTTCTCAAAATCTATTGATGCACCAGCCTGTGTTAACAGATCGATGCCAATTATGCCATCGAAGGTGGTAAGAGATGGTAAGATAAAAAAAAACATTATTTGTGCCGAATAAATTACAGGTACATTTTTCAGCAATATTCTCATATCCGTGGATGGACTTTACTATGAAGGGTTTCTCAACCGGAGTTATACTTTTTAGTCCCCTTAAAGGCCTCATATAATTTTTTGACGTTCCGGTATCGATAAGAAATTTAATTTTTCTCCCTGCTATAGTCCGTTCTATATACGGCAACAGGGAGTCGCCCCTAAAAAATTGATCTCGTCAACACAGCTTTTTTCGTTCGCTTCAATCTCGTCATCGATCTCCGTTGTCTCCGCATCTGCTACCTCTTGATAATCGCAGTTTTCCTCTTCTGGTATAGTGTCATCATGCGAAATATGATTTATTCTTTGCTGCTTTGGCCCTGTAAATCTTGCAGAACCATCGTAAGGTCTTTTCATCCAGCGCCCAAATTGATTATGACCACCGTATTGCAGCTGGCTTTCTGTGTTAGCGCTATGTACTGGTTGAAATTTATTTGTTTGCCTAAATCGGGATGATGAGTCGACTTCCATTGGCTCAGCAGTACCATATTTTTGTTGTCGATTTGTAAACCCTTGGTTTCTCATAAAATAGGGATTTTTACCGAATGGCGCGCCTCTAGCTTCATGACTTGCTAAGACATTACCGTCGTCCCGAATTATATCGCCCCTCTTTTTCCTATTTTCTTCAACGGACCTTGCATAGTTGGTAGCGAATTGATGATTTGATTCGACCTCCTGTGCCAAGGCAAGGGCTGAAGGCAGATCAGAGGGTCTTGCAGAAAAAAGAACATCGCTTAGACCCTTCCTTTTCGTTTATGGAAGACGCTATTTCACCACTATAAGTCATAATCGTTTTATTTACCAAAAGTGTTAATTTCCTTTCCACTTCTCCATAGAACTTTAAAAGGGTTAAATTTCCCTGGCGCAGAGTAGAAAGTTCCTGCTCTACTAGGTAGATCGGACGTTTATCCGAATACGTAAAATCAAGGCGAGCAATGATCGCCTTAAAGTTAAGGACTGTGTTGAACGATGAAAGGACCATATCAGCTGGACCTTTCACTTTGTTCCTGATAATCGCAACTGCCATGTAATGCTTAGAACTTCCATCAAAATTCTCAAAAATTTTATGGGTCGTGTGGGCTGCCTGGTGCCATGAGACATACTGTTCGGGATTCCCCTCAAAATCCGGTAGGGACTTAACAACATCTAACGACTCGTAGCATGTTGTTCCAGGTCTAATTTGAATTTCCCTAAATGTCTCGATTTCAGGAGCCCTGACCGAAGTGCTATCAACACGTTTAACTAAATCCTCAATCTGTTTTTAAAAACTCTGCTTCTGAACTCTTAATGCTGCATTGATTGCGGTATCGACAATCGCCTTAAGCTGGTCTGGTGTTATTGCCATTTTAGAATCCGCTTCCCACCAATTTCCGATATTCAATCTTTCACTTTCGCGTCTTTTCTCCACGGGTATTCTATTAAAGACCCCAACGACCTCGTCTATTTCTTTATCATTCATATGCTTCAGGAATAAGGCAGAAAATTCGTAAAAATCTTGAAATGGGCACTATGTATGAAACTCTTCGAAATTTTACAAAACAATTTAAACAGATATCGTTTATGAAACCCTTCAAATTTATTTTATTTCAATCACACAAAAAATTCGCAAAAACATTTAACAGTTATCATGTATGAAATTCTTCCAAAATTTACCAAAAAAATAAACAGGTGTCGAATTTAATTTATTTCAATAAAATCACATAAAAAGTTCGCAAGACATTTCTTAACACTTGAGTAAATAAGCACTCTACTTACAGGTATTTCATTGTTGTTTCTGGTATTTTATATAAAGAGATTAGTCCTCCGGCTTCTCGTCCTGGTGGGTGTCCTTATTGCTCAATTCCCAAAGTTTTTTAATAGGCTTCTTTTTAACCTTATCACTTTCTCGCTGCCCAAAGTTTTCGGATACTTTGGTGACTTTTAATATTTATTCTTTATTTAATATTGCAATATTTTTTAAATGATTTATATCATGTTAAAAAAATTGTTTTACACTTGCCCCACGTTGGGCGCCAGTTAAGAATTATGATAATTGTTTATTTAAAAACTTATGTTTATTAATTTAAATTCTTATATTTATATCGGATTCGGCGACTCGCCTGAACCGTTCTATTCGTATGGAGTTGTTACACTAAAACTTTCCGTTTTTGTTTTTGTTTTGTTACTTCACCATCAGACCGTTGTCGCAGTCGACGTTTGGGCACTGCTGATCTTGCGTCACCATCCGACGGTTGTCGCAGTCGACGTTTGGGTATTGCTGATCTTGCGCCTCGTGCAAAATATTGTTTTTATTTTGTTTACACAAATATGCTAGCAACGTCTGGATGATTTTATGTTGTCAAATGTCTGGGTTAATAAAATATGCTTGCCTTGCTCCTCGTGAAGAATATCATTTTTCGCGACACACAAAAAAGACCAATAGTGTTTGTATTTGATGTTGTGAAATAAATTGTGGTCATTGCTGGAAGTAAGGGGAATAACTATTTGTTTTTTATACTGCTTGTTCTTCCCCTCTGATTGTAGAGGTGACAGTCTTAACTTATATATATATAATAATTGTGTCAATGAAGTATTTATATATAGACTTCTTGTTACAAAATACTACTTAACTTTTTTAAAATGGCGAAACAGGCTGTTCCATTATCAGATGATCAAGCTACGGCATCAAATAATGTAGCTTCAACGGTTTGTCAGATTTGTAATAAATCTATGACAGAGGGGCAGGATCTTTTAATTATTAGCCAGTGTTTGCATTCATTCCACAGGGAGTGTATTGAATCACATTTATCAATAAATTCACAGTGCCCTGTATGCCAACACCCATGTCAGCTCAATGACCTAAGAAATTATATTTTGACTCCAAAAAGACCCCCTATGTCAAAGCAAAGAAAAGAGGCAAGGAAATAGGAGCTTTGGCTCGTCAATATAATACCAGGATGTGCAAAATACTTCGATCAGTAATGATTTAAATCTACAGTTGGACCAACCAGAACCTTTTACACAAAATAATAATTTGCTAAATAACCATAATTTTGTAATTTCGCCATTCACTAATAATGTTAGCCAAGTTGCCACCAATACAGCTATGGACTACACTGAAATAAATCGTATGATAGAATCTAATGTGGCTCGTATTTTACAAAACCTTAATTTGTCTAATATACCTACAAGAACAAATTTGACGGTTCCGCCAATGGTCTGAATATAGACGAGTTTTTATATAGGGTAAAGAGTCTGACCAATGCGAACTTTAATGGAGATTTCTCCATTATTTGCAAAAAATTAAATACGCTTTTATCCGGGAAAGCCCGAGAGTGGTACTGGCGTTACCACAAATTAGACCAAAACATTACTTGTGAAGAGTTCTGCAAGGCCATTTGTTGATAATATGAAGAAATGAAATCCTCATTTGATCTTAGAGAAGAACTACGAAGTAGGAAACAAAAGCTAGGGGAAAGTCATGATAACTTTTTTGAAGCTTTATCAGTGATTGCTGACAGATTGCCTAGACCACTAATGGAAGAAGAATTTATTGAAATTATTGCTAGGAATTTGCGTCCTGAGATCAGACAGGATTTTTTTATATGTGTTCATAAGGTCATTGTCCCACTTAAGAAAATTAGTACAAATGCGCGAACATTTTCTGAGTGAAGAGCACGTGAGGAAGTCTTTGACTCAGCGTACCAGTTCCCCATCGAATTGCAGAATTGGAATATCAAGACAGCTTGCAAGATTCTGAATCAGAATATGTAATTTAGCGCTGCAGAGAAACGATTCTAATTATAAGTGTTAGAATTGTGACGTCTCTGGTCACCATTGGCAAGACTGTCTGGAGGCTAGAGCTATCTTTTGCTATGGATGTGGTACAAAAAATGTTTATAAGCCACAATATCCTAAATGTATTACCCGCTGCCAGACAAATCCAAAAAACTCGAGACCCATGGGCCCTTCAAAGGACCAAGTCTGAATGAAGGCCCCCTAATAGAAAACAAATATTTTTCGAAACCAATTACGTCTGAAGAAATACATGTTCCCGAAGGTACAAATTCGGTAACATCAAACATCAATGAAAATTCAGATTATAACTCACAAAATGACGTCCAACAAAACCTTGACCATAATAAAATCAAAAAACATAAGGCATCAGTCGAAACCCCAACTCATGATATGGATAAAATAATTTACCCAAGACTTCTTTTCCATAAGAGATGGGAACAATACCAAAAGAGAAGAGATTTTTAAATTGTCATCTATAGTTTCGGTCAACAAACTTAAGTTTTAAGGTACGGTCACACTGGGCAAATATTTGATCGAAATTTGTTTTCCCATATTTGACTGAGCAAATGTGAAATTCATACAGAGTTGATTCGATGTTCACATTACAGTCAAATATTTGACAGATTTTGTTTGTTCAAGCAGTCACCAAACAGCGTCAAACAGTGCTATGGGAAAACATGTTTGACACATGTTCACAGCCGTAAAATATATTTTCCCATTAAACTGTGAGGAAACATAAGTTTATTTGGCCGAGAGAGATAGACAGAGAGAGTGAAAGAGAGACATAAAGAAAATGTAGTTTCGGGGATAATTTATTTGGAGAAGGGAAGCAAAAGGCCAGCTGTTGTGAAATAAATTCCTTGTCAGAACAATTTTTGTTTGTATCATGGTAAATAATACAGGTAGTCACATCGACATAGCTTCTGAGACAATGAAATGTCAAAACAATTTTGAAATTGAAAATAATGAAAGAAAGATTATTGAAATTTGTAAAAATTTTTGAAAAATACATATCATTACAACCTCCGATTTGCGTCGTATAAGAAAACATAGAAAAATCTATTTATTTTTGTCAAAACATTTCAAAATTTTTGACATAACATTTTTTCAAGCGTTGATGCATCTACCTCTCCTGTTCCAGAACCTGCAAGAATCTACTAGTTTCGCAATTTTCTTCGATATAATAAAGGGAAAATCGGTTATCGTAGTAAAAGCATTTACATTCTTGCGGTTCTGGAACAGACCATATAATAAAATTTTTACTAAACATTCAAATTCAGTTAATTGAAAAATATCAAATAAACAAAATCACTTATTGCATTTGTTTGTTTTTCTATTCATTAAACATCATGTTACAAATGCTCCTGTTCTTAAAGCAAAATGCTGCCTAATGTTTTAAACTGATATTTTTCCTTGTTTGACCTTACAAAACATTTGCACCGTCAAATAAATGTTTGACTAAAAAATAGGAAAATAATTGATCATATATGTTCACATTATAGACACATTAGTCAAATTTTTGTTTTCCGGCAAATAATTTTGTTTTCCCAAAATCAGCTGTTTTTGTATTTACCGTCAAATAATATTTGATGGTCAGATTGTGACAAAGAAATATTTCACAGTTGTTAAGACCGCTGATAGTACAGGCCAAAAGGTTGTGGATTGGATGAACGTAAAGGTCACATTCAAAAACAAAACCAAAAATTTACGACCATATATTATCCCTTCCATTTCACAGAGGTTGATTCTTGGGATCGATTTTTGAAAAACTTTCGATCTCTTGGATAACGTTTCAGAATCAACTGAAATACTGAGAACTAGTCCAAATGGCATAATTAATTCGCAAATATCCGATTTAGATATTCCTCCTGAGATAAAGCAAACGAAGCATGCCGATGAAATATATATTCCTTTATCCTCACAAGAACGTAAAAAGCTAGACTCAGTTATAGAATTGTTTCCCAATTTCGAGACCCATGGCTTAGGAGGACTGATATCATCTCCCATTCGATTGATGTTGGCGACGCGACGTCTATAAAACAACGTTTCTATCCGTTTCGCCGGCTGTAGAAAAGTTGATGTTTGCGGAGATCGATCGGATGCTGAAACTAGGAGTAACTGAGGCATCCAATTCTCCTTGGAGTTCGTCTATGAGGTTAGTCGTAAAACCCAACAAGGTTAGACTATGCCTTGATGCCCGAAAGCTTAACTCTGTTACGAAAAAGGACGCATATCCGCTTCCTAATATAGAGGGAATATTTTCTCGTTTGCCGAAGCCAAACATAATATCTAAACTAGATTTCAAGGATGCATTCTGGCAGATTAGCATGCACCAAAAGTCTAAACATCTGTGGGCATTCACGGTTCCCGGACGGCCATTGTACCAGTTCGTTGTTATGCCGTTCGGGTTGTGCAATGCGTCGCAGACGATGTGCAGGCTAATGGACGCACTAATCCCGCCAGATCTCCGACACTCAGTGTTTGGATATATTGACGACTTAATAATAATATCCGAAGACTTTAACACCCACTTAGACTATCTTAGACTATCTTTCGAATTTAAAAAGTCTAACTTGACTCTAAATATATCAAAGAGCAAGTTTTGTGTTTCGAAGGTTAATTATCTCGGATACGTCATAGGTAATGGAATTCGAGCCGTTCTTGTCCAACTGGAAGATGGGGGCAATGAACGGTCTATAGCTTTCATGAGCAAGAAGCTCAATAGCGCTCAGCGTAACTATAGCGTTACGGAGCGGGAGTGTCTCGCGGCTGTCGAAGCAATGAGGAGTTTCAGGTGTTACCTGGAACTTCAAGAATTTTAAGTAATTACGGATCACTCGAGTCCCGTTTGGCTTATGCGTCAGCCAGATCTCAGTGGGCGGTTGGCACTCTAGGTTTTCAAACTGCAACCACATAGGTTCAGCATCAGCCAACGCAAAGGCAAAGCTAATGTGGTTCTAGACGCGTTATCTCGTATACCACCCGTTGAGATTTCAGGTCTAGAAGTGAGTGATCCAATAATAGACCTCAATTCTACAAGCTTCGATGACAACGACTACCTTTAGCTGAAGGAGACGATTTCTAAAAATTCCAGTAAGCATCCAGATATAAAGATAATGGATAAATATGTGTACTACCGAACGGATCATTACTCTGGAGATGAATCCTAAGAGGCACTTTCGTGGAAACTTTGGGTCCCCGTCAATTTGCGAACATAAGTTGTAACTAAAGCCCATGATGCACCAGATGCGGCACATGGAGGCACGTCCAAAACCCTGGAACTCCTAAGGAGAAACTTTTTCTGGCCCGGAATGGTGGTAGATGTACGGGAATTCATTCGTAAATGTGACGTCTGTAAGACCACCAAATCCCCAAACATGATAATAAGACCCCAATGGGTCAAAAAACAGAATCCGTCCGACCGTTCCAGAGGTTATTTATAGACATACTTGGTCCCTATCCCCGAAGAAAATCTGGACACATTGGAATTTTTATATTCCTGGATCACTTGTACTGGCTGTGTCCACTTCGTAAGTTTACTGCCTCCGCGATACAAGTGTTTCTCCAAAAACACATTTTTCATATCTATGAAGTCCCTGAGGTCATTGTCAGTGACAATGGGAGCCAATTTAGGTCTAACGATTTAAGTGATTTCTTAACATCATATGGAATCAGGCACACCTACACTGCATTGTATTCTCCAAAATCCAATGCTTTAGAACGCGTTAATCGTTCATTGATTGCGGGAATACGGGCTTACCTTAAAAAGGATCATAAGCAGTGGGACGAAAATTTGAGTCATATAAGTTGTGCTCTTAGGAACTCATATCATCAAGCCATACAAACATCTTCATATTATGCTTTATTTGGCTTTGATATGATCACTGCTTCTACATACGAGTTATATACTACACAAAGATGACAGTCTCAATCTTATACGTACTGATCTCCGAAATCATATTAAAAAGGCATTAGACCAAAATCAGGCCGCTAACAACCTTAGGACCAGACCACAACAGTTTTCAATTGGGTAAATAGTTTACCGCCGTAATTTTGCCCAAATCAGCCAAGTGAAATCTTTTAACGAGAAATTAGCTACTATTTTTATTAAGGCCAAAGTAAAAGAAAAATTGGGCCAACACTACTACGTATTAGAAGACATAGATGGAAAGGTTATCTCTCGAAAGCTCGGCTAATTATCCAGTTTGTGGTAGACGTTTTTTCTATATAAATAAATCTTCACCATCTAATTTATACCTTTATTATTTCTTTGTTTAATTGTTACCGGAACAAAATTATTATTTTTTTAATTAGATATCTTCAAACATTTCAATTAACGTCTTTCCACATAAAACACCTTTGACGAATGTTTTAATGGTGTTCTACTCCTTGGCATTAAATATTCTTTTGATTACTGTTTTGCAAATACTCAAGCACTGTCCATTATAACAAGGTATCACTGTTGCCCATAACATCACGTGTGCAAATAAAGTCAAATTTCGGATTCTACTTTAGTACATTCTGCATAATTCATTATGTTTGTAGATCTTTAATGAAATTTAGCAAAATAATATTTTAGACTGGCAACATCCTATATTGTTATGACATCTGATAGTATATTTTATAGTTCCTTTCTATATAGTTTTTCTTTGCAACCAACTTAAGTATATTCCTAGAGAATTTTGGTACCTGCGTGAATTGTATAGCTGGTCCAGGCCTTCTGAAACATAAAATCCTTTCAACAAATTTCTATACGTTTCGAGCCAGCGATCGCGTTACCCACAGGGTAGACGTGGATTGACCAATCCTACATTACCAATTATTTACCGATAACATTTCATCAACTAAATATAGAAGCTCCGGAGAGCGATAAAATCTGGGTCTGGAAATAAAAAGCGCTTATCACCTGATCTAACAAATAAATAAAATCCGGTAAAACTAAACCATCATAGACAACTGAGGCTATTCCATATTTCCCAGAAACCATAAACGGGATTTCAACATTTCCATCAAACTCAAAACTGTTTTTTTCCCAGTTTTTTCCCAGTCCTCGTAATAAGTATACAAATATCTAACTTTATTTGATATATTATGGAGTTTGATATGCAATTTATTTGGTCTACAGAACTACTACTGTAAAATAACTTAATTCATTTTCATTTCATTTATACTTAAAAATGGAAATTGAACAAATTAATTTGCAATATTTGTGGGGAATTTTCTACAAATTGCCAAGAGGGGTTTTTATTGGGTCGCAGGTACACAAATCCACAAAGTTTTTTTTAACGATCCCTGTGTATATACGTATATCCGATTTAGAGTTTAAACTAGTAGTTTTACCCTACAATAGCAAACTAGTTATACTGCCTTTATTGCACACCTGCCTTTGAAATTTCATTGTCAGTTCATACGACTACTTTTCTCTTTATTTATTAGATTGTTAACTTTATTTTTTGTTATTATATACATGAAATTCATTTTATTTTGTTTTTAGTTTTTATTTTAAAATGGAAGAAACACCCAGAAAAATTAAACGTTTCATTTCAATTATAAACAATGGTAAGTAATTACAATCTTAAATAATTTCCTAATTAATTCACTATTATTATTTTTCTATTTTGCAGATGGTCTCAATCAAAAGTCCAATTGCGAAACTTTTGGTAAAAAGTTGGAAAATGTGGAAAATACTCAAAAAGTATTTCAAGGTAAAATTATGTCATTTTTCTTAGAATTGTTGGAAATTGTTAATTTGTTTCTTTGCTTTCACTATAGGTCAGATCAAGGTTTTAGCTGATGCATTAGCTGAGTTCAAGATGATGGTGAAAATTACTTCGATCTCAAAGTGATGAGATACCATTATCGAATAGGTTCCCCATCACCACTGAGAAAGATCTTACTGAAATTAATAACAACATCTCAAGTGAGAATAAAGATATATATATAGAAGTATTTTCAAATGTTTTTCTTAGAAAAGATTAAGATTATATCATCCATTATAAAAAGAGAGGGAATATCGAAATCATATCATAACATATTATAGGTTTAAATATTACTCACGAATATAATATTGACGGAAATCATGGGAAAAATAGTTTGAAGTCCCAAAGTAATATATATATAACGTAATTTTAGGTAAGGCATATAAAAAAATATTACTGTATTCTACATTTTCATACATTAAACATTAATTTTTTGCAGATTCGATACCAGTTAAAGAAAACTCGGACACCCCTGAATATATATATATATATATATATATATATATATATATATATATATATATATATATATATATATATATATATATATATTGAATTTAATTTATTTGTGTTTTAAAAAAAATGACTTACAACTATAAATTATCATTTCACTAACAATAATTGGTGCTGAACTAGTTCATTGGAAACTAGTTTAGAATCGCTCTGCTTATACTAGATAGGGGATAGTCAATTGACACTAGTACATGATTGTATACATAGAACTAGAAAGGGGGTAGTCTGCTGACACTAGTATATGGCTGTATACTTGGAACTAGGTAGGGGTTAGTCTTTTGTCTCTGGTATATGACTGTAAACCTGGAACTAGTACAGTACCATCTACAGGTAATGCAAGAGGAGTCAATTGGTTACCTCGTATGACATCCCCATGTTAAAGTTTACAGTTGTTTGCACTGTGAGGGGTCTTAAGTGGAACTCGTTACTGTAACCCTAAGAATCGATGAGTATCCGGTGCTGAACTAGTCCACATTGCTAGCAGGATTCTCTTTTTCGCAAGAGAGGAGTGTTAATATTTTTCATCCGATACTTTTTTTTCTCATACTCATAAGCTCTTACTACTTCACTCAAAACTGAATATCTTAAGCATTATCTCAGTTTATTAACCCCTTAACGGAAGTTATTTTAACAAATTTTCTTTAGCAATTAATTTAGACTAGTTTTATTTTTTTCATGTATTACCCTCTATATCCCGTTATATTAATTATGATTTGAATATATTGTGAATTAGTTCAATATGAATTGGTAAATAATTTTAAATAGTTTCTTTTTACAATGGGGTAATACTTGCCCAACTGGCTATAAAAATGAGAATTCACATAATCCATCAGTTCCCTGTGGTAATGATACTAATGTGTCCCATAATAATGTGCCGAATAATACAAATAACGTTCCCAGCTGCAGTAATGGGGCAACGGAAACATTACATTTTGTGTTCAATTTCACATTTATTCACAAAATTCAAATTTTTCATCGAATTCAAATAATTCAGTAAACATGCACGCTGATAGGGTAACGTCTTTTATTAATAATTGGAACCTAAAATTTTACGGTTCCGCCATTGGTCTGAATATAGACGAGTTTTTATATAGGGTGTTAATGCCAAAATCGTGGGAGAAAGGAAAACAAGGATATTTTCTTTTCTCCTTCTGGCATCTCAGGTTTTCCTGATTCTTTTTCTTTTATTTTCCTTACATGCACTTTGACATTGCCGCTTACTTATTCTTATATGTATGTGTGCTGCTTTCATTTTCGAAACATGTCGTCTGTGCTTTCACGGACTTTTTCCTTTTTTCTCTTTTTACTTACTTTCAATTCAACCATTGTTACAAGCGGTAAGAATTCGTTTCAAAAAACCTAAAATTTTCTTTCAATAAAGGATATTTCTATATTGTTTAATTCAAAACTCTAATCCTGTTGTGTTTTTATTCCATTCTTTTTTTCCTATACATCCTGAAATCCATCTGGGAGAAATATTGTGTTTCCACCAATATTTCTTTGGTTCGGTTTCTAAGCGCCTTCATTTTCTACAGGAAAATTACCGACGAATCCCTGGTATTTTCATTTGGTCCTCCACGAACCGGATTTTAGCTTAAACGGAAAGCGTTCTGTTCCAGTTTGGATTAAAAACTTCGTTATTTTTCTTTTTCTTCAACAGTAAGGTAAGTTTGTGCCTTCGTTCTTTTACTATAAAAGTGCAAATTTTTCTGAAAATAAAAAGTGCATTTGCCGTCGGCAAAACATCATTTCGTTCAATACGCGTTTTCGGTGGAAGAGTGTAAATCATTTTCGATTTTTAATATCTTAAGAGAACAGTGCAAACTCCGATTGTGCAGTGATTTAACTCAAAGATTAATTTCTCTTAAAATTTCGCAAAAGAGCTTTATTGTTTTCAAGTGTTTTTGCATCCACTCGAATATTCGTTCGATCATAGCTACTCAATCTAAAGTTTGCGCTGTTTTGGTATTTGTGATTTTTTTTCGATCAACAAGTGACAACAACAATTAATTTTTTCTCGCTTTCGTTGTATGTTTGTTTGACGATATTGCAGTGTGTGGTTGTTGTTATTGTTTCTCTCGCTTTACTTATCACATCTCATCCATATGTGTATAGGGTTCACCAATTCGAAAATCGACCTTTAGTAAGTAAGTAAGTAAAATATTTATTGAGTCGACCTTTAGTACATTTTAGTATTTCACTAAACATAGGGGTCACCAATTCGTTTTTTGGTATCCGTTGAACCGATTATTAACCGGTTACCTTCATTCGAATATTTTTATTTTGCTTTCTGCATTGAAAATAAGTTCGTTCTCAATAGTATTTTACGTGAATTATATTATATTACATTGATATTGTAATATTTTTTCTTCAAAATAATTATTTATTTTTCTAAACGATTTATTCATTTCGTACTCTATAAACACTTTTATTGAAAAAAGAAATATCTGTTAAATAATATTATAAAAATTGAATAATAATCGTTTTTTTTTTTTAATAAGAACGAGGGAAAAAATTGCGTATTTTTCTTGCCACCTTCCATCTTGTTTGAACATTTTTCGAGCTTTTGGTTTGAAATTCAGTTTTTTGTGAAATTTATCACAGTTAATTTTTTTGCCCTAAATTTGATATTCCCAGAAAGCTTTCTGTTCCGTTTTGGGATTTGGATTCTTTTTTTATTCGATTCTTCATTTCAGTTATTCTCCTCGTATATCTAATTCGAAGTTACTTATTCCAAAATGTCTCTCGACTCTTTCATTCGTCTTGCCGACACGATCGTGGGATTTGATTCGGATATTAGTGATAATCTCCTTCCAGTCAGCTCCATTCATTCTATCAATGTTCACATTGAAGAAATTAAGTCCATATGGGTAAGAATCAAGTCCGAGTATGATACATACATCCGAGATCGTGAATCCGAGGGCAATGGAGACGAAGAGTCGGGTGATGAAGACACAGCTTCTGAACTAGAGACAATTCGAGCTAAGAATAAGACAACGTACCTTACTTACTGTAAGTGTATATCCCAGCTGTCTCAGTTATCCGAGGAACTACAATCGGCTTCAATTCCAAAAGAGTCTCCCGTGGCTCCCAGCCCAGTTCCTCCATCCAATCCTGAACAGGCGAACTCAGGATATTCTTTCAATTTACCGCCATGTGATGCAGAGGTCTTCTCCGGGGATTATATGTCATGGCCCACATTCCGAGACATGTTCACGGCTGTGTACGTAAAAAATCCTCGCCTCAGTCCAGTTGAGAAATTATTTCATTTAGTTCACAAGACCAAAGGCGAAACAAAAGAGATAGTTCAGAAGAGTCCTCTTACTAATAGTGGTTTCAGCCAATCCTGGTCCAGCCTGTGCGATCGCTACGAAAATAAGCGAATTCTCGTAAATGGCCAGCTTAAAGTTTTATTCAACCTTCCTTCAGTTCCTTCTGAATCTGCTCAGAGTTTAAAACGCCTCCAAAGAGACATTAATTCATGCATCTCTGTTCTCAAGACCTACGATATTGACGTGGCGAGCTGGGATCCCATTTTTATCTATCTCTGTTCTAATCGTCTACCTGATTCCACACTTACTCTTTGGGAGCATACCCTCTCGGACAAGTCCAGTATTCCACGGTGGGCGGAATTGGACACATTCCTAACAAATAGATATCGCACTCTAGAGTCTGTTTCAGAGATGCGAAAAGGTGTTTCAGGTTCAAGTCAAAAGGAAAGTTCGGTCGATATAAAGTCCAAAGTTTCCAAAAAGTTTAGTTCGTTCCAGAGTAAGGTCTCTGATCCCAAATGTCCGTTGTGTCCAACCGAGGCTCACATAATCCGCAAATGTCCGAAGTTTTTAAAAATGAATTATGAAGCGCGCATTTCTGAGACCAAACGGCAAGGACTGTGTCTCAACTGCTTTTCAAAAACGCATTCCGTGAAAAATTGTCCTAGCAAACATAGTTTCTATACATGCAATAAGCGGCATAATACTCTTCTGCATAGAAACTCTGTTCATTCTTCTTCCTCCTCAGCACCATCTACATCTAGCACTGCTGCAAATTCAAACCTCAATCCCAGCTCCGCTCCATTTTCACATTCTGGATTACAGTCCACTAGCAGCGGAGTGGGAACTGTACAAAATTATTTTTCTGCCAGTGTTCAGGGGGTATTGCTAGGCACGGCGATGGTACAAATTGTTCATAATGGTGTGACATATTCGGCTCGCGCGCTCTTCGATTCTGGTTCCGAGGGAACTTTTATTTCAGAATCATTGTTTAATAAACTTAAATTGCCTCATAAGCGCACGAGAGCTCAAATTTCAGGTTTGAATGATTCTAATTCTGCCAGCGTACGTAAACAGTGCTCCTTCATTCTTTCTTCGCAATTTGACCACAACTTTGAATTAACGATTACTGCCTTCGTAATTCCTAAACTTTCGGGGAATCTGCCAAGTCATTCTATTCCGACTGCTTCGTTCAAAGATCTTCCAAATATTTCGTTGGCTGACCCTAACTTCTACAAGAGCTCACAAGTTGACCTACTTTTTGGCAGCGATGTGCTGCCAGCCCTAATGCTTTCCAATTCAAGATCAGGTATATGCGGCTCTCTTCTGGCCCAAGAGACAGTCTTCGGATGGATCTTGACGGGCCCCATAGGTAAGAATTCGTCCAGGGTCGTCAACATAATCTCTAATTTTTGCGAAATCTCTTTGCATACAGAGATTTCACGCTTTTGGGAGGTGGAGAATCTTCCAAGGAAGAACTTCTTGTCCCCACCCGATAAATTTTGCGAAGAACTATTCAAATCAACTACAACAAGAACTAATGACGGTAAATACATGGTTCGTTTGCCTTTTAAGGAGACTAATTTTAATGGCGAAGGTTTAGGACATTCAAGATCCAGTGCTATGGCCCAGTTCTATAGGAACGAAGCTCGACTCATGCGTACTCCCGATTTAAAGAAGGAATATGATCGAGTCGTTCGGGAATACTGTGATCTAGGCCATATGCGCTGTATTCCCCATTCCAACGTTTCATCCGGTCCTAGTTATTATTTGCCTCACCATGCCGTCATCAAACCTGAGAGCGTATCTACAAAGGTTCGGGTAGTATTTAATGCCTCCTCTCCGACTTCCAGCGTGTTAAGTCTAAATGATATTCTTCATACGGGCCCAATTCTGCAATCAGACCTAACCTTGTTAATTTTAAGGTGGAGATTCTTTCGCTTCGTTTTCAATGCCGACATTGAGAAAATGTATAGGCAAATATTAATTCATCCAGATCATGCTAAATTCCAGATGATCTTATATCGTTCAAGTCCAGATGAGGAAATTCAAGACTTTCAATTACAGACAGTGACATTTGGGGTCAATTCCGCATCTTATCTGGCGATTCGAGTACTTCATCAGCTAGCTGAGGATGTTCGTTCAGAACTTCCTAGAGCTAGCGACATTCTTCGCAATTTTATGTACGTTGACGATGTACTCGGTGGGGCTCATTCTATTCCTTTAGCCCTACGTTCTATTCAGGAGTTGCAATCAGCTTTGAAGTCCGCTGGATTTTCTTTACGAAAGTGGACATCCAATTTGAAAACAATTCTGGCCGATATTCCGCCTGAGCATCTCCTTCGACAGGACTTTCTTGAGTTCGAAGAAAGTAGTACGACCAAAATGTTAGGCATACGATGGGATGCTCATTCAGATTCTTTCTTTTTTACTGCCAAACCATTTTCTAATCCGTCCACATATACCAAACGTGTACTTCTGTCGCATATAGCGAAATTGTTCGATCCAGCCGGTTGGTTATCTCCATGTGTGGTTTTGGCAAAAATTATGATGCAGAAGATTTGTGCCTCCGGTATCGGATGGGATGATTTATTGTCTCATGATATCGTTTCCGATTGGTTGCAATTCCAAAATGATTTTCCGTCCATTGATAAAATTCGAATTCCGCGCTGGATAGATTTCACGCCTACAAGCGATATTCAATTTCATGGCTTCTGTGACGCGTCAGAGAGCGCGTATGCAGCGGCCTTGTACATTCGTATATCCTCTGGCGCATCTGTTTCCACGCACCTCCTATATTCCAAAACGAAAGTAGCTCCATTAAAAACTTTGTCCATTCCGAGACTTGAGTTATGTGGTGCTGTACTTCTAGCTGAGATGATCGATAGTCTTCTTCCGTCATTGGATGTCCCGTCCTATTCCATATTCTACTGGACGGACTTCACAATTGTTCTTTCGTGGTTGGCTAAAGCACCTTGCTTCTGGAAAACTTTTGTGGCGAATAGAGTTTCCAACAATACTCAAATTGTTGATTCATCCAAATGGCATCATGTTTCTTCTGAGACAAATCCAGCAGACCTGGCAAGCAGAGGCGTTTTCCCGTCAGACCTTGTCGGTAATGACTTATGGTGGCGGGGACCTCATTGGCTGCGCGAAAAATCGAGCGTGTGGGGTGCAACCGCTGTTTCAATTCCGGACACAAATCTCGAAAAGAGGTCCATTCACGTCAACTTTGCCTATTTTTCTGATTTCCAAGACGTCTTAGATGTGTTTTCATGCTTCAGTAAAGCTCTTCGTGCCCTCGCCCTGGTCTATAGACTCATCTTTCGCACGCATCATGGATTTCGTACCAATTCTGTTCGCGTATCGGGCCCATTGACTAGCGATGAGCTGAATCTAGCTAGAAATCGGTGGATTCAGTTGTGCCAAAAGGCATTCTATCCAAATGAATACCACGCACTATTTGCCAAACTCCCAATTCTTGCTTCCAGTTGTATCCGTAATTTAAATCCTTTCCTACATGCTGATGGAATAATTCGTTCATGTGGCCGCCTTTCATCCTCTCCGGGCCTATCTTATAACGAGAAACATCCCATCATTCTTCCGTCCAATTGCCCTTTCTCAAAGTTGCTGGTTTCTTTCGTTCATTCGGTAACTCTCCATGGTGGTAACCAGCTAGTTCTGAGAGTAATTCGCTCTCAATATTGGATTCCCAAGGTGAAAAACCTCATCAAGGCCACAATTAACAAGTCTAAAGTTTGCATCCTTTACAAAAAACGTTGTCAGAAGCAACTAATGGCTGCCCTTCCTCCAGAAAGGACCGAGCTTTCTCGCCCATTCGCACGAACTGGTCTAGATTTTGCTGGACCATTCGATTTAAAAACATACAACGGCCGGTCTTGTCGTATCACTAAAGGATACGTATGCGTTTTCGTGTGTTTCGCAATGAAGGCTATCCATTTAGAACTCACTTCGGATCTTTCCACATCCACGTTTCTTTCAGCGTTTCATCGCTTTGTTTCACGCAGAGGTTGTCCGTTGCATTTGTATTCCGACAATGGGACAACATTCGTAGGGGCTTCGAAGATCTTAGCCCGAAACTTCTTGCAAGCCTCTCGTGACGGAGTCACCGCCTATTATGCTCTCCAAGGACTAACTTGGCATTTTATACCTCCGGGTGCTCCCCATATGGGTGGATTGTGGGAAGCCGGAGTTAAGAGCTTCAAGGCTCACTCCCGTAAGTTCGCAGGTTCAATGAAGTTTACATTCGAAGAATTTTCCACTTTGTTGTCCCGTATAGAAGCTTGCCTTAACTCCAGGCCATTGTCACCAATTTCGCAGGATCCTTCTGACTTTGCTGCCTTAACTCCCGGGCATTTCCTTATTGGGACTCCTATTCTAGTTCCCGTCGATCCTCAAATTGATACTTCTTCCACTTCCATTCTCAATCGTTGGGAAAAACTGAAGGCAATTCACCAGACGTTCTGCTCACGATGGAAAAACGAATACTTGCGTGAGCTTCAGAAACGCAATAAATGGCAAACTTCTGAACCTAACGTCACCGTCGATTCGTTAGTAGCCGTCTTCGATGACAATCTTCCACCGAACGCGTGGCGTCTAGGACGCATTTCAAAAGTATATCTGGGTTCAGACGAACGTGTACGAGTCGCGGATATAGTTACCCAACGAGGAACTATCACCCGACCAGTCACGAAACTCGTCGTATTATCCGCCCAAAACTAATACTTTCTTCCATCCAATCTGTTCCTGATGTCTAATCTGTAACAATCCGTTATATTCGTTCCTTCTGCGCCAAGTAGAACAATATGTCTAACCGATCGCCATCCCGTGCTCGTTCAATCATCCGCTCCAGCGTGGAGAAACAGCGTCTGGCATATTCTTGCCATATTTGTCACACCCGACATCCATTGCGCCTATGCCGGAAATTTATGGGGATGAGTACATCTGGTCGTCTCAGTGTCGTGGAGAAATACAAATATTGCAAAAATTGTCTCGCACACGAGCATTCTCACGGCAGCTGCTTTTCATCGCAGGGTTGCAAGAAGTGCCACAAGCGGCACCACACCTTACTTCACCCATCTATTGAACGCACTCAACAACAACGACGTCCTGAACCCGAAGGTCATGCCCTGCCCACAGATCGCGCGCATCCCGAAGCTACACCTTCAGCTACCAACGGCATTAGTGCCAAAACACTATCATCGCTGATACGCCAAAATACCATTGTTTTGGTCCCGACAGTGTTCGTTCGGATTTCGGATGGGAAAGTGAAGTTGACAGCACGATGCCTGCTGGATTCAGGTTCAACTGTCAGCAGAGTATTAAAAAGGTTGACCGACTCCAAGAATTTGACGACGCTCACCTTGGACAAGGAATCGTTGTGCCCTCTAACCCTGACATCCCGGTTTGATTCTGCACGGAAAGTCGAAGCGATGATGAAGGTAGATAGTCGGGTAAACATTAAAACTCCTTCCAGAGACTTGCCTGCAGACTTCAAGGACAATTATGTCAACTTATGCCTGGCCGACTCAAAATTCTATGAGCGTTCTACCATCGACATAATTATTGGAGCTGACTTGTATACTAAAATAGTCATAGATTTTCATAGGGTAAATAGTCTGATCAATGCGAACCTTAATTACGCTTTTATCCGGGAAAGCCCGAGAGTGGTACTGGCGTTACCACAAATTAGTCCAAAACATTACTTGTGAAGAGTTCTGCAAGGCCATTTCTGGACAATATAAAGAAATTAAATCCTCATTTGATCCTAGAGAAGAACTACGAAGTAGGAAACAAAAGCTAGGGGAAAGATATGATAACTTTTTTGACGCTTTATCAGTGATTGCTGACAGATTGCCTAGATCACTAATGGAAGAAGAATTAATTGCAATTATTGCTAGGAATTTGCGTCCTGAGATCAGACAGGATTTTAATATGTGCCCATAAGGTCATTGTCCCACTTAAGAAAATTAATACAAATGCGCGAACATTTTCTGAGTGAAGAGTACATGAGGAAGTCTTTGACTCAGCGTACTCCCAATCCCAACCAATTCCCCGTCGAATTGCAGAATTGCAATATCAAGACAGCCTGCAAGATTCTGAATCAGAATATGTAATTCCCGAAGGTGCAACTTCGGTAACATCAAACCTCAATGAAAATTCAGATTATAACTCACAAAATGACGTCCAACAAAACCTTGACCATAATAATATCAAAATTCTCAAAAAACATAAAGCATCAGTCGAAACCCCAACTCATGATATGGATAAAATAATTTACACAAGACTTCGTTTCCATAAGAGATGGGAACAATACCAAAAGAGATGAGATTTTTAAATTGTCACCTATAGTTTCGGTCAAAAAACTTAAGAGATCTACTCTTCGTTTAAGAAAGTTTTTTCAAAATTAGAAAAATCTGCTTCAACATTAACATTTCCACTATAAAATCCAGCCCTCAAGATATGAGATACTATGCGAAAGTATCTTTTATAAACTATAGTGAATATGGCCTACTAGATACAGGGGCAAATGTCAGCTGTATCGGGAGAGATCTGGTAAATGAGAACTTTCAAAATATACAAAATTTTGTGGAATGTAAGTCAGTTGTAAAGACCGCTGATAGTACAGGCCAAAAGGTTGTGGTTTGGATGAACGTAAAGGTCACATTCAAAAACAAAACCAAAAATTTACGACTATATATTTTCCCTTCCATTTCACAGAGGTTGATTTTTGGGATCGATTTTTGGAAAACTTTCGATCTCTTGGATAACGTTTTAGAATCAACTGAAATACTGAGAACTAGTCCAAATTCCATAATTAATTCACAAATATCCGATTTAGATATTCCTCCTGAGATAAAGCAAACGAAGCATACCGATGAAATATATATTCCTTTATCCTCACAAAACCTAAAAAGTAAGAGTCAGTTATAGAATTGTTCCCAATTTCGAGACCCATGGCTTAGGGCGAACTGATCTTATCTCCCATTCGATTGATGTTGGCGACGCGACGCCTATAAAACAACGTTTCTATCCGTTTCGCCGGCTGTAGAAAAGTTGATGTTTGCGGAGATCGATCGGATGCTGAAACTAGGAGTAACTGAGGCATCCAATTCTCCTTGGAGTTCGTCTATGAGGTTAGTCGTAAAACCCAACAATTTTAGACTATGCCTTGATACCCGAAAGCTTACCTCTGTTATGAAAAAGGACGCATATCCCCTTCCTAATATAGAGGGAATATTTTCTTGTTTGCCGAAGCCAAGCATAATATCTTAACTAGATTTGAAGGATGCATTCTGCCAGATTAGCATGGACCAAAAGTCTAAACATCTGTCGGCATTCACGGTTCCCGGACGGCCATTGTACCAGTTCGTTGTTATGCCGTTCGGGTTGTGCAATGCGCCGCAGACGATGTGCAGGCTAATGGACGCGCTAATCCCGCCAGATAACCGACAATCAGTGTTTGGATATATTGACGACTTAATAATAATATCCGAAGACTTTAACACCCACTTAGAGATGTTAATAGAATATCTTCCGAATTTAAAAAGGCTAACTTGACTCTAAATATATCAAAGAGCAAGTTTTGTGTTTCGAAGGTTAATTATCTTGATACGTGATAGGTAATGGAGACACCACAACGGACCCTGAAAAAGTTTCCGCTATTACCGACTGGCCTGTTTCCAAAAACTTGAAACAAGTTCGGGGATTTCTTCGTCTGGCCGGTTGGTATAGAAGTTTTATTAAAAATTTTTCAACTGAGAGGTAGTAACTGAGAGGAGGTAGTTTCGACAAAAATAAAGTTTAAATGGACTGAAGAGGCCCACAATGCGTTCGAAAGGGTTAAGTCTGTGCTCACCGCCGCTCTTTCTTTCGTGGAAACTTTGGGTCCCCGTCAATTTGCGAACACAAGTTGTAACTAAAGCCCATGATGCACCAGATGCGGCACATGGAGGCATGTCTAAAACCCTGGAACTCCTGAGGAGAAACTTTTTCTGGCCCGGAATGGTGGTAGAAGTACGGGAATACATTCGTAAATGTGACGTCTGTAAGACCACCAAATCCCCAAACATGATAATAAGACCCCAATGGGTCAAAAAACAGAATCCGTCCGACCGTTCCAGAAGTTATTTGTAGACATACTTGGTCCCTATCCCCGAAGCAAATCTGAACGCTTTAGAAATTAGCTCCTATTTTTATTAACGCCAAAGTAAAAGAAAAATTGGGCCAACTCTACTACGTATTAGAAGACATATATGGAAAGGTTATCTCTCGAAAGCTCGGTTAATTATCCGGTTTGTGGTAAACGTTTTTTTTTTATATATAAATAAATCTTCACCATCTAATTTATACCTTTATTATTTCTTTGTTTAACTACTACCGGAACAAAACTATTATTTTTTTAATTAGATATCTTCTAATATTTCAATTAACGTCTTTCCACATAAAACACCTTTGACGAATGTTTTAATGGTGTTCTACTCTTTGGCATTAAATATTCTTTTGATTACTGTTTTGCAAATACTCAAGCACTGTCCATTATAACTAGGTATCACTGTTGCCAATAACATCACGTTTAATGTACTAATTGCCAATCAATACAATACCTCCTTTTAAACTATATCTGAAAAGAAAAGCCATGAAAGCGTAGAAAAAGGAACGTGTTTACTCAATTCTCTTCGTACTTACCCGAAGTTTTGGAGTAATGTTAGCACAATTTATTCCAATTTGTAGGAATAATTTTTCCCTTTATGACTCCATTCGGCTATTGATTCTTTTGTTTGTTTTTGTTGCGTTTCTCCATACCTGTTCATTCATAAATACACACTTCATTCATAACATGTCACAACTGATCACCACGAAGAGTATTTTTTAATGTGCAAATAAAGTCAAATTTCGGATTCTATGGACTTTATTTAGTACATTCTGCATAATTCTTTATGTTTGTAGATCTTTAGTGAAATTTAGCAAAATAATATTTTAGACTGGCAACATCCTATATTGTTATGACATCTGTTATTATATTTTATAGTTCCTTTTTATACTGTTTTTCTTTGCGACCAACTTAAGTATATTCCTAGAAAACTAAAAATTATTCTTTCTCTTTGCTAAAAACTACGAGAGTGATCAGAACTTAGTTGGGAAAGAATCTTTATCGTCAAAATTAATATCAAAGTAAGATCAGTTTTTCTTAAACTTCATTATTTTGTTCAACCGATACATTTTTAAGGTAAATACAATTTTTTGTAAAAGAAATCTAAATACAATAAAGTAAATTGATTGCGGAATAAATATTGCCGTGGAGTGATTGTTCAACCACCCATATTTCCTGGGTTTTGAAAAAGGCTGAATTACCCAAGGGTAGTTTCGGACCTGATACTGCAAGAATCAAGAGGTTCCTTTGACAGAAATCAAAATACAGAATCCAAATAATATAATTGGAATCAATTATTTGGTAGATATCTATACCTGCATGAATTGTATAGCTGGTCCAGGCCTTCTGAAACATAAAATCCTTTCAACAAATTTCTATACTTTTCGAGCCAGCGATCGCGTTACCCACAGGGTAGACGTGGATTGACCAATCCTACATTACCAGTTATTTACCGATAACATTTCATCAACTAAATATAGAAGCTCCGGAGAGCGATAAAATCTGGGTCTGGAAATAAAAAGCGCTTATCACCTGATCTAACAAATAAATAAAATCCGGCAAAACTAAACCATCAAAGACAACTGAGGGTATTCCATATTTCCCAGAAACCATAAACGGGATTTCAACATTTCCATCAAACTCAAAACTGGTTTTTTCCCAAGGACTAAGTTTATAAAATCTCGGAAATATTATGTCAGATTATCTATAGTTTATAGCTGTTATACCCGCAATTAATTTTTCACCTACCGAACATGCTTTTATTCCAAGGTTTTTAAAGTCCTCGTAATAAGTATACAAATATCTAACTTTATTTGATATATTATGGGGTTTGATATGCAATTTATTTGGTCTACAGAACTACTACTGTAAAATAACTTAATTCATTTTCATTTCATTTATACTTAAAAGTGGAAATTAAACAAATTAATTTGCAATATTTGTGTGGAATTTTCTACAAATTGCCAAGAGGGTTTTTTATTGGGTCGCAGGTACACAAATCCACAAAGTTTTTTTAACGAAGCCTGTGATTCATTAGACTTGAGTATAAGCATAGTGGACTCAAAGCCATCGTGCCGCGAAGAACTCTTTCCCATATCCGATTTAGAGTTTAAACTAGTAGTTTTACCCTACAATAGCAAACTAGTTATACTGCCTTTATTGCACACCTGCCTTTGAAATTTCATTGTCAGTTCATACGACTACTTTTCTCTTTATTTATTAGATTGTTAACTTTATTTTTTGTTATTATATACATGAAATTCATTTTATTTTGTTTTTAGTTTTTATTTTAAAATGGAAGAAACACCCAGAAAAATTAAACGTTTCATTTCAATTATAAACAATGGTAAGTAATTACAATCTTAAATAATTTCCTAATTAATTCACTATTATTATTTTTCTATTTTGCAGATGGTCTCAATCAAAAGTCCAATTGCGAAACTTTTGGTAAAAAGTTGGAAAATGTGGAAAATACTCAAAAAGTATTTCAAGGTAAAATTATGTCATTTTTCTTAGAATTGTTGGAAATTGTTAATTTGTTTCTTTGCTTTCACTATAGGTCAGATCAAGGATTTAGCTGATGCATTAGCTGAGTTCAAGATGATGGTGAAAATTACTTCGATCTCAAAGTGATGAGATACCATTATCGAATAGGTTCCCCATCACCACTGAGAAAGATCTTACTGAAATTAATAACAATATCTCAAGTGAGAATAAAGATATATATATAGAAGTATTTTCAAATGTTTTTCTTAGAAAAGATTAAGATTAAGATTATA